>NC_139956.1:49277066-49699008 GCF_963454915.1 Gymnoscopelus microlampas
AGCACTTTGGTGACATTTGGCTGTAACTTGTTCCCAAGTACATTCTGAGTGGCTGGCGACTGTGTGTTGTACCTAAAAGTGCCAAAATAGAATCCCAATGCACTATACATGGGTCTAAATGCCGTCCTTATCACAAAACGGACACTCATTTTCTTAAAAATATCATTGGTCAAAATAGCCTTTTCAGGCTGAGAGAAGCACTTTGGTGACGTTTAACTTGTTCCCAGTACAGTCTAAGTGGCTGCTGACTGTGTGACTTGGCTAAAAGTGGCCAAATAGAAGCCCAATCCACAATACATGAGCCCAAAGGCCTTCCTTATGACTAAACTGACACCCACTTTCTTAAAAATATCATGGGTCTAAATAGCCTTTTCAGGCTGAGAGAAGCACTTTGGTGACATTTGGCTGTAACTTGTTCCCAGTACATTCTGAGTGGCTGGTGACTGTGTGTTGTACCTAAAAGTGCCCAAATAGAATCCCAATGCACTATAAATGGGCCCAAATGCCTTCCTTATGACAAATTGGACACTCATTTTCTTTAAAAAAAATCATTGGTCAAAATAACGTTTTCAGGCTGAGAGAAGCACTTTAGTGACGTTTAACTGTAACTTGTTCCCAGTACAGTCTAAGTGGCTGCTGACTGTGTGACTTGGCTAAAAGTGGCCAAATAGAAGCCCAATCCACAATACATGAGCCCAAAGGCCTTCCTTATGACTAAACTGACACCCACTTTCTTAAAAATATCATGGGTCTATATAGCCTTTTCAGGCTGAGAGAAGCACTTTGGTGACATTTGGCTGTAACTTGTTCCCAGTACATTCTGAGTGGCTAGCGACTGTGTGTTGTACCTAAAAGTGCCCAAATAGAATCCCAATTTACTCTACATGGGCCCAAATGCCTTCCTTATGACAAATCTGACACTCATTTTCTTCAAAAAAATCATTGGTCTAAATAGCCTTTTCAGGCTGAGAAAAGCACTTTGGTGACATTTGGCTTTAACTTGTTCCCAGTACATTCAGAGTGGCTGGTGACTGTTTGTTGTACCTAAAAGTGCCCAAATAGAATCCCAATGCACTATACATGGGCCCAAATGCCTTCCTTATGACAAAACTCACACTCATTTTCTTTAAAAAATCAATGGTCAAAATAGCCTTTTCAGGCTGAGAGAAGCACTTTGGTGACATTTGGCTGTAACTTGTTCTCAATACATTCTGAGTGGCTGGTGACTGTGTGTTGTACCTAAAAGTGCCCAAATAGAATCCCAATTTACTCTACATGGGCCCAAATGCCTTCCTTATGACAAATCTGACACTCATTTTCTTCAAAAAAATCATTGGTCTAAATAGCCTTTTCAGGCTGAGAAAAGCACTTTGGTGACATTTGGCTGTAACTTGTTCCCAAGTACATTCTGAGTGGCTGGTGACTGTGTGTTGTACCTAAAAGTGCCAAAATAGAATCCCAATGCACTATACATGGGTCTAAATGCCGTCCTTATCACAAAACGGACACTCATTTTCTTAAAAATATCATTGGTCAAAATAGCCTTTTCAGGCTGAGAGAAGCACTTTGGTGACGTTTAACTTGTTCCCAGTACAGTCTAAGTGGCTGCTGACTGTGTGACTTGGCTAAAAGTGGCCAAATAGAAGCCCAATCCACAATACATGAGCCCAAAGGCCTTCCTTATGACTAAACTGACACCCACTTTCTTAAAAATATCATGGGTCTAAATAGCCTTTTCAGGCTGAGAGAAGCACTTTGGTGACATTTGGCTGTAACTTGTTCCCAGTACATTCTGAGTGGCTGGTGACTGTGTGTTGTACCTAAAAGTGCCCAAATAGAATCCCAATGCACTATAAATGGGCCCAAATGCCTTCCTTATGACAAATTGGACACTCATTTTCTTTAAAAAAAATCATTGGTCAAAATAACGTTTTCAGGCTGAGAGAAGCACTTTAGTGACGTTTAACTGTAACTTGTTCCCAGTACAGTCTAAGTGGCTGCTGACTGTGTGACTTGGCTAAAAGTGGCCAAATAGAAGCCCAATCCACAATACATGAGCCCAAAGGCCTTCCTTATGACTAAACTGACACCCACTTACTTAAAAATATCATGGGTCTATATAGCCTTTTCAGGCTGAGAGAAGCACTTTGGTGACATTTGGCTGTAACTTGTTCCCAGTACATTCTGAGTGGCTAGCGACTGTATGTTGTACCTAAAAGTGCCCAAATAGAATCCCAATTTACTCTACATGGGCCCAAATGCCTTCCTTATGACAAATCTGACACTCATTTTCTTCAAAAAAATCATTGGTCTAAATAGCCTTTTCAGGCTGAGAAAAGCACTTTGGTGACATTTGGCTTTAACTTGTTCCCAGTACATTCAGAGTGGCTGGTGACTGTGTGTTGTACCTAAAAGTGCCCAAATAGAATCCCAATGCACTATACATGGGCCCAAATGCCTTCCTTATGACAAAACTCACACTAATTTTCTTTAAAAAATCAATGGTCAAAATAGCCTTTTCAGGCTGAGAGAAGCACTTTGGTGACATTTGGCTGTAACTTGTTCTCAATACATTCTGAGTGGCTGGTGACTGTGTGTTGTACCTAAAAGTGCCCAAATAGAATCCCAATTTACTCTACATGGGCCCAAATGCCTTCCTTATGACAAATCTGACACTCATTTTCTTAAAAAAAATCATTGGTCTAAATAGCCTTTTCAGGCTGAGAAAAGCACTTTGGTGACATTTGGCTTTAACTTGTTCCCAGTACATTCTGAGTGGCTGGTGACTGTGTGTTGTACCTAAAAGTGCCCAAATATAATCCCAATGCACTATACATGGGCCCAAATGCCTTCCTTATGACAAAACTGACACTCATTTTCTTAAAAGAATCATTGGTCAAAATAGCCTTTTCAGGCTGAGAAAAGCATTTTGGTGACGTTTAACTGTAACTTGTTCCCAGTACAGTCTAAGTGGCTGCTGACTGTGTGACTTGGCTAAAAGTGGCCAAATAGAAGCCAAATCCACAATACATGAGCCCAAAGGCCTTCCTTATGACTAAACTGACACCCACTTTCTTAAAAATATCATGGGTCTAAATAGCCTTTTCATGCTGAGAGAAGCACTTTGGTGACATTTGTCTGTAACTTGTTCCCAGGACATTCTGAGTGGCTGGTGACTGAGTGTTGTACCTAAATTTGCCCAAATAGAATCCCAATGCACTATAATACATGGGCCCAAATGCCTTCCTTATGACAAAACTGACACTCATTTTCTTTAAAAAATCATTGCTCGAAATCGCCTTTTCAGGTTGAGAGAAGCACTTTGGTGACGTTTAACTGTAACTTGTTCCCAGTACAGTCTAAGTGGCTGCTGACTGTGTGACTTGGTTAAAAGTGGCCAAATAGATGCCCAATCCACAATACATGAGCCTAAAGGCCTTCCTTATGACTAAACTGACACCCACTTTCTTAAAAATATCATGGGTCTAAATAGCCTTTTCAGGCTGAGAGAAGCACTTTGGTGACATATGGCTGTAACTTGTTCCCAGTACATTCTGAGTGGCTGGTGACTGTGTGTTGTACCTAAAAGTGCCCAAATAGAATCCCAATGCACTATACATGGGCCCAAATGCCTTCCTAATGACAAAACGGACACTCATTTTCTTAAAAATATCATTGGTCAAAATAGCCTTTTCAGGCTGAGAGAAGCACTTTGGTGACGTTTAACTTGTTCCCAGTACAGTCTAAGTGGCTGCTGACTGTGTGACTTGGCTAAAAGTGGCCAAATAGAAGCCCAATCCACAATACATGAGCCCAAAGGCCTTCCTTATGACTACACTGACACCCACTTTCTTAAAAATATCATGGGTCTAAATAGCCTTTTCAGGCTGAGAGAAGCACTTTGGTGACGTTTCACTGTAACTTGTTCCCAGTACAGTCTAAGTGGCTGCTGACTGTGTGTTGTACCTAAAAGTGCCCAACAAGAATCCCAATGCACTATACATGGGCCCAAATGCCTTCCTTATGACAAAACTGACACTCATTTTCTTTAAAAAATCATTGGTCAAAATAGCCTTTTCAGGCTGAGAGAAGCACTTTGGTGACGTTTCACTGTAACTTGTTCCCAGTACAGTCTAAGTAGCTGTTGACTGTGTGACTTGGCTAAAAGTGGCCAAATAGAAGCCCAATCCACAATACATGAGCCCAAAGGCCTTCCTTATGACTAAACTGACACCCACTTTCTTAAAAATATCATGGGTCTAAATAACCTTTGTAGGCTGAGAAAAGCACTTTGGTGACATTTGGCTGTAACTTGTTCCCAGTACATTCTAAGTGGCTGCTGACTGTGTGTTGTACCTAAAAGTGCCCAACAAGAATCCCAATGCACTATACATGGGCCCAAATGCCTTCCTTATGACAAAACTGACATTCATTTTCTTAAAAAAATCATTGGTCAAAATAGCCTTTTCAGGCTGAGAGAAGCACTTTGGTGACGTTTCACTGTAACTTGTTCCCAGTACAGTCTAAGTGGCTGCTGACTGTGTGTTGTACCTAAAAGTGCCCAACAAGAATCCCAATGCACTATACATGGGCCCAAATGCCTTCCTTATGACAAAACTGACATTCATTTTCTTAAAAAAATCATTGGTCAAAATAGCCTATTCAGGCTGAGAGAAGCACTTTGGTGACGTTTCACTGTAACTTGTTCCCAGTACAGTCTAAGTGGCTGCTGACTGTGTGTTGTACCTAAAAGTGCCCAACAAGAATCCCAATGCACTATACATGGGCCCAAAGGCCTTCCTTATGACAAAACTGACACTCATTTTCCTAAAAAAATCATTGGTCAAAATAGCCTTTTCAGGCTGAGAGAAGCACTTTGGTGACGTTTCACTGTAACTTGTTCCCAGTACAGTCTAAGTGGCTGTTGACTGTGTGACTTGGCTAAAAGTGGCCAAATAGAAGCCCAATCCACAATACATGAGCCCAAAGGCCTTCCTTATGACTACACTGACACCCACTTTCTTAAAAATATCATGGGTCTAAATAGCCTTTGTAGGCTGAGAAAAGCACTTTGGTGACATTTGGCTGTAACTTGTTCCCAGTACATTCTAAGTGGCTGCTGACTGTGTGTTGTACCTAAAAGTGCCCAACAAGAATCCCAATGCACTATACATGGGCCCAAATGCCTTCCTTATGACAAAACTGACATTCATTTTCTTAAAAAAATCATTGGTCAAAATAGCCTTTTCAGGCTGAGAGAAGCACTTTGGTGACGTTTCACTGTAACTTGTTCCCAGTACAGTCTAAGTGGCTGCTGACTGTGTGTTGTACCTAAAAGTGCCCAACAAGAATCCCAATGCACTATACATGGGCCCAAATGCCTTCCTTATGACAAAACTGACATTCATTTTCTTAAAAAAATCATTGGTCAAAATAGCCTTTTCAGGCTGAGAGAAGCACTTTGGTGACGTTTCACTGTAACTTGTTCCCAGTACAGTCTAAGTGGCTGCTGACTGTGTGTTGTACCTAAAAGTGCCCAACAAGAATCCCAATGCACTATACATGGGCCCAAATGCCTTCCTTATGACAAAACTGACACTCATTTTCCTAAAAAAATCATTGGTCAAAATAGCCTTTTCAGGCTGAGAGAAGCACTTTGGTGACGTTTCACTGTAACTTGTTCCCAGTACAGTCTAAGTGGCTGCTGACTGTGTGTTGTACCTAAAAGTGCCCAACAAGAATCCCAATGCACTATACATGGGCCCAAATGCCTTCCTTATGACAAAACTGACACTCATTTTCTTAAAAAAAATCATTGGTCAAAATAGCCTTTTCAGGCTGAGAGAAGCACTTTGGTGACGTTTCACTGTAACTTGTTCCCAGTACAGTCTAAGTGGCTGCTGACTGTGTGTTGTACCTAAAAGTGCCCAACAAGAATCCCAATGCATTATACACGGGCCCAAATGCCTTCCTTATGACAAAACTGACATTCATTTTCTTTAAAAAATCATTGGTCAAAATAGCCTTTTCAGGCTGAGAGAAGCACTTTGGTGACGTTTCACTGTAACTTGTTCCCAGTACAGTCTAAGTGGCTGCTGACTGTGTGTTGTACCTAAAAGTGCCCAACAAGAATCCCAATGCACTATACATGGGCCCAAATGCCTTCCTTATGACAAAACTGACATTCATTTTCTTAAAAAAATCATTGGTCAAAATAGCCTTTTCAGGCTGAGAGAAGCACTTTGGTGACGTTTCACTGTAACTTGTTCCCAGTACATTCAGAGTGGCTGGTGACTGTGTGTTGTACCTAAAAGTGCCCAAATAGAATCCCAATGCACTATACATGGGCCCAAATGCCTTCCTTATGACAAAACTCACACTAATTTTCTTTAAAAAATCAATGGTCAAAATAGCCTTTTCAGGCTGAGAGAAGCACTTTGGTGACATTTGGCTGTAACTTGTTCTCAATACATTCTGAGTGGCTGGTGACTGTGTGTTGTACCTAAAAGTGCCCAAATAGAATCCCAATTTACTCTACATGGGCCCAAATGCCTTCCTTATGACAAATCTGACACTCATTTTCTTAAAAAAAATCATTGGTCTAAATAGCCTTTTCAGGCTGAGAAAAGCACTTTGGTGACATTTGGCTTTAACTTGTTCCCAGTACATTCTGAGTGGCTGGTGACTGTGTGTTGTACCTAAAAGTGCCCAAATATAATCCCAATGCACTATACATGGGCCCAAATGCCTTCCTTATGACAAAACTGACACTCATTTTCTTAAAAGAATCATTGGTCAAAATAGCCTTTTCAGGCTGAGAAAAGCATTTTGGTGACGTTTAACTGTAACTTGTTCCCAGTACAGTCTAAGTGGCTGCTGACTGTGTGACTTGGCTAAAAGTGGCCAAATAGAAGCCAAATCCACAATACATGAGCCCAAAGGCCTTCCTTATGACTAAACTGACACCCACTTTCTTAAAAATATCATGGGTCTAAATAGCCTTTTCATGCTGAGAGAAGCACTTTGGTGACATTTGTCTGTAACTTGTTCCCAGGACATTCTGAGTGGCTGGTGACTGAGTGTTGTACCTAAATTTGCCCAAATAGAATCCCAATGCACTATAATACATGGGCCCAAATGCCTTCCTTATGACAAAACTGACACTCATTTTCTTTAAAAAATCATTGCTCGAAATCGCCTTTTCAGGTTGAGAGAAGCACTTTGGTGACGTTTAACTGTAACTTGTTCCCAGTACAGTCTAAGTGGCTGCTGACTGTGTGACTTGGTTAAAAGTGGCCAAATAGATGCCCAATCCACAATACATGAGCCTAAAGGCCTTCCTTATGACTAAACTGACACCCACTTTCTTAAAAATATCATGGGTCTAAATAGCCTTTTCAGGCTGAGAGAAGCACTTTGGTGACATATGGCTGTAACTTGTTCCCAGTACATTCTGAGTGGCTGGTGACTGTGTGTTGTACCTAAAAGTGCCCAAATAGAATCCCAATGCACTATACATGGGCCCAAATGCCTTCCTAATGACAAAACGGACACTCATTTTCTTAAAAATATCATTGGTCAAAATAGCCTTTTCAGGCTGAGAGAAGCACTTTGGTGACGTTTAACTTGTTCCCAGTACAGTCTAAGTGGCTGCTGACTGTGTGACTTGGCTAAAAGTGGCCAAATAGAAGCCCAATCCACAATACATGAGCCCAAAGGCCTTCCTTATGACTACACTGACACCCACTTTCTTAAAAATATCATGGGTCTAAATAGCCTTTTCAGGCTGAGAGAAGCACTTTGGTGACGTTTCACTGTAACTTGTTCCCAGTACAGTCTAAGTGGCTGCTGACTGTGTGTTGTACCTAAAAGTGCCCAACAAGAATCCCAATGCACTATACATGGGCCCAAATGCCTTCCTTATGACAAAACTGACACTCATTTTCTTTAAAAAATCATTGGTCAAAATAGCCTTTTCAGGCTGAGAGAAGCACTTTGGTGACGTTTCACTGTAACTTGTTCCCAGTACAGTCTAAGTAGCTGTTGACTGTGTGACTTGGCTAAAAGTGGCCAAATAGAAGCCCAATCCACAATACATGAGCCCAAAGGCCTTCCTTATGACTAAACTGACACCCACTTTCTTAAAAATATCATGGGTCTAAATAACCTTTGTAGGCTGAGAAAAGCACTTTGGTGACATTTGGCTGTAACTTGTTCCCAGTACATTCTAAGTGGCTGCTGACTGTGTGTTGTACCTAAAAGTGCCCAACAAGAATCCCAATGCACTATACATGGGCCCAAATGCCTTCCTTATGACAAAACTGACATTCATTTTCTTAAAAAAATCATTGGTCAAAATAGCCTTTTCAGGCTGAGAGAAGCACTTTGGTGACGTTTCACTGTAACTTGTTCCCAGTACAGTCTAAGTGGCTGCTGACTGTGTGTTGTACCTAAAAGTGCCCAACAAGAATCCCAATGCACTATACATGGGCCCAAATGCCTTCCTTATGACAAAACTGACATTCATTTTCTTAAAAAAATCATTGGTCAAAATAGCCTATTCAGGCTGAGAGAAGCACTTTGGTGACGTTTCACTGTAACTTGTTCCCAGTACAGTCTAAGTGGCTGCTGACTGTGTGTTGTACCTAAAAGTGCCCAACAAGAATCCCAATGCACTATACATGGGCCCAAAGGCCTTCCTTATGACAAAACTGACACTCATTTTCCTAAAAAAAATCATTGGTCAAAATAGCCTTTTCAGGCTGAGAGAAGCACTTTGGTGACGTTTCACTGTAACTTGTTCCCAGTACAGTCTAAGTGGCTGTTGACTGTGTGACTTGGCTAAAAGTGGCCAAATAGAAGCCCAATCCACAATACATGAGCCCAAAGGCCTTCCTTATGACTAAACTGACACCCACTTTCTTAAAAATATCATGGGTCTAAATAGCCTTTGTAGGCTGAGAAAAGCACTTTGGTGACATTTGGCTGTAACTTGTTCCCAGTACATTCTAAGTGGCTGCTGACTGTGTGTTGTACCTAAAAGTGCCCAACAAGAATCCCAATGCACTATACATGGGCCCAAATGCCTTCCTTATGACAAAACTGACATTCATTTTCTTAAAAAAATCATTGGTCAAAATAGCATTTTCAGGCTGAGAGAAGCACTTTGGTGACGTTTCACTGTAACTTGTTCCCAGTACAGTCTAAGTGGCTGCTGACTGTGTGTTGTACCTAAAAGTGCCCAACAAGAATCCCAATGCACTATACATGGGCCCAAATGCCTTCCTTATGACAAAACTGACATTCATTTTCTTAAAAAAATCATTGGTCAAAATAGCCTTTTCAGGCTGAGAGAAGCACTTTGGTGACGTTTCACTGTAACTTGTTCCCAGTACAGTCTAAGTGGCTGCTGACTGTGTGTTGTACCTAAAAGTGCCCAACAAGAATCCCAATGCACTATACATGGGCCCAAATGCCTTCCTTATGACAAAACTGACACTCATTTTCCTAAAAAAATCATTGGTCAAAATAGCCTTTTCAGGCTGAGAGAAGCACTTTGGTGACGTTTCACTGTAACTTGTTCCCAGTACAGTCTAAGTGGCTGCTGACTGTGTGTTGTACCTAAAAGTGCCCAACAAGAATCCCAATGCACTATACATGGGCCCAAATGCCTTCCTTATGACAAAACTGACACTCATTTTCTTAAAAAAAATCATTGGTCAAAATAGCCTTTTCAGGCTGAGAGAAGCACTTTGGTGACGTTTCACTGTAACTTGTTCCCAGTACAGTCTAAGTGGCTGCTGACTGTGTGTTGTACCTAAAAGTGCCCAACAAGAATCCCAATGCATTATACACGGGCCCAAATGCCTTCCTTATGACAAAACTGACATTCATTTTCTTTAAAAAATCATTGGTCAAAATAGCCTTTTCAGGCTGAGAGAAGCACTTTGGTGACGTTTCACTGTAACTTGTTCCCAGTACAGTCTAAGTGGCTGCTGACTGTGTGTTGTACCTAAAAGTGCCCAACAAGAATCCCAATGCACTATACATGGGCCCAAATGCCTTACTTATGACAAAACTGACATTCATTTTCTT
The DNA here is from genome assembly GCF_963454915.1 of Gymnoscopelus microlampas. Lineage (NCBI taxonomy): Eukaryota > Metazoa > Chordata > Actinopteri > Myctophiformes > Myctophidae > Gymnoscopelus > Gymnoscopelus microlampas. The sequence continues at coordinate 49,287,162 of NC_139956.1, forward strand.
AAAAAAATCATTGGTCAAAATAGCCTTTTCAGGCTGAGAGAAGCACTTTGGTGACGTTTCACTGTAACTTGTTCCCAGTACAGTCTAAGTGGCTGCTGACTGTGTGTTGTACCTAAAAGTGCCCAACAAGAATCCCAATGCACTATACATGGGCCCAAATGCCTTCCTTATGACAAAACTGACACTCATTTTCCTAAAAAAATCATTGGTCAAAATAGCCTTTTCAGGCTGAGAGAAGCACTTTGGTGACGTTTCACTGTAACTTGTTCCCAGTACAGTCTAAGTGGCTGCTGACTGTGTGTTGTACCTAAAAGTGCCCAACAAGAATCCCAATGCACTATACATGGGCCCAAATGCCTTCCTTATGACAAAACTGACACTCATTTTCTTAAAAAAAATCATTGGTCAAAATAGCCTTTTCAGGCTGAGAGAAGCACTTTGGTGACGTTTCACTGTAACTTGTTCCCAGTACAGTCTAAGTGGCTGCTGACTGTGTGACTTGGCTAAAAGTGGCCAAATAGAAGCCCAATCCACAATACATGAGCCCAAAGGCCTTCCTTATGACTAAACTTACACCCACTTTCTTAAAAATATCATGGGTCTAAATAGCCTTTTCAGGCTGAGAAAAGCATTTTGGTGACATTTGGCTGTAACTTGTTCCCAGTACATTCTGAGTGGCTGGTGACTGTGTGTTGTACCTAAAAGTGCCCAACAAGAATCCCAATGCACTATACATGGGCCCAAATGCCTTCCTTATGACAAAACTGACACTCATTTTCTTAAAAAAATCATTGGTCAAAATAGCCTTTTCAGGCTGAGAGAAGCACTTTGGTGACGTTTCACTGTAACTTGTTCCCAGTACAGTCTAAGTGGCTGCTGACTGTGTGTTGTACCTAAAAGTGCCCAACAAGAATCCCAATGCATTATACACGGGCCCAAATGCCTTCCTTATGACAAAACTGACATTCATTTTCTTAAAAAAATCATTGGTCAAAATAGCCTTTTCAGGCTGAGAGAAGCACTTTGGTGACGTTTCACTGTAACTTGTTCCCAGTACAGTCTAAGTGGCTGCTGACTGTGTGTTGTACCTAAAAGTGCCCAACAAGAATCCCAATGCACTATACATGGGCCCAAATGCCTTCCTTATGACAAAACTGACACTCATTTTCTTAAAAAAAATCATTGGTCAAAATAGCCTTTTCTGGCTGAGAGAAGCACTTTGGTGACGTTTCACTGTAACTTGTTCCCAGTACAGTCTAAGTGGCTGCTGACTGTGTGACTTGGCTAAAAGTGGCCAAATAGAAGCCCAATCCACAATACATGAGCCCAAAGGCCTTCCTTATGACTAAACTGACACCCACTTTCTTAAAAATATCATGGGTCTAAATAGCCTTTTCAGGCTGCGAAATGCACTTTGGTGACATTTGGCTGTAACTTGTTCCCAGTACATTCTGAGTGGCTGCTGACTGTGTGTTGTACCTAAAAGTGCCCAACAAGAATCCCAATGCACTATACATGGGCCCAAATGCCTTCCGTATGACTAAACTGACACTCATTTTCTTAAAAAAATCATTGGTCAAAATAGCCTTTTCAGGCTGAGAGAAGCACTTTGGTGACGTTTCACTGTAACTTGTTCCCAGTACAGTCTAAGTGGCTGCTGACTGTGTGTTGTACCTAAAAGTGCCCAACAAGAATCCCAATGCACTATACATGGGCCCAAATGCCTTCCTTATGCCAAAACTGACACTCATTTTCCTAAAAAAATCATTGGTCAAAATAGCCCTTTCAGGCTGAGAGAAGCACTTTGGTGACGTTTCATTGTAACTTGTTCCCAGTACAGTCTAAGTGGCTGCTGACTGTGTGACTTGGCTAAAAGTGGCCAAATAGAAGCCCAATCCACAATACATGAGCCCAAAGGCCTTCCTTATGACTAAACTAACACCCACTTTCTTAAAAATATCATGGGTCTAAATAGCCTTTTCAGGCTGAGAAAAGCACTTTGGTGACGTTTCACTGTAACTTGTTCCCAGTACAGTCTAAGTGGCTGCTGACTGTGTGTTGTACCTAAAAGTGCCCAACAAGAATCCCAATGCACTATACATGGGCCCAAATGCCTTCCTTATGACAAAACTGACACTCATTTTCCTAAAAAAAATCATTGGTCAAAATAGCCTTTTCAGGCTGAGAGAAGCACTTTGGTGACGTTTCACTGTAACTTGTTCCCAGTACAGTCTAAGTGGCTGCTGACTGTGTGTTGTACCTAAAAGTGCCCAACAAGAATCCCAATGCACTATACAAGGGCCCAAATGCCTTCCTTATGACAAAACTGACATTCATTTTCTTAAAAAAATCATTGGTCAAAATAGCCTTTTCAGGCTGAGAGAAGCACTTTGGTGACGTTTCACTGTAACTTGTTCCCAGTACAGTCTAAGTGGCTGCTGACTGTGTGTTGTACCTAAAAGTGCCCAACAAGAATCCCAATGCACTATACATGGGCCCAAATGCCTTCCTTATGACAAAACTGACACTCATTTTCCTAAAAAAATCATTGGTCAAAATAGCCTTTTCAGGCTGAGAGAAGCACTTTGGTGACGTTTCACTGTAACTTGTTCCCAGTACAGTCTAAGTGGCTGCTGACTGTGTGTTGTACCTAAAAGTGCCCAACAAGAATCCCAATGCATTATACACGGGCCCAAATGCCTTCCTTATGACAAAACTGACATTCATTTTCTTAAAAAAATCATTGGTCAAAATAGCCTTTTCAGGCTGAGAGAAGCACTTTGGTGACGTTTCACTGTAACTTGTTCCCAGTACAGTCTAAGTGGCTGCTGACTGTGTGTTGTACCTAAAAGTGCCCAACAAGAATCCCAATGCACTATACATGGGCCCAAATGCCTTCCTTATGACAAAACTGACATTCATTTTCTTAAAAAAATCATTGGTCAAAATAGCCTTTTCAGGCTGAGAAAAGCACTTTGCTGACGTTTCACTGTAACTTGTTCCCAGTACAGTCTAAGTGGCTGCTGACTGTGTGTTGTACCTAAAAGTGCCCATCAAGAATCCCAATGCACTATACATGGGCCCAAATGCCTTCCTTATGACAAAACTGACATTCATTTTCTTAAAAAAATCATTGGTCAAAATAGCCTTTTCAGGCTGAGAGAAGCACTTTGGTGACGTTTCACTGTAACTTGTTCCCAGTACAGTCTAAGTGGCTGCTGACTGTGTGTTGTACCTAAAAGTGCCCAACAAGAATCCCAATGCACTATACATGGGCCCAAATGCCTTCCTTATGACAAAACTGACACTCATTTTCCTAAAAAAATCATTGGTCAAAATAGCCTTTTCAGGCTGAGAGAAGCACTTTGGTGACGTTTCACTGTAACTTGTTCCCAGTACAGTCTAAGTGGCTGCTGACTGTGTGTTGTACCTAAAAGTGCCCAACAAGAATCCCAATGCACTAAACATGGGCCCAAATGCCTTCCTTATGACAAAACTGACACTCATTTTCTTAAAAAAAATCATTGGTCAAAATAGCCTTTTCAGGCTGAGAGAAGCACTTTGGTGACGTTTCACTGTAACTTGTTCCCAGTACAGTCTAAGTGGCTGCTGACTGTGTGACTTGGCTAAAAGTGGCCAAATAGAAGCCCAATCCACAATACATGAGCCCAAAGGCCTTCCTTATGACTAAACTTACACCCACTTTCTTAAAAATATCATGGGTCTAAATAGCCTTTTCAGGCTGAGAAAAGCATTTTGGTGACATTTGGCTGTAACTTGTTCCCAGTACATTCTGAGTGGCTGGTGACTGTGTGTTGTACCTAAAAGTGCCCAACAAGAATCCCAATGCACTATACATGGGCCCAAATGCCTTCCTTATGACAAAACTGACACTCATTTTCTTAAAAAAATCATTGGTCAAAATAGCCTTTTCAGGCTGAGAGAAGCACTTTGGTGACGTTTCACTGTAACTTGTTCCCAGTACAGTCTAAGTGGCTGCTGACTGTGTGTTGTACCTAAAAGTGCCCAACAAGAATCCCAATGCATTATACACGGGCCCAAATGCCTTCCTTATGACAAAACTGACATTCATTTTCTTAAAAAAATCATTGGTCAAAATAGCCTTTTCAGGCTGAGAGAAGCACTTTGGTGACGTTTCACTGTAACTTGTTCCCAGTACAGTCTAAGTGGCTGCTGACTGTGTGTTGTACCTAAAAGTGCCCAACAAGAATCCCAATGCACTATACATGGGCCCAAATGCCTTCCTTATGACAAAACTGACACTCATTTTCTTAAAAAAAATCATTGGTCAAAATAGCCTTTTCTGGCTGAGAGAAGCACTTTGGTGACGTTTCACTGTAACTTGTTCCCAGTACAGTCTAAGTGGCTGCTGACTGTGTGACTTGGCTAAAAGTGGCCAAATAGAAGCCCAATCCACAATACATGAGCCCAAAGGCCTTCCTTATGACTAAACTGACACCCACTTTCTTAAAAATATCATGGGTCTAAATAGCCTTTTCAGGCTGAGAAATGCACTTTGGTGACATTTGGCTGTAACTTGTTCCCAGTACATTCTGAGTGGCTGCTGACTGTGTGTTGTACCTAAAAGTGCCCAACAAGAATCCCAATGCACTATACATGGGCCCAAATGCCTTCCTTATGACAAAACTGACACTCATTTTCTTAAAAAAATCATTGGTCAAAATAGCCTTTTCAGGCTGAGAGAAGCACTTTGGTGACGTTTCACTGTAACTTGTTCCCAGTACAGTCTAAGTGGCTGCTGACTGTGTGTTGTACCTAAAAGTGCCCAACAAGAATCCCAATGCATTATACACGGGCCCAAATGCCTTCCTTATGACAAAACTGACATTCATTTTCTTAAAAAAATCATTGGTCAAAATAGCCTTTTCAGGCTGAGAGAAGCACTTTGGTGACGTTTCACTGTAACTTGTTCCCAGTACAGTCTAAGTGGCTGCTGACTGTGTGTTGTACCTAAAAGTGCCCAACAAGAATCCCAATGCACTATACATGGGCCCAAATGCCTTCCTTATGACAAAACTGACACTCATTTTCTTAAAAAAAATAATTGGTCAAAATAGCCTTTTCTGGCTGAGAGAAGCACTTTGGTGACGTTTCACTGTAACTTGTTCCCAGTACAGTCTAAGTGGCTGCTGACTGTGTGACTTGGCTAAAAGTGGCCAAATAGAAGCCCAATCCACAATACATGAGCCCAAAGGCCTTCCTTATGACTAAACTGACACCCACTTTCTTAAAAATATCATGGGTCTAAATAGCCTTTTCAGGCTGCGAAATGCACTTTGGTGACATTTGGCTGTAACTTGTTCCCAGTACATTCTGAGTGGCTGCTGACTGTGTGTTGTACCTAAAAGTGCCCAACAAGAATCCCAATGCACTATACATGGGCCCAAATGCCTTCCGTATGACTAAACTGACACTCATTTTCTTAAAAAAATCATTGGTCAAAATAGCCTTTTCAGGCTGAGAGAAGCACTTTGGTGACGTTTCACTGTAACTTGTTCCCAGTACAGTCTAAGTGGCTGCTGACTGTGTGTTGTACCTAAAAGTGCCCAACAAGAATCCCAATGCACTATACATGGGCCCAAATGCCTTCCTTATGCCAAAACTGACACTCATTTTCCTAAAAAAATCATTGGTCAAAATAGCCCTTTCAGGCTGAGAGAAGCACTTTGGTGACGTTTCATTGTAACTTGTTCCCAGTACAGTCTAAGTGGCTGCTGACTGTGTGACTTGGCTAAAAGTGGCCAAATAGAAGCCCAATCCACAATACATGAGCCCAAAGGCCTTCCTTATGACTAAACTAACACCCACTTTCTTAAAAATATCATGGGTCTAAATAGCCTTTTCAGGCTGAGAAAAGCACTTTGGTGACGTTTCACTGTAACTTGTTCCCAGTACAGTCTAAGTGGCTGCTGACTGTGTGTTGTACCTAAAAGTGCCCAACAAGAATCCCAATGCACTATACATGGGCCCAAATGCCTTCCTTATGACAAAACTGACACTCATTTTCCTAAAAAAAATCATTGGTCAAAATAGCCTTTTCAGGCTGAGAGAAGCACTTTGGTGACGTTTCACTGTAACTTGTTCCCAGTACAGTCTAAGTGGCTGCTGACTGTGTGTTGTACCTAAAAGTGCCCAACAAGAATCCCAATGCACTATACATGGGCCCAAATGCCTTCCTTATGACAAAACTGACATTCATTTTCTTAAAAAAATCATTGGTCAAAATAGCCTTTTCAGGCTGAGAGAAGCACTTTGGTGACGTTTCACTGTAACTTGTTCCCAGTACAGTCTAAGTGGCTGCTGACTGTGTGTTGTACCTAAAAGTGCCCAACAAGAATCCCAATGCACTATACATGGGCCCAAATGCCTTCCTTATGACAAAACTGACACTCATTTTCCTAAAAAAAATCATTGGTCAAAATAGCCTTTTCAGGCTGAGAGAAGCACTTTGGTGACGTTTCACTGTAACTTGTTCCCAGTACAGTCTAAGTGGCTGCTGACTGTGTGTTGTACCTAAAAGTGCCCAACAAGAATCCCAATGCACTATACATGGGCCCAAATGCCTTCCTTATGACAAAACTGACATTCATTTTCTTAAAAAAATCATTGGTCAAAATAGCCTTTTCAGGCTGAGAGAAGCACTTTGGTGACGTTTCACTGTAACTTGTTCCCAGTACAGTCTAAGTGGCTGCTGACTGTGTGTTGTACCTAAAAGTGCCCAACAAGAATCCCAATGCACTATACATGGGCCCAAAGGCCTTCCTTATGACAAAACTGACACTCATTTTCCTAAAAAAATCATTGGTCAAAATAGCCTTTTCAGGCTGAGAGAAGCACTTTGGTGACGTTTCACTGTAACTTGTTCCCAGTACAGTCTAAGTGGCTGCTGACTGTGTGTTGTACCTAAAAGTGCCCAACAAGAATCCCAATGCACTATACATGGGCCCAAATGCCTTCCTTATGACAAAACTGACACTCATTTTCTTAAAAAAAATCATTGGTCAAAATAGCCTTTTCAGGCTGAGAGAAGCACTTTGGTGACGTTTCACTGTAACTTGTTCCCAGTACAGTCTAAGTGGCTGCTGACTGTGTGTTGTACCTAAAAGTGCCCAACAAGAATCCCAATGCATTATACACGGGCCCAAATGCCTTCCTTATGACAAAACTGACATTCATTTTCTTAAAAAAATCATTGGTCAAAATAGCCTTTTCAGGCTGAGAGAAGCACTTTGGTGACGTTTCACTGTAACTTGTTCCCAGTACAGTCTAAGTGGCTGCTGACTGTGTGTTGTACCTAAAAGTGCCCAACAAGAATCCCAATGCACTATACATGGGCCCAAATGCCTTCCTTATGACAAAACTGACATTCATTTTCTTAAAAAAATCATTGGTCAAAATAGCCTTTTCAGGCTGAGAAAAGCACTTTGCTGACGTTTCACTGTAACTTGTTCCCAGTACAGTCTAAGTGGCTGCTGACTGTGTGTTGTACCTAAAAGTGCCCATCAAGAATCCCAATGCACTATACATGGGCCCAAATGCCTTCCTTATGACAAAACTGACATTCATTTTCTTAAAAAAATCATTGGTCAAAATAGCCTTTTCAGGCTGAGAGAAGCACTTTGGTGACGTTTCACTGTAACTTGTTCCCAGTACAGTCTAAGTGGCTGCTGACTGTGTGTTGTACCTAAAAGTGCCCAACAAGAATCCCAATGCACTATACATGGGCCCAAATGCCTTCCTTATGACAAAACTGACATTCATTTTCTTAAAAAAATCATTGGTCAAAATAGCCTTTTCAGGCTGAGAGAAGCACTTTGGTGACGTTTCACTGTAACTTGTTCCCAGTACAGTCTAAGTGGCTGCTGACTGTGTGTTGTACCTAAAAGTGCCCAACAAGAATCCCAATGCACTATACATGGGCCCAAATGCCTTCCTTATGACAAAACTGACACTCATTTTCCTAAAAAAATCATTGGTCAAAATAGCCTTTTCAGGCTGAGAGAAGCACTTTGGTGACGTTTCACTGTAACTTGTTCCCAGTACAGTCTAAGTGGCTGCTGACTGTGTGTTGTACCTAAAAGTGCCCAACAAGAATCCCAATGCACTATACATGGGCCCAAATGCCTTCCTTATGACAAAACTGACATTCATTTTCTTAAAAAAATCATTGGTCAAAATAGCCTTTTCAGGCTGAGAGAAGCACTTTGGTGACGTTTCACTGTAACTTGTTCCCAGTACAGTCTAAGTGGCTGCTGACTGTGTGTTGTACCTAAAAGTGCCCAACAAGAATCCCAATGCACTATACATGGGCCCAAAGGCCTTCCTTATGACAAAACTGACACTCATTTTCCTAAAAAAATCATTGGTCAAAATAGCCTTTTCAGGCTGAGAGAAGCACTTTGGTGACGTTTCACTGTAACTTGTTCCCAGTACAGTCTAAGTGGCTGCTGACTGTGTGTTGTACCTAAAAGTGCCCAACAAGAATCCCAATGCACTATACATGGGCCCAAATGCCTTCCTTATGACAAAACTGACACTCATTTTCTTAAAAAAAATCATTGGTCAAAATAGCCTTTTCAGGCTGAGAGAAGCACTTTGGTGACGTTTCACTGTAACTTGTTCCCAGTACAGTCTAAGTGGCTGCTGACTGTGTGTTGTACCTAAAAGTGCCCAACAAGAATCCCAATGCATTATACACGGGCCCAAATGCCTTCCTTATGACAAAACTGACATTCATTTTCTTAAAAAAATCATTGGTCAAAATAGCCTTTTCAGGCTGAGAGAAGCACTTTGGTGACGTTTCACTGTAACTTGTTCCCAGTACAGTCTAAGTGGCTGCTGACTGTGTGTTGTACCTAAAAGTGCCCAACAAGAATCCCAATGCACTATACATGGGCCCAAATGCCTTCCTTATGACAAAACTGACACTCATTTTCTTAAAAAAAATCATTGGTCAAAATAGCCTTTTCAGGCTGAGAGAAGCACTTTGGTGACGTTTCACTGTAACTTGTTCCCAGTACAGTCTAAGTGGCTGCTGACTGTGTGTTGTACCTAAAAGTGCCCAACAAGAATCCCAATGCATTATACACGGGCCCAAATGCCTTCCTTATGACAAAACTGACATTCATTTTCTTAAAAAAATCATTGGTCAAAATAGCCTTTTCAGGCTGAGAGAAGCACTTTGGTGACGTTTCACTGTAACTTGTTCCCAGTACAGTCTAAGTGGCTGCTGACTGTGTGTTGTACCTAAAAGTGCCCAACAAGAATCCCAATGCACTATACATGGGCCCAAATGCCTTCCTTATGACAAAACTGACATTCATTTTCTTAAAAAAATCATTGGTCAAAATAGCCTTTTCAGGCTGAGAAAAGCACTTTGCTGATGTTTCACTGTAACTTGTTCCCAGTACAGTCTAAGTGGCTGCTGACTGTGTGTTGTACCTAAAAGTGCCCATCAAGAATCCCAATGCACTATACATGGGCCCAAATGCCTTCCTTATGACAAAACTGACATTCATTTTCTTAAAAAAATCATTGGTCAAAATAGCCTTTTCAGGCTGAGAGAAGCACTTTGGTGACGTTTCACTGTAACTTGTTCCCAGTACAGTCTAAGTGGCTGCTGACTGTGTGTTGTACCTAAAAGTGCCCAACAAGAATCCCAATGCACTATACATGGGCCCAAATGCCTTCCTTATGACAAAACTGACACTCATTTTCCTAAAAAAATCATTGGTCAAAATAGCCTTTTCAGGCTGAGAGAAGCACTTTGGTGACGTTTCACTGTAACTTGTTCCCAGTACAGTCTAAGTGGCTGCTGACTGTGTGTTGTACCTAAAAGTGCCCAACAAGAATCCCAATGCACTAAACATGGGCCCAAATGCCTTCCTTATGACAAAACTGACACTCATTTTCTTAAAATAAATCATTGGTCAAAATAGCCTTTTCAGGCTGAGAGAAGCACTTTGGTGACGTTTCACTGTAACTTGTTCCCAGTACAGTCTAAGTGGCTGCTGACTGTGTGTTGTACCTAAAAGTGCCCAACAAGAATCCCAATGCACTATACATGGGCCCAAATGCCTTCCTTATGACAAAACTGACATTCATTTTCTTAAAAAAATCATTGGTCAAAATAGCCTTTTCAGGCTGAGAGAAGCACTTTGGTGACGTTTCACTGTAACTTCTTCCCAGTACAGTCTAAGTGGCTGCTGACTGTGTGTTGTACCTAAAAGTGCCCAACAAGAATCCCAATGCACTATACATGGGCCCAAAGGCCTTCCTTATGACAAAACTGACACTCATTTTCTTAAAAAAAATCATTGGTCAAAATAGCCTTTTCAGGCTGAGAGAAGCACTTTGGTGACGTTTCACTGTAACTTGTTCCCAGTACAGTCTAAGTGGCTGCTGACTGTGTGACTTGGCTAAAAGTGGCCAAATAGAAGCCCAATCCACAATACATGAGCCCAAAGGCCTTCCTTATGACTAAACTTACACCCACTTTCTTAAAAATATCATGGGTCTAAATAGCCTTTTCAGGCTGAGAAAAGCATTTTGGTGACATTTGGCTGTAACTTGTTCCCAGTACATTCTGAGTGGCTGGTGACTGTGTGTTGTACCTAAAAGTGCCCAACAAGAATCCCAATGCACTATACATGGGCCCAAATGCCTTCCTTATGACAAAACTGACACTCATTTTCTTTAAAAAATCATTGGTCAAAATAGCCTTTTCAGGCTGAGAGAAGCACTTTGGTGACGTTTCACTGTAACTTGTTCCCAGTACAGTCTAAGTGGCTGCTGACTGTATGTTGTACCTAAAAGTGCCCAACAAGAATCCCAATGCATTATACACGGGCCCAAATGCCTTCCTTATGACAAAACTGACATTCATTTTCTTAAAAAAATCATTGGTCAAAATAGCCTTTTCAGGCTGAGAGAAGCACTTTGGTGACGTTTCACTGTAACTTGTTCCCAGTACAGTCTAAGTGGCTGCTGACTGTGTGTTGTACCTAAAAGTGCCCAACAAGAATCCCAATGCACTATACATGGGCCCAAATGCCTTCCTTATGACAAAACTGACACTCATTTTCTTAAAAAAAATCATTGGTCAAAATAGCCTTTTCTGGCTGAGAGAAGCACTTTGGTGACGTTTCACTGTAACTTGTTCCCAGTACAGTCTAAGTGGCTGCTGACTGTGTGACTTGGCTAAAAGTGGCCAAATAGAAGCCCAATCCACAATACATGAGCCCAAAGGCCTTCCTTATGACTAAACTGACACCCACTTTCTTAAAAATATCATGGGTCTAAATAGCCTTTTCAGGCTGAGAAATGCACTTTGGTGACATTTGGCTGTAACTTGTTCCCAGTACATTCTGAGTGGCTGCTGACTGTGTGTTGTACCTAAAAGTGCCCAACAAGAATCCCAATGCACTATACATGGGCCCAAATGCCTTCCTTATGACAAAACTGACACTCATTTTCTTAAAAAAATCATTGGTCAAAATAGCCTTTTTAGGCTGAGAGAAGCACTTTGGTGACGTTTCACTGTAACTTGTTCCCAGTACAGTCTAAGTGGCTGCTGACTGTGTGTTGTACCTAAAAGTGCCCAACAAGAATCCCAATGCATTATACACGGGCCCAAATGCCTTCCTTATGACAAAACTGACATTCATTTTCTTAAAAAAATCATTGGTCAAAATAGCCTTTTCAGGCTGAGAGAAGCACTTTGGTGACGTTTCACTGTAACTTGTTCCCAGTACAGTCTAAGTGGCTGCTGACTGTGTGTTGTACCTAAAAGTGCCCAACAAGAATCCCAATGCACTATACATGGGCCCAAATGCCTTCCTTATGACAAAACTGACACTCATTTTCTTAAAAAAAATAATTGGTCAAAATAGCCTTTTCTGGCTGAGAGAAGCACTTTGGTGACGTTTCACTGTAACTTGTTCCCAGTACAGTCTAAGTGGCTGCTGACTGTGTGACTTGGCTAAAAGTGGCCAAATAGAAGCCCAATCCACAATACATGAGCCCAAAGGCCTTCCTTATGACTAAACTGACACCCACTTTCTTAAAAATATCATGGGTCTAAATAGCCTTTTCAGGCTGCGAAATGCACTTTGGTGACATTTGGCTGTAACTTGTTCCCAGTACATTCTGAGTGGCTGCTGACTGTGTGTTGTACCTAAAAGTGCCCAACAAGAATCCCAATGCACTATACATGGGCCCAAATGCCTTCCGTATGACTAAACTGACACTCATTTTCTTAAAAAAATCATTGGTCAAAATAGCCTTTTCAGGCTGAGAGAAGCACTTTGGTGACGTTTCACTGTAACTTGTTCCCAGTACAGTCTAAGTGGCTGCTGACTGTGAGTTGTACCTAAAAGTGCCCAACAAGAATCCCAATGCACTATACATGGGCCCAAATGCCTTCCTTATGCCAAAACTGACACTCATTTTCCTAAAAAAATCATTGGTCAAAATAGCCCTTTCAGGCTGAGAGAAGCACTTTGGTGACGTTTCATTGTAACTTGTTCCCAGTACAGTCTAAGTGGCTGCTGACTGTGTGACTTGGCTAAAAGTGGCCAAATAGAAGCCCAATCCACAATACATGAGCCCAAAGGCCTTCCTTATGACTAAACTAACACCCACTTTCTTAAAAATATCATGGGTCTAAATAGCCTTTTCAGGCTGAGAAAAGCACTTTGGTGACGTTTCACTGTAACTTGTTCCCAGTACAGTCTAAGTGGCTGCTGACTGTGTGTTGTACCTAAAAGTGCCCAACAAGAATCCCAATGCACTATACATGGGCCCAAATGCCTTCCTTATGACTAAACTGACACTCATTTTCCTAAAAATAATCATTGGTCAAAATAGCCTTTTCAGGCTGAGAGAAGCACTTTGGTGACGTTTCACTGTAACTTGTTCCCAGTACAGTCTAAGTGGCTGCTGACTGTGTGTTGTACCTAAAAGTGCCCAACAAGAATCCCAATGCACTATACATGGGCCCAAATGCCTTCCTTATGACAAAACTGACATTCATTTTCTTAAAAAAATCATTGGTCAAAATAGCCTTTTCAGGCTGAGAGAAGCACTTTGGTGACGTTTCACTGTAACTTGTTCCCAGTACAGTCTAAGTGGCTGCTGACTGTGTGTTGTACCTAAAAGTGCCCAACAAGAATCCCAATGCACTATACATGGGCCCAAATGCCTTCCTTATGACAAAACTGACACTCATTTTCCTAAAAAAATCATTGGTCAAAATAGCCTTTTCAGGCTGAGAGAAGCACTTTGGTGACGTTTCACTGTAACTTGTTCCCAGTACAGTCTAAGTGGCTGCTGACTGTGTGTTGTACCTAAAAGTGCCCAACAAGAATCCCAATGCATTATACACGGGCCCAAATGCCTTCCTTATGACAAAACTGACATTCATTTTCTTAAAAAAATCATTGGTCAAAATAGCCTTTTCAGGCTGAGAGAAGCACTTTGGTGACGTTTCACTGTAACTTGTTCCCAGTACAGTCTAAGTGGCTGCTGACTGTGTGTTGTACCTAAAAGTGCCCAACAAGAATCCCAATGCACTATACATGGGCCCAAATGCCTTCCTTATGACAAAACTGACACTCATTTTCTTAAAAAAAATCATTGGTCAAAATAGCCTTTTCAGGCTGAGAGAAGCACTTTGGTGACGTTTCACTGTAACTTGTTCCCAGTACAGTCTAAGTGGCTGCTGACTGTGTGTTGTACCTAAAAGTGCCCAACAAGAATCCCAATGCATTATACACGGGCCCAAATGCCTTCCTTATGACAAAACTGACATTCATTTTCTTAAAAAAATCATTGGTCAAAATAGCCTTTTCAGGCTGAGAGAAGCACTTTGGTGACGTTTCACTGTAACTTGTTCCCAGTACAGTCTAAGTGGCTGCTGACTGTGTGTTGTACCTAAAAGTGCCCAACAAGAATCCCAATGCACTATACATGGGCCCAAATGCCTTCCTTATGACAAAACTGACATTCATTTTCTTAAAAAAATCATTGGTCAAAATAGCCTTTTCAGGCTGAGAAAAGCACTTTGCTGACGTTTCACTGTAACTTGTTCCCAGTACAGTCTAAGTGGCTGCTGACTGTGTGTTGTACCTAAAAGTGCCCATCAAGAATCCCAATGCACTATACATGGGCCCAAATGCCTTCCTTATGACAAAACTGACATTCATTTTCTTAAAAAAATCATTGGTCAAAATAGCCTTTTCAGGCTGAGAGAAGCACTTTGGTGACGTTTCACTGTAACTTGTTCCCAGTACAGTCTAAGTGGCTGCTGACTGTGTGTTGTACCTAAAAGTGCCCAACAAGAATCCCAATGCACTATACATGGGCCCAAATGCCTTCCTTATGACAAAACTGACACTCATTTTCCTAAAAAAATCATTGGTCAAAATAGCCTTTTCAGGCTGAGAGAAGCACTTTGGTGACGTTTCACTGTAACTTGTTCCCAGTACAGTCTAAGTGGCTGCTGACTGTGTGTTGTACCTAAAAGTGCCCAACAAGAATCCCAATGCACTATACATGGGCCCAAAGGCCTTCCTTATGACAAAACTGACACTCATTTTCCTAAAAAAATCATTGGTCAAAATAGCCTTTTCAGGCTGAGAGAAGCACTTTGGTGACGTTTCACTGTAACTTGTTCCCAGTACAGTCTAAGTGGCTGCTGACTGTGTGTTGTACCTAAAAGTGCCCAACAAGAATCCCAATGCACTATACATGGGCCCAAATGCCTTCCTTATGACAAAACTGACACTCATTTTCTTAAAAAAAATCATTGGTCAAAATAGCCTTTTCAGGCTGAGAGAAGCACTTTGGTGACGTTTCACTGTAACTTGTTCCCAGTACAGTCTAAGTGGCTGCTGACTGTGTGTTGTACCTAAAAGTGCCCAACAAGAATCCCAATGCACTATACATGGGCCCAAATGCCTTCCTTATGACAAAACTGACATTCATTTTCTTAAAAAAATCATTGGTCAAAATAGCCTTTTCAGGCTGAGAAAAGCACTTTGCTGACGTTTCACTGTAACTTGTTCCCAGTACAGTCTAAGTGGCTGCTGACTGTGTGTTGTACCTAAAAGTGCCCATCAAGAATCCCAATGCACTATACATGGGCCCAAATGCCTTCCTTATGACAAAACTGACATTCATTTTCTTAAAAAAATCATTGGTCAAAATAGCCTTTTCAGGCTGAGAGAAGCACTTTGGTGACGTTTCACTGTAACTTGTTCCCAGTACAGTCTAAGTGGCTGCTGACTGTGTGTTGTACCTAAAAGTGCCCAACAAGAATCCCAATGCACTATACATGGGCCCAAATGCCTTCCTTATGACAAAACTGACACTCATTTTCCTAAAAAAATCATTGGTCAAAATAGCCTTTTCAGGCTGAGAGAAGCACTTTGGTGACGTTTCACTGTAACTTGTTCCCAGTACAGTCTAAGTGGCTGCTGACTGTGTGTTGTACCTAAAAGTGCCCAACAAGAATCCCAATGCACTATACATGGGCCCAAAGGCCTTCCTTATGACAAAACTGACACTCATTTTCCTAAAAAAATCATTGGTCAAAATAGCCTTTTCAGGCTGAGAGAAGCACTTTGGTGACGTTTCACTGTAACTTGTTCCCAGTACAGTCTAAGTGGCTGCTGACTGTGTGTTGTACCTAAAAGTGCCCAACAAGAATCCCAATGCACTATACATGGGCCCAAATGCCTTCCTTATGACAAAACTGACACTCATTTTCTTAAAAAAAATCATTGGTCAAAATAGCCTTTTCAGGCTGAGAGAAGCACTTTGGTGACGTTTCACTGTAACTTGTTCCCAGTACAGTCTAAGTGGCTGCTGACTGTGTGTTGTACCTAAAAGTGCCCAACAAGAATCCCAATGCATTATACACGGGCCCAAATGCCTTCCTTATGACAAAACTGACATTCATTTTCTTAAAAAAATCATTGGTCAAAATAGCCTTTTCAGGCTGAGAGAAGCACTTTGGTGACGTTTCACTGTAACTTGTTCCCAGTACAGTCTAAGTGGCTGCTGACTGTGTGTTGTACCTAAAAGTGCCCAACAAGAATCCCAATGCACTATACATGGGCCCAAATGCCTTCCTTATGACAAAACTGACATTCATTTTCTTAAAAAAATCATTGGTCAAAATAGCCTTTTCAGGCTGAGAAAAGCACTTTGCTGACGTTTCACTGTAACTTGTTCCCAGTACAGTCTAAGTGGCTGCTGACTGTGTGTTGTACCTAAAAGTGCCCATCAAGAATCCCAATGCACTATACATGGGCCCAAATGCCTTCCTTATGACAAAACTGACATTCATTTTCTTAAAAAAATCATTGGTCAAAATAGCCTTTTCAGGCTGAGAGAAGCACTTTGGTGACGTTTCACTGTAACTTGTTCCCAGTACAGTCTAAGTGGCTGCTGACTGTGTGTTGTACCTAAAAGTGCCCAACAAGAATCCCAATGCACTATACATGGGCCCAAATGCCTTCCTTATGACAAAACTGACACTCATTTTCCTAAAAAAATCATTGGTCAAAATAGCCTTTTCAGGCTGAGAGAAGCACTTTGGTGACGTTTCACTGTAACTTGTTCCCAGTACAGTCTAAGTGGCTGCTGACTGTGTGTTGTACCTAAAAGTGCCCAACAAGAATCCCAATGCACTAAACATGGGCCCAAATGCCTTCCTTATGACAAAACTGACACTCATTTTCTTAAAAAAAATCATTGGTCAAAATAGCCTTTTCAGGCTGAGAGAAGCACTTTGGTGACGTTTCACTGTAACTTGTTCCCAGTACAGTCTAAGTGGCTGCTGACTGTGTGACTTGGCTAAAAGTGGCCAAATAGAAGCCCAATCCACAATACATGAGCCCAAAGGCCTTCCTTATGACTAAACTTACACCCACTTTCTTAAAAATATCATGGGTCTAAATAGCCTTTTCAGGCTGAGAAAAGCATTTTGGTGACATTTGGCTGTAACTTGTTCCCAGTACATTCTGAGTGGCTGGTGACTGTGTGTTGTACCTAAAAGTGCCCAACAAGAATCCCAATGCACTATACATGGGCCCAAATGCCTTCCTTATG
Source organism: Gymnoscopelus microlampas (assembly GCF_963454915.1). Lineage (NCBI taxonomy): Eukaryota > Metazoa > Chordata > Actinopteri > Myctophiformes > Myctophidae > Gymnoscopelus > Gymnoscopelus microlampas. The sequence goes on from NC_139956.1 coordinate 49,304,319, forward strand.
ACAAAACTGACACTCATTTTCTTAAAAAAAATCATTGGTCAAAATAGCCTTTTCAGGCTGAGAGAAGCACTTTGGTGACGTTTCACTGTAACTTGTTCCCAGTACAGTCTAAGTGGCTGCTGACTGTGTGTTGTACCTAAAAGTGCCCAACAAGAATCCCAATGCATTATACACGGGCCCAAATGCCTTCCTTATGACAAAACTGACATTCATTTTCTTAAAAAAATCATTGGTCAAAATAGCCTTTTCAGGCTGAGAGAAGCACTTTGGTGACGTTTCACTGTAACTTGTTCCCAGTACAGTCTAAGTGGCTGCTGACTGTGTGTTGTACCTAAAAGTGCCCAACAAGAATCCCAATGCACTATACATGGGCCCAAATGCCTTCCTTATGACAAAACTGACATTCATTTTCTTAAAAAAATCATTGGTCAAAATAGCCTTTTCAGGCTGAGAAAAGCACTTTGCTGACGTTTCACTGTAACTTGTTCCCAGTACAGTCTAAGTGGCTGCTGACTGTGTGTTGTACCTAAAAGTGCCCATCAAGAATCCCAATGCACTATACATGGGCCCAAATGCCTTCCTTATGACAAAACTGACATTCATTTTCTTAAAAAAATCATTGGTCAAAATAGCCTTTTCAGGCTGAGAGAAGCACTTTGGTGACGTTTCACTGTAACTTGTTCCCAGTACAGTCTAAGTGGCTGCTGACTGTGTGTTGTACCTAAAAGTGCCCAACAAGAATCCCAATGCACTATACATGGGCCCAAATGCCTTCCTTATGACAAAACTGACACTCATTTTCCTAAAAAAATCATTGGTCAAAATAGCCTTTTCAGGCTGAGAGAAGCACTTTGGTGACGTTTCACTGTAACTTGTTCCCAGTACAGTCTAAGTGGCTGCTGACTGTGTGTTGTACCTAAAAGTGCCCAACAAGAATCCCAATGCACTAAACATGGGCCCAAATGCCTTCCTTATGACAAAACTGACACTCATTTTCTTAAAAAAAATCATTGGTCAAAATAGCCTTTTCAGGCTGAGAGAAGCACTTTGGTGACGTTTCACTGTAACTTGTTCCCAGTACAGTCTAAGTGGCTGCTGACTGTGTGACTTGGCTAAAAGTGGCCAAATAGAAGCCCAATCCACAATACATGAGCCCAAAGGCCTTCCTTATGACTAAACTTACACCCACTTTCTTAAAAATATCATGGGTCTAAATAGCCTTTTCAGGCTGAGAAAAGCATTTTGGTGACATTTGGCTGTAACTTGTTCCCAGTACATTCTGAGTGGCTGGTGACTGTGTGTTGTACCTAAAAGTGCCCAACAAGAATCCCAATGCACTATACATGGGCCCAAATGCCTTCCTTATGACAAAACTGACACTCATTTTCTTAAAAAAATCATTGGTCAAAATAGCCTTTTCAGGCTGAGAGAAGCACTTTGGTGACGTTTCACTGTAACTTGTTCCCAGTACAGTCTAAGTGGCTGCTGACTGTGTGTTGTACCTAAAAGTGCCCAACAAGAATCCCAATGCATTATACACGGGCCCAAATGCCTTCCTTATGACAAAACTGACATTCATTTTCTTAAAAAAATCATTGGTCAAAATAGCCTTTTCAGGCTGAGAGAAGCACTTTGGTGACGTTTCACTGTAACTTGTTCCCAGTACAGTCTAAGTGGCTGCTGACTGTGTGTTGTACCTAAAAGTGCCCAACAAGAATCCCAATGCACTATACATGGGCCCAAATGCCTTCCTTATGACAAAACTGACACTCATTTTCTTAAAAAAAATCATTGGTCAAAATAGCCTTTTCAGGCTGAGAGAAGCACTTTGGTGACGTTTCACTGTAACTTGTTCCCAGTACAGTCTAAGTGGCTGCTGACTGTGTGACTTGGCTAAAAGTGGCCAAATAGAAGCCCAATCCACAATACATGAGCCCAAAGGCCTTCCTTATGACTAAACTGACACCCACTTTCTTAAAAATATCATGGGTCTAAATAGCCTTTTCAGGCTGAGAAATGCACTTTGGTGACATTTGGCTGTAACTTGTTCCCAGTACATTCTGAGTGGCTGCTGACTGTGTGTTGTACCTAAAAGTGCCCAACAAGAATCCCAATGCACTATACATGGGCCCAAATGCCTTCCGTATGACTAAACTGACACTCATTTTCTTAAAAAAATCATTGGTCAAAATAGCCTTTTCAGGCTGAGAGAAGCACTTTGGTGACGTTTCACTGTAACTTGTTCCCAGTACAGTCTAAGTGGCTGCTGACTGTGTGTTGTACCTAAAAGTGCCCAACAAGAATCCCAATGCACTATACATGGGCCCAAATGCCTTCCTTATGCCAAAACTAACACTCATTTTCCTAAAAAAATCATTGGTCAAAATAGCCCTTTCAGGCTGAGAGAAGCACTTTGGTGACGTTTCATTGTAACTTGTTCCCAGTACAGTCTAAGTGGCTGCTGACTGTGTGACTTGGCTAAAAGTGGCCAAATAGAAGCCCAATCCACAATACATGAGCCCAAAGGCCTTCCTTATGACTAAACTAACACCCACTTTCTTAAAAATATCATGGGTCTAAATAGCCTTTTCAGGCTGAGAAAAGCACTTTGGTGACGTTTCACTGTAACTTGTTCCCAGTACAGTCTAAGTGGCTGCTGACTGTGTGTTGTACCTAAAAGTGCCCAACAAGAATCCCGATGCACTATACATGGGCCCAAATGCCTTCCTTATGACAAAACTGACACTCATTTTCCTAAAAAAAATCATTGGTCAAAATAGCCTTTTCAGGCTGAGAGAAGCACTTTGGTGACGTTTCACTGTAACTTGTTCCCAGTACAGTCTAAGTGGCTGCTGACTGTGTGTTGTACCTAAAAGTGCCCAACAAGAATCCCAATGCACTATACATGGGCCCAAATGCCTTCCTTATGACAAAACTGACATTCATTTTCTTAAAAAAATCATTGGTCAAAATAGCCTTTTCAGGCTGAGAGAAGCACTTTGGTGACGTTTCACTGTAACTTGTTCCCAGTACAGTCTAAGTGGCTGCTGACTGTGTGTTGTACCTAAAAGTGCCCAACAAGAATCCCAATGCACTATACATGGGCCCAAATGCCTTCCAAATGACAAAACTGACATTCATTTTCTTAAAAAAATCATTGGTCAAAATAGCCTTTTCAGGCTGAGAGAAGCACTTTGGTGACGTTTCACTGTAACTTGTTCCCAGTACAGTCTAAGTGGCTGCTGACTGTGTGTTGTACCTAAAAGTGCCCAACAAGAATCCCAATGCACTATACATGGGCCCAAAGGCCTTCCTTATGACAAAACTGACACTCATTTTCCTAAAAAAATCATTGGTCAAAATAGCCTTTTCAGGCTGAGAGAAGCACTTTGGTGACGTTTCACTGTAACTTGTTCCCAGTACAGTCTAAGTGGCTGCTGACTGTGTGTTGTACCTAAAAGTGCCCAACAAGAATCCCAATGCACTATACATGGGCCCAAATGCCTTCCTTATGACAAAACTGACACTCATTTTCTTAAAAAAAATCATTGGTCAAAATAGCCTTTTCAGGCTGAGAGAAGCACTTTGGTGACGTTTCACTGTAACTTGTTCCCAGTACAGTCTAAGTGGCTGCTGACTGTGTGTTGTACCTAAAAGTGCCCAACAAGAATCCCAATGCATTATACACGGGCCCAAATGCCTTCCTTATGACAAAACTGACATTCATTTTCTTAAAAAAATCATTGGTCAAAATAGCCTTTTCAGGCTGAGAGAAGCACTTTGGTGACGTTTCACTGTAACTTGTTCCCAGTACAGTCTAAGTGGCTGCTGACTGTGTGTTGTACCTAAAAGTGCCCAACAAGAATCCCAATGCACTATACATGGGCCCAAATGCCTTCCTTATGACAAAACTGACATTCATTTTCTTAAAAAAATCATTGGTCAAAATAGCCTTTTCAGGCTGAGAAAAGCACTTTGGTGACGTTTCACTGTAACTTGTTCCCAGTACAGTCTAAGTGGCTGCTGACTGTGTGTTGTACCTAAAAGTGCCCATCAAGAATCCCAATGCACTATACATGGGCCCAAATGCCTTCCTTATGACAAAACTGACATTCATTTTCTTAAAAAAATCATTGGTCAAAATAGCCTTTTCAGGCTGAGAGAAGCACTTTGGTGACGTTTCACTGTAACTTGTTCCCAGTACAGTCTAAGTGGCTGCTGACTGTGTGTTGTACCTAAAAGTGCCCAACAAGAATCCCAATGCACTATACATGGGCCCAAATGCCTTCCTTATGACAAAACTGACACTCATTTTCCTAAAAAAATCATTGGTCAAAATAGCCTTTTCAGGCTGAGAGAAGCACTTTGGTGACGTTTCACTGTAACTTGTTCCCAGTACAGTCTAAGTGGCTGCTGACTGTGTGTTGTACCTAAAAGTGCCCAACAAGAATCCCAATGCACTATACATGGGCCCAAATGCCTTCCAAATGACAAAACTGACATTCATTTTCTTAAAAAAATCATTGGTCAAAATAGCCTTTTCAGGCTGAGAGAAGCACTTTGGTGACGTTTCACTGTAACTTGTTCCCAGTACAGTCTAAGTGGCTGCTGACTGTGTGTTGTACCTAAAAGTGCCCAACAAGAATCCCAATGCACTATACATGGGCCCAAAGGCCTTCCTTATGACAAAACTGACACTCATTTTCCTAAAAAAATCATTGGTCAAAATAGCCTTTTCAGGCTGAGAGAAGCACTTTGGTGACGTTTCACTGTAACTTGTTCCCAGTACAGTCTAAGTGGCTGCTGACTGTGTGTTGTACCTAAAAGTGCCCAACAAGAATCCCAATGCACTATACATGGGCCCAAATGCCTTCCTTATGACAAAACTGACACTCATTTTCTTAAAAAAAATCATTGGTCAAAATAGCCTTTTCAGGCTGAGAGAAGCACTTTGGTGACGTTTCACTGTAACTTGTTCCCAGTACAGTCTAAGTGGCTGCTGACTGTGTGTTGTACCTAAAAGTGCCCAACAAGAATCCCAATGCATTATACACGGGCCCAAATGCCTTCCTTATGACAAAACTGACATTCATTTTCTTAAAAAAATCATTGGTCAAAATAGCCTTTTCAGGCTGAGAGAAGCACTTTGGTGACGTTTCACTGTAACTTGTTCCCAGTACAGTCTAAGTGGCTGCTGACTGTGTGTTGTACCTAAAAGTGCCCAACAAGAATCCCAATGCACTATACATGGGCCCAAATGCCTTCCTTATGACAAAACTGACATTCATTTTCTTAAAAAAATCATTGGTCAAAATAGCCTTTTCAGGCTGAGAAAAGCACTTTGGTGACGTTTCACTGTAACTTGTTCCCAGTACAGTCTAAGTGGCTGCTGACTGTGTGTTGTACCTAAAAGTGCCCATCAAGAATCCCAATGCACTATACATGGGCCCAAATGCCTTCCTTATGACAAAACTGACATTCATTTTCTTAAAAAAATCATTGGTCAAAATAGCCTTTTCAGGCTGAGAGAAGCACTTTGGTGACGTTTCACTGTAACTTGTTCCCAGTACAGTCTAAGTGGCTGCTGACTGTGTGTTGTACCTAAAAGTGCCCAACAAGAATCCCAATGCACTATACATGGGCCCAAATGCCTTCCTTATGACAAAACTGACACTCATTTTCCTAAAAAAATCATTGGTCAAAATAGCCTTTTCAGGCTGAGAGAAGCACTTTGGTGACGTTTCACTGTAACTTGTTCCCAGTACAGTCTAAGTGGCTGCTGACTGTGTGACTTGGCTAAAAGTGGCCAAATAGAAGCCCAATCCACAATACATGAGCCCAAAGGCCTTCCTTATGACTAAACTTACACCCACTTTCTTAAAAATATCATGGGTCTAAATAGCCTTTTCAGGCTGAGAAAAGCATTTTGGTGACATTTGGCTGTAACTTGTTCCCAGTACATTCTGAGTGGCTGGTGACTGTGTGTTGTACCTAAAAGTGCCCAACAAGAATCCCAATGCACTATACATGGGCCCAAATGCCTTCCTTATGACAAAACTGACACTCATTTTCTTAAAAAAATCATTGGTCAAAATAGCCTTTTCAGGCTGAGAGAAGCACTTTGGTGACGTTTCACTGTAACTTGTTCCCAGTACAGTCTAAGTGGCTGCTGACTGTGTGTTGTACCTAAAAGTGCCCAACAAGAATCCCAATGCATTATACACGGGCCCAAATGCCTTCCTTATGACAAAACTGACATTCATTTTCTTAAAAAAATCATTGGTCAAAATAGCCTTTTCAGGCTGAGAGAAGCACTTTGGTGACGTTTCACTGTAACTTGTTCCCAGTACAGTCTAAGTGGCTGCTGACTGTGTGTTGTACCTAAAAGTGCCCAACAAGAATCCCAATGCACTATACATGGGCCCAAATGCCTTCCTTATGACAAAACTGACACTCATTTTCTTAAAAAAAATCATTGGTCAAAATAGCCTTTTCTGGCTGAGAGAAGCACTTTGGTGACGTTTCACTGTAACTTGTTCCCAGTACAGTCTAAGTGGCTGCTGACTGTGTGACTTGGCTAAAAGTGGCCAAATAGAAGCCCAATCCACAATACATGAGCCCAAAGGCCTTCCTTATGACAAAACTGACACCCACTTTCTTAAAAATATCATGGGTCTAAATAGCCTTTTCAGGCTGAGAAATGCACTTTGGTGACATTTGGCTGTAACTTGTTCCCAGTACATTCTGAGTGGCTGCTGACTGTGTGTTGTACCTAAAAGTGCCCAACAAGAATCCCAATGCACTATACATGGGCCCAAATGCCTTCCGTATGACTAAACTGACACTCATTTTCTTAAAAAAATCATTGGTCAAAATAGCCTTTTCAGGCTGAGAGAAGCACTTTGGTGACGTTTCACTGTAACTTGTTCCCAGTACAGTCTAAGTGGCTGCTGACTGTGTGTTGTACCTAAAAGTGCCCAACAAGAATCCCAATGCACTATACATGGGCCCAAATGCCTTCCTTATGCCAAAACTAACACTCATTTTCCTAAAAAAATCATTGGTCAAAATAGCCCTTTCAGGCTGAGAGAAGCACTTTGGTGACGTTTCATTGTAACTTGTTCCCAGTACAGTCTAAGTGGCTGCTGACTGTGTGACTTGGCTAAAAGTGGCCAAATAGAAGCCCAATCCACAATACATGAGCCCAAAGGCCTTCCTTATGACTAAACTAACACCCACTTTCTTAAAAATATCATGGGTCTAAATAGCCTTTTCAGGCTGAGAAAAGCACTTTGGTGACGTTTCACTGTAACTTGTTCCCAGTACAGTCTAAGTGGCTGCTGACTGTGTGTTGTACCTAAAAGTGCCCAACAAGAATCCCGATGCACTATACATGGGCCCAAATGCCTTCCTTATGACAAAACTGACACTCATTTTCCTAAAAAAAATCATTGGTCAAAATAGCCTTTTCAGGCTGAGAGAAGCACTTTGGTGACGTTTCACTGTAACTTGTTCCCAGTACAGTCTAAGTGGCTGCTGACTGTGTGTTGTACCTAAAAGTGCCCAACAAGAATCCCAATGCACTATACATGGGCCCAAATGCCTTCCTTATGACAAAACTGACACTCATTTTCTTAAAAAAAATCATTGGTCAAAATAGCCTTTTCAGGCTGAGAGAAGCACTTTGGTGACGTTTCACTGTAACTTGTTCCCAGTACAGTCTAAGTGGCTGCTGACTGTGTGTTGTACCTAAAAGTGCCCAACAAGAATCCCAATGCATTATACACGGGCCCAAATGCCTTCCTTATGACAAAACTGACATTCATTTTCTTAAAAAAATCATTGGTCAAAATAGCCTTTTCAGGCTGAGAGAAGCACTTTGGTGACGTTTCACTGTAACTTGTTCCCAGTACAGTCTAAGTGGCTGCTGACTGTGTGTTGTACCTAAAAGTGCCCAACAAGAATCCCAATGCACTATACATGGGCCCAAATGCCTTCCTTATGACAAAACTGACATTCATTTTCTTAAAAAAATCATTGGTCAAAATAGCCTTTTCAGGCTGAGAAAAGCACTTTGGTGACGTTTCACTGTAACTTGTTCCCAGTACAGTCTAAGTGGCTGCTGACTGTGTGTTGTACCTAAAAGTGCCCATCAAGAATCCCAATGCACTATACATGGGCCCAAATGCCTTCCTTATGACAAAACTGACATTCATTTTCTTAAAAAAATCATTGGTCAAAATAGCCTTTTCAGGCTGAGAGAAGCACTTTGGTGACGTTTCACTGTAACTTGTTCCCAGTACAGTCTAAGTGGCTGCTGACTGTGTGTTGTACCTAAAAGTGCCCAACAAGAATCCCAATGCACTATACATGGGCCCAAATGCCTTCCTTATGACAAAACTGACACTCATTTTCCTAAAAAAATCATTGGTCAAAATAGCCTTTTCAGGCTGAGAGAAGCACTTTGGTGACGTTTCACTGTAACTTGTTCCCAGTACAGTCTAAGTGGCTGCTGACTGTGTGACTTGGCTAAAAGTGGCCAAATAGAAGCCCAATCCACAATACATGAGCCCAAAGGCCTTCCTTATGACTAAACTTACACCCACTTTCTTAAAAATATCATGGGTCTAAATAGCCTTTTCAGGCTGAGAAAAGCATTTTGGTGACATTTGGCTGTAACTTGTTCCCAGTACATTCTGAGTGGCTGGTGACTGTGTGTTGTACCTAAAAGTGCCCAACAAGAATCCCAATGCACTATACATGGGCCCAAATGCCTTCCTTATGACAAAACTGACACTCATTTTCTTAAAAAAATCATTGGTCAAAATAGCCTTTTCAGGCTGAGAGAAGCACTTTGGTGACGTTTCACTGTAACTTGTTCCCAGTACAGTCTAAGTGGCTGCTGACTGTGTGTTGTACCTAAAAGTGCCCAACAAGAATCCCAATGCATTATACACGGGCCCAAATGCCTTCCTTATGACAAAACTGACATTCATTTTCTTAAAAAAATCATTGGTCAAAATAGCCTTTTCAGGCTGAGAGAAGCACTTTGGTGACGTTTCACTGTAACTTGTTCCCAGTACAGTCTAAGTGGCTGCTGACTGTGTGTTGTACCTAAAAGTGCCCAACAAGAATCCCAATGCACTATACATGGGCCCAAATGCCTTCCTTATGACAAAACTGACACTCATTTTCTTAAAAAAAATCATTGGTCAAAATAGCCTTTTCTGGCTGAGAGAAGCACTTTGGTGACGTTTCACTGTAACTTGTTCCCAGTACAGTCTAAGTGGCTGCTGACTGTGTGACTTGGCTAAAAGTGGCCAAATAGAAGCCCAATCCACAATACATGAGCCCAAAGGCCTTCCTTATGACAAAACTGACACCCACTTTCTTAAAAATATCATGGGTCTAAATAGCCTTTTCAGGCTGAGAAATGCACTTTGGTGACATTTGGCTGTAACTTGTTCCCAGTACATTCTGAGTGGCTGCTGACTGTGTGTTGTACCTAAAAGTGCCCAACAAGAATCCCAATGCACTATACATGGGCCCAAATGCCTTCCGTATGACTAAACTGACACTCATTTTCTTAAAAAAATCATTGGTCAAAATAGCCTTTTCAGGCTGAGAGAAGCACTTTGGTGACGTTTCACTGTAACTTGTTCCCAGTACAGTCTAAGTGGCTGCTGACTGTGTGTTGTACCTAAAAGTGCCCAACAAGAATCCCAATGCACTATACATGGGCCCAAATGCCTTCCTTATGCCAAAACTAACACTCATTTTCCTAAAAAAATCATTGGTCAAAATAGCCCTTTCAGGCTGAGAGAAGCACTTTGGTGACGTTTCATTGTAACTTGTTCCCAGTACAGTCTAAGTGGCTGCTGACTGTGTGACTTGGCTAAAAGTGGCCAAATAGAAGCCCAATCCACAATACATGAGCCCAAAGGCCTTCCTTATGACTAAACTAACACCCACTTTCTTAAAAATATCATGGGTCTAAATAGCCTTTTCAGGCTGAGAAAAGCACTTTGGTGACGTTTCACTGTAACTTGTTCCCAGTACAGTCTAAGTGGCTGCTGACTGTGTGTTGTACCTAAAAGTGCCCAACAAGAATCCCGATGCACTATACATGGGCCCAAATGCCTTCCTTATGACAAAACTGACACTCATTTTCCTAAAAAAAATCATTGGTCAAAATAGCCTTTTCAGGCTGAGAGAAGCACTTTGGTGACGTTTCACTGTAACTTGTTCCCAGTACAGTCTAAGTGGCTGCTGACTGTGTGTTGTACCTAAAAGTGCCCAACAAGAATCCCAATGCACTATACATGGGCCCAAATGCCTTCCTTATGACAAAACTGACATTCATTTTCTTAAAAAAATCATTGGTCAAAATAGCCTTTTCAGGCTGAGAGAAGCACTTTGGTGACGTTTCACTGTAACTTGTTCCCAGTACAGTCTAAGTGGCTGCTGACTGTGTGTTGTACCTAAAAGTGCCCAACAAGAATCCCAATGCACTATACATGGGCCCAAATGCCTTCCTTATGACAAAACTGACACTCATTTTCCTAAAAAAATCATTGGTCAAAATAGCCTTTTCAGGCTGAGAGAAGCACTTTGGTGACGTTTCACTGTAACTTGTTCCCAGTACAGTCTAAGTGGCTGCTGACTGTGTGTTGTACCTAAAAGTGCCCAACAAGAATCCCAATGCACTATACATGGGCCCAAATGCCTTCCAAATGACAAAACTGACATTCATTTTCTTAAAAAAATCATTGGTCAAAATAGCCTTTTCAGGCTGAGAGAAGCACTTTGGTGACGTTTCACTGTAACTTGTTCCCAGTACAGTCTAAGTGGCTGCTGACTGTGTGTTGTACCTAAAAGTGCCCAACAAGAATCCCAATGCACTATACATGGGCCCAAAGGCCTTCCTTATGACAAAACTGACACTCATTTTCCTAAAAAAATCATTGGTCAAAATAGCCTTTTCAGGCTGAGAGAAGCACTTTGGTGACGTTTCACTGTAACTTGTTCCCAGTACAGTCTAAGTGGCTGCTGACTGTGTGTTGTACCTAAAAGTGCCCAACAAGAATCCCAATGCACTATACATGGGCCCAAATGCCTTCCTTATGACAAAACTGACACTCATTTTCTTAAAAAAAATCATTGGTCAAAATAGCCTTTTCAGGCTGAGAGAAGCACTTTGGTGACGTTTCACTGTAACTTGTTCCCAGTACAGTCTAAGTGGCTGCTGACTGTGTGTTGTACCTAAAAGTGCCCAACAAGAATCCCAATGCATTATACACGGGCCCAAATGCCTTCCTTATGACAAAACTGACATTCATTTTCTTAAAAAAATCATTGGTCAAAATAGCCTTTTCAGGCTGAGAGAAGCACTTTGGTGACGTTTCACTGTAACTTGTTCCCAGTACAGTCTAAGTGGCTGCTGACTGTGTGTTGTACCTAAAAGTGCCCAACAAGAATCCCAATGCACTATACATGGGCCCAAATGCCTTCCTTATGACAAAACTGACATTCATTTTCTTAAAAAAATCATTGGTCAAAATAGCCTTTTCAGGCTGAGAAAAGCACTTTGCTGACGTTTCACTGTAACTTGTTCCCAGTACAGTCTAAGTGGCTGCTGACTGTGTGTTGTACCTAAAAGTGCCCATCAAGAATCCCAATGCACTATACATGGGCCCAAATGCCTTCCTTATGACAAAACTGACATTCATTTTCTTAAAAAAATCATTGGTCAAAATAGCCTTTTCAGGCTGAGAGAAGCACTTTGGTGACGTTTCACTGTAACTTGTTCCCAGTACAGTCTAAGTGGCTGCTGACTGTGTGTTGTACCTAAAAGTGCCCAACAAGAATCCCAATGCACTATACATGGGCCCAAATGCCTTCCTTATGACAAAACTGACACTCATTTTCCTAAAAAAATCATTGGTCAAAATAGCCTTTTCAGGCTGAGAGAAGCACTTTGGTGACGTTTCACTGTAACTTGTTCCCAGTACAGTCTAAGTGGCTGCTGACTGTGTGTTGTACCTAAAAGTGCCCAACAAGAATCCCAATGCACTAAACATGGGCCCAAATGCCTTCCTTATGACAAAACTGACACTCATTTTCTTAAAAAAAATCATTGGTCAAAATAGCCTTTTCAGGCTGAGAGAAGCACTTTGGTGACGTTTCACTGTAACTTGTTCCCAGTACAGTCTAAGTGGCTGCTGACTGTGTGACTTGGCTAAAAGTGGCCAAATAGAAGCCCAATCCACAATACATGAGCCCAAAGGCCTTCCTTATGACTAAACTTACACCCACTTTCTTAAAAATATCATGGGTCTAAATAGCCTTTTCAGGCTGAGAAAAGCATTTTGGTGACATTTGGCTGTAACTTGTTCCCAGTACATTCTGAGTGGCTGGTGACTGTGTGTTGTACCTAAAAGTGCCCAACAAGAATCCCAATGCACTATACATGGGCCCAAATGCCTTCCTTATGACAAAACTGACACTCATTTTCTTAAAAAAATCATTGGTCAAAATAGCCTTTTCAGGCTGAGAGAAGCACTTTGGTGACGTTTCACTGTAACTTGTTCCCAGTACAGTCTAAGTGGCTGCTGACTGTGTGTTGTACCTAAAAGTGCCCAACAAGAATCCCAATGCATTATACACGGGCCCAAATGCCTTCCTTATGACAAAACTGACATTCATTTTCTTAAAAAAATCATTGGTCAAAATAGCCTTTTCAGGCTGAGAGAAGCACTTTGGTGACGTTTCACTGTAACTTGTTCCCAGTACAGTCTAAGTGGCTGCTGACTGTGTGTTGTACCTAAAAGTGCCCAACAAGAATCCCAATGCACTATACATGGGCCCAAATGCCTTCCTTATGACAAAACTGACACTCATTTTCTTAAAAAAAATCATTGGTCAAAATAGCCTTTTCTGGCTGAGAGAAGCACTTTGGTGACGTTTCACTGTAACTTGTTCCCAGTACAGTCTAAGTGGCTGCTGACTGTGTGACTTGGCTAAAAGTGGCCAAATAGAAGCCCAATCCACAATACATGAGCCCAAAGGCCTTCCTTATGACTAAACTGACACCCACTTTCTTAAAAATATCATGGGTCTAAATAGCCTTTTCAGGCTGAGAAATGCACTTTGGTGACATTTGGCTGTAACTTGTTCCCAGTACATTCTGAGTGGCTGCTGACTGTGTGTTGTACCTAAAAGTGCCCAACAAGAATCCCAATGCACTATACATGGGCCCAAATGCCTTCCGTATGACTAAACTGACACTCATTTTCTTAAAAAAATCATTGGTCAAAATAGCCTTTTCAGGCTGAGAGAAGCACTTTGGTGACGTTTCACTGTAACTTGTTCCCAGTACAGTCTAAGTGGCTGCTGACTGTGTGTTGTACCTAAAAGTGCCCAACAAGAATCCCAATGCACTATACATGGGCCCAAATGCCTTCCTTATGCCAAAACTAACACTCATTTTCCTAAAAAAATCATTGGTCAAAATAGCCCTTTCAGGCTGAGAGAAGCACTTTGGTGACGTTTCATTGTAACTTGTTCCCAGTACAGTCTAAGTGGCTGCTGACTGTGTGACTTGGCTAAAAGTGGCCAAATAGAAGCCCAATCCACAATACATGAGCCCAAAGGCCTTCCTTATGACTAAACTAACACCCACTTTCTTAAAAATATCATGGGTCTAAATAGCCTTTTCAGGCTGAGAAAAGCACTTTGGTGACGTTTCACTGTAACTTGTTCCCAGTACAGTCTAAGTGGCTGCTGACTGTGTGTTGTACCTAAAAGTGCCCAACAAGAATCCCGATGCAATATACATGGGCCCAAATGCCTTCCTTATGACAAAACTGACACTCATTTTCCTAAAAAAAATCATTGGTCAAAATAGCCTTTTCAGGCTAAGAGAAGCACTTTGGTGACGTTTCACTGTAACTTGTTCCCAGTACAGTCTAAGTGGCTGCTGACTGTGTGTTGTACCTAAAAGTGCCCAACAAGAATCCCAATGCACTATACATGGGCCCAAATGCCTTCCTTGTGACAAAACTGACATTCATTTTCTTAAAAAAATCATTGGTCAAAATAGCCTTTTCAGGCTGAGAAATGCACTTTGGTGACATTTGGCTGTAACTTGTTCCCAGTACATTCTGAGTGGCTGCTGACTGTGTGTTGTACCTAAAAGTGCCCAACAAGAATCCCAATGCACTATACATGGGCCCAAATGCCTTCCGTATGACTAAACTGACACTCATTTTCTTAAAAAAATCATTGGTCAAAATAGCCTTTTCAGGCTGAGAGAAGCACTTTGGTGACGTTTCACTGTAACTTGTTCCCAGTACAGTCTAAGTGGCTGCTGACTGTGTGTTGTACCTAAAAGTGCCCAACAAGAATCCCAATGCACTATACATGGGCCCAAATGCCTTCCTTATGCCAAAACTAACACTCATTTTCCTAAAAAAATCATTGGTCAAAATAGCCCTTTCAGGCTGAGAGAAGCACTTTGGTGACGTTTCATTGTAACTTGTTCCCAGTACAGTCTAAGTGGCTGCTGACTGTGTGACTTGGCTAAAAGTGGCCAAATAGAAGCCCAATCCACAATACATGAGCCCAAAGGCCTTCCTTATGACTAAACTAACACCCACTTTCTTAAAAATATCATGGGTCTAAATAGCCTTTTCAGGCTGAGAAAAGCACTTTGGTGACGTTTCACTGTAACTTGTTCCCAGTACAGTCTAAGTGGCTGCTGACTGTGTGTTGTACCTAAAAGTGCCCAACAAGAATCCCGATGCAATATACATGGGCCCAAATGCCTTCCTTATGACAAAACTGACACTCATTTTCCTAAAAAAAATCATTGGTCAAAATAGCCTTTTCAGGCTAAGAGAAGCACTTTGGTGACGTTTCACTGTAACTTGTTCCCAGTACAGTCTAAGTGGCTGCTGACTGTGTGTTGTACCTAAAAGTGCCCAACAAGAATCCCAATGCACTATACATGGGCCCAAATGCCTTCCTTGTGACAAAACTGACATTCATTTTCTTAAAAAAATCATTGGTCAAAATAGCCTTTTCAGGCTGAGAGAAGCACTTTGGTGACGTTTCACTGTAACTTGTTCCCAGTACAGTCTAAGTGGCTGCTGACTGTGTGTTGTACCTAAAAGTGCCCAACAAGAATCCCAATGCACTATACATGGGCCCAAATGCCTTCCTTATGACAAAACTGACACTCATTTTCCTAAAAAAATCATTGGTCAAAATAGCCTTTTCAGGCTGAGAGAAGCACTTTGGTGACGTTTCACTGTAACTTGTTCCCAGTACAGTCTAAGTGGCTGCTGACTGTGTGCTGTACCTAAAAGTGCCCAACAAGAATCCCAATGCACTATACATGGGCCCAAATGCCTTCCTTATGACAAAACTGACATTCATTTTCTTAAAAAAATCATTGGTCAAAATAGCCTTTTCAGGCTGAGAGAAGCACTTTGGTGACGTTTCACTGTAACTTGTTCCCAGTACAGTCTAAGTGGCTGCTGACTGTGTGTTGTACCTAAAAGTGCCCAACAAGAATCCCAATGCACTATACATGGGCCCAAAGGCCTTCCTTATGACAAAACTGACACTCATTTTCCTAAAAAAATCATTGGTCAAAATAGCCTTTTCAGGCTGAGAGAAGCACTTTGGTGACGTTTCACTGTAACTTGTTCCCAGTACAGTCTAAGTGGCTGTTGACTGTGTGACTTGGCTAAAAGTGGCCAAATAGAAGCCCAATCCACAATACATGAGCCCAAAGGCCTTCCTTATGACTAAACTGACACCCACTTTCTTAAAAATATCATGGGTCTAAATAGCCTTTGTAGGCTGAGAAAAGCACTTTGGTGACATTTGGCTGTAACTTGTTCCCAGTACATTCTAAGTGGCTGCTGACTGTGTGTTGTACCTAAAAGTGCCCAACAAGAATCCCAATGCACTATACATGGGCCCAAATGCCTTCCTTATGACAAAACTGACATTCATTTTCTTAAAAAAATCATTGGTCAAAATAGCCTTTTCAGGCTGAGAGAAGCACTTTGGTGACGTTTCACTGTAACTTGTTCCCAGTACAGTCTAAGTGGCTGCTGACTGTGTGTTGTACCTAAAAGTGCCCAACAAGAATCCCAATGCACTATACATGGGCCCAAATGCCTTCCTTATGACAAAACTGACATTCATTTTCTTAAAAAAATCATTGGTCAAAATAGCCTTTTCAGGCTGAGAAAAAAACTTTGCTGACGTTTCACTGTAACTTGTTCCCAGTACAGTCTAAGTGGCTGCTGACTGTGTGTTGTACCTAAAAGTGCCCATCAAGAATCCCAATGCACTATACATGGGCCCAAATGCCTTCCTTATGACAAAACTGACATTCATTTTCTTAAAAAAATCATTGGTCAAAATAGCCTTTTCAGGCTGAGAGAAGCACTTTGGTGACGTTTCACTGTAACTTGTTCCCAGTACAGTCTAAGTGGCTGCTGACTGTGTGTTGTACCTAAAAGTGCCCAACAAGAATCCCAATGCACTATACATGGGCCCAAATGCCATCCTTATGACAAAACTGACACTCATTTTCCTAAAAAAATCATTGGTCAAAATAGCCTTTTCAGGCTGAGAGAAGCACTTTGGTGACGTTTCACTGTAACTTGTTCCCAGTACAGTCTAAGTGGCTGCTGACTGTGTGTTGTACCTAAAAGTGCCCAACAAGAATCCCAATGCACTAAACATGGGCCCAAATGCCTTCCTTATGACAAAACTGACACTCATTTTCTTAAAAAAAATCATTGGTCAAAATAGCCTTTTCAGGCTGAGAGAAGCACTTTGGTGACGTTTCACTGTAACTTGTTCCCAGTACAGTCTAAGTGGCTGCTGACTGTGTGACTTGGCTAAAAGTGGCCAAATAGAAGCCCAATCCACAATACATGAGCCCAAAGGCCTTCCTTATGACTAAACTTACACCCACTTTCTTAAAAATATCATGGGTCTAAATAGCCTTTTCAGGCTGAGAAAAGCATTTTGGTGACATTTGGCTGTAACTTGTTCCCAGTACATTCTGAGTGGCTGGTGACTGTGTGTTGTACCTAAAAGTGCCCAACAAGAATCCCAATGCACTATACATGGGCCCAAATGCCTTCCTTATGACAAAACTGACACTCATTTTCTTAAAAAAATCATTGGTCAAAATAGCCTTTTCAGGCTGAGAGAAGCACTTTGGTGACGTTTCACTGTAACTTGTTCCCAGTACAGTCTAAGTGGCTGCTGACTGTGTGTTGTACCTAAAAGTGCCCAACAAGAATCCCAATGCATTATACACGGGCCCAAATGCCTTCCTTATGACAAAACTGACATTCATTTTCTTAAAAAAATCATTGGTCAAAATAGCCTTTTCAGGCTGAGAGAAGCACTTTGGTGACGTTTCACTGTAACTTGTTCCCAGTACAGTCTAAGTGGCTGCTGACTGTGTGTTGTACCTAAAAGTGCCCAACAAGAATCCCAATGCACTATACATGGGCCCAAATGCCTTCCTTATGACAAAACTGACACTCATTTTCTTTAAAAAAATCATTGGTCAAAATAGCCTTTTCTGGCTGAGAGAAGCACTTTGGTGACGTTTCACTGTAACTTGTTCCCAGTACAGTCTAAGTGGCTGCTGACTGTGTGACTTGGCTAAAAGTGGCCAAATAGAAGCCCAATCCACAATACATGAGCCCAAAGGCCTTCCTTATGACTAAACTGACACCCACTTTCTTAAAAATATCATGGGTCTAAATAGCCTTTTCAGGCTGAGAAATGCACTTTGGTGACATTTGGCTGTAACTTGTTCCCAGTACATTCTGAGTGGCTGCTGACTGTGTGTTGTACCTAAAAGTGCCCAACAAGAATCCCAATGCACTATACATGGGCCCAAATGCCTTCCGTATGACTAAACTGACACTCATTTTCTTAAAAAAATCATTGGTCAAAATAGCCTTTTCAGGCTGAGAGAAGCACTTTGGTGACGTTTCACTGTAACTTGTTCCCAGTACAGTCTAAGTGGCTGCTGACTGTGTGTTGTACCTAAAAGTGCCCAACAAGAATCCCAATGCACTATACATGGGCCCAAATGCCTTCCTTATGCCAAAACTAACACTCATTTTCCTAAAAAAATCATTGGTCAAAATAGCCCTTTCAGGCTGAGAGAAGCACTTTGGTGACGTTTCATTGTAACTTGTTCCCAGTACAGTCTAAGTGGCTGCTGACTGTGTGACTTGGCTAAAAGTGGCCAAATAGAAGCCCAATCCACAATACATGAGCCCAAAGGCCTTCCTTATGACTAAACTAACACCCACTTTCTTAAAAATATCATGGGTCTAAATAGCCTTTTCAGGCTGAGAAAAGCACTTTGGTGACGTTTCACTGTAACTTGTTCCCAGTACAGTCTAAGTGGCTGCTGACTGTGTGTTGTACCTAAAAGTGCCCAACAAGAATCCCGATGCACTATACATGGGCCCAAATGCCTTCCTTATGACAAAACTGACACTCATTTTCCTAAAAAAAATCATTGGTCAAAATAGCCTTTTCAGGCTGAGAGAAGCACTTTGGTGACGTTTCACTGTAACTTGTTCCCAGTACAGTCTAAGTGGCTGCTGACTGTGTGTTGTACCTAAAAGTGCCCAACAAGAATCCCAATGCACTATACATGGGCCCAAATGCCTTCCTTATGACAAAACTGACATTCATTTTCTTAAAAAAATCATTGGTCAAAATAGCCTTTTCAGGCTGAGAGAAGCACTTTGGTGACGTTTCACTGTAACTTGTTCCCAGTACAGTCTAAGTGGCTGCTGACTGTGTGTTGTACCTAAAAGTGCCCAACAAGAATCCCAATGCACTATACATGGGCCCAAATGCCTTCCTTATGACAAAACTGACACTCATTTTCCTAAAAAAATCATTGGTCAAAATAGCCTTTTCAGGCTGAGAGAAGCACTTTGGTGACGTTTCACTGTAACTTGTTCCCAGTACAGTCTAAGTGGCTGCTGACTGTGTGTTGTACCTAAAAGTGCCCAACAAGAATCCCAATGCACTATACATGGGCCCAAATGCCTTCCAAATGACAAAACTGACATTCATTTTCTTAAAAAAATCATTGGTCAAAATAGCCTTTTCAGGCTGAGAGAAGCACTTTGGTGACGTTTCACTGTAACTTGTTCCCAGTACAGTCTAAGTGGCTGCTGACTGTGTGTTGTACCTAAAAGTGCCCAACAAGAATCCCAATGCACTATAAATGGGCCCAAAGGCCTTCCTTATGACAAAACTGACACTCATTTTCCTAAAAAAATCATTGGTCAAAATAGCCTTTTCAGGCTGAGAGAAGCACTTTGGTGACGTTTCACTGTAACTTGTTCCCAGTACAGTCTAAGTGGCTGCTGACTGTGTGTTGTACCTAAAAGTGCCCAACAAGAATCCCAATGCACTATACATGGGCCCAAATGCCTTCCTTATGACAAAACTGACACTCATTTTCTTAAAAAAAATCATTGGTCAAAATAGCCTTTTCAGGCTGAGAGAAGCACTTTGGTGACGTTTCACTGTAACTTGTTCCCAGTACAGTCTAAGTGGCTGCTGACTGTGTGTTGTACCTAAAAGTGCCCAACAAGAATCCCAATGCATTATACACGGGCCCAAATGCCTTCCTTATGACAAAACTGACATTCATTTTCTTAAAAAAATCATTGGTCAAAATAGCCTTTTCAGGCTGAGAGAAGCACTTTGGTGACGTTTCACTGTAACTTGTTCCCAGTACAGTCTAAGTGGCTGCTGACTGTGTGTTGTACCTAAAAGTGCCCAACAAGAATCCCAATGCACTATACATGGGCCCAAATGCCTTCCTTATGACAAAACTGACATTCATTTTCTTAAAAAAATCATTGGTCAAAATAGCCTTTTCAGGCTGAGAAAAGCACTTTGCTGACGTTTCACTGTAACTTGTTCCCAGTACAGTCTAAGTGGCTGCTGACTGTGTGTTGTACCTAAAAGTGCCCATCAAGAATCCCAATGCACTATACATGGGCCCAAATGCCTTCCTTATGACAAAACTGACATTCATTTTCTTAAAAAAATCATTGGTCAAAATAGCCTTTTCAGGCTGAGAGAAGCACTTTGGTGACGTTTCACTGTAACTTGTTCCCAGTACAGTCTAAGTGGCTGCTGACTGTGTGTTGTACCTAAAAGTGCCCAACAAGAATCCCAATGCACTATACATGGGCCCAAATGCCTTCCTTATGACAAAACTGACACTCATTTTCCTAAAAAAATCATTGGTCAAAATAGCCTTTTCAGGCTGAGAGAAGCACTTTGGTGACGTTTCACTGTAACTTGTTCCCAGTACAGTCTAAGTGGCTGCTGACTGTGTGTTGTACCTAAAAGTGCCCAACAAGAATCCCAATGCACTAAACATGGGCCCAAATGCCTTCCTTATGACAAAACTGACACTCATTTTCTTAAAAAAAATCATTGGTCAAAATAGCCTTTTCAGGCTGAGAGAAGCACTTTGGTGACGTTTCACTGTAACTTGTTCCCAGTACAGTCTAAGTGGCTGCTGACTGTGTGACTTGGCTAAAAGTGGCCAAATAGAAGCCCAATCCACAATACATGAGCCCAAAGGCCTTCCTTATGACTAAACTTACACCCACTTTCTTAAAAATATCATGGGTCTAAATAGCCTTTTCAGGCTGAGAAAAGCATTTTGGTGACATTTGGCTGTAACTTGTTCCCAGTACATTCTGAGTGGCTGGTGACTGTGTGTTGTACCTAAAAGTGCCCAACAAGAATCCCAATGCACTATACATGGGCCCAAATGCCTTCCTTATGACAAAACTGACACTCATTTTCTTAAAAAAATCATTGGTCAAAATAGCCTTTTCAGGCTGAGAGAAGCACTTTGGTGACGTTTCACTGTAACTTGTTCCCAGTACAGTCTAAGTGGCTGCTGACTGTGTGTTGTACCTAAAAGTGCCCAACAAGAATCCCAATGCATTATACACGGGCCCAAATGCCTTCCTTATGACAAAACTGACATTCATTTTCTTAAAAAAATCATTGGTCAAAATAGCCTTTTCAGGCTGAGAGAAGCACTTTGGTGACGTTTCACTGTAACTTGTTCCCAGTACAGTCTAAGTGGCTGCTGACTGTGTGTTGTACCTAAAAGTGCCCAACAAGAATCCCAATGCACTATACATGGGCCCAAATGCCTTCCTTATGACAAAACTGACACTCATTTTCTTGAAAAAAATCATTGGTCAAAATAGCCTTTTCTGGCTGAGAGAAGCACTTTGGTGACGTTTCACTGTAACTTGTTCCCAGTACAGTCTAAGTGGCTGCTGACTGTGTGACTTGGCTAAAAGTGGCCAAATAGAAGCCCAATCCACAATACATGAGCCCAAAGGCCTTCCTTATGACTAAACTGACACCCACTTTCTTAAAAATATCATGGGTCTAAATAGCCTTTTCAGGCTGAGAAATGCACTTTGGTGACATTTGGCTGTAACTTGTTCCCAGTACATTCTGAGTGGCTGCTGACTGTGTGTTGTACCTAAAAGTGCCCAACAAGAATCCCAATGCACTATACATGGGCCCAAATGCCTTCCGTATGACTAAACTGACACTCATTTTCTTAAAAAAATCATTGGTCAAAATAGCCTTTTCAGGCTGAGAGAAGCACTTTGGTGACGTTTCACTGTAACTTGTTCCCAGTACAGTCTAAGTGGCTGCTGACTGTGTGTTGTACCTAAAAGTGCCCAACAAGAATCCCAATGCACTATACATGGGCCCAAATGCCTTCCTTATGCCAAAACTAACACTAATTTTCCTAAAAAAATCATTGGTCAAAATAGCCCTTTCAGGCTGAGAGAAGCACTTTGGTGACGTTTCATTGTAACTTGTTCCCAGTACAGTCTAAGTGGCTGCTGACTGTGTGACTTGGCTAAAAGTGGCCAAATAGAAGCCCAATCCACAATACATGAGCCCAAAGGCCTTCCTTATGACTAAACTAACACCCACTTTCTTAAAAATATCATGGGTCTAAATAGCCTTTTCAGGCTGAGAAAAGCACTTTGGTGACGTTTCACTGTAACTTGTTCCCAGTACAGTCTAAGTGGCTGCTGACTGTGTGTTGTACCTAAAAGTGCCCAACAAGAATCCCGATGCACTATACATGGGCCCAAATGCCTTCCTTATGACAAAACTGACACTCATTTTCTTAAAAAAAATCATTGGTCAAAATAGCCTTTTCAGGCTGAGAGAAGCACTTTGGTGACGTTTCACTGTAACTTGTTCCCAGTACAGTCTAAGTGGCTGCTGACTGTGTGTTGTACCTAAAAGTGCCCAACAAGAATCCCAATGCATTATACACGGGCCCAAATGCCTTCCTTATGACAAAACTGACATTCATTTTCTTAAAAAAATCATTGGTCAAAATAGCCTTTTCAGGCTGAGAGAAGCACTTTGGTGACGTTTCACTGTAACTTGTTCCCAGTACAGTCTAAGTGGCTGCTGACTGTGTGTTGTACCTAAAAGTGCCCAACAAGAATCCCAATGCACTATACATGGGCCCAAATGCCTTCCTTATGACAAAACTGACATTCATTTTCTTAAAAAAATCATTGGTCAAAATAGCCTTTTCAGGCTGAGAAAAGCACTTTGCTGACGTTTCACTGTAACTTGTTCCCAGTACAGTCTAAGTGGCTGCTGACTGTGTGTTGTACCTAAAAGTGCCCATCAAGAATCCCAATGCACTATACATGGGCCCAAATGCCTTCCTTATGACAAAACTGACATTCATTTTCTTAAAAAAATCATTGGTCAAAATAGCCTTTTCAGGCTGAGAGAAGCACTTTGGTGACGTTTCACTGTAACTTGTTCCCAGTACAGTCTAAGTGGCTGCTGACTGTGTGTTGTACCTAAAAGTGCCCAACAAGAATCCCAATGCACTATACATGGGCCCAAATGCCTTCCTTATGACAAAACTGACACTCATTTTCCTAAAAAAATCATTGGTCAAAATAGCCTTTTCAGGCTGAGAGAAGCACTTTGGTGACGTTTCACTGTAACTTGTTCCCAGTACAGTCTAAGTGGCTGCTGACTGTGTGTTGTACCTAAAAGTGCCCAACAAGAATCCCAATGCACTAAACATGGGCCCAAATGCCTTCCTTATGACAAAACTGACACTCATTTTCTTAAAAAAAATCATTGGTCAAAATAGCCTTTTCAGGCTGAGAGAAGCACTTTGGTGACGTTTCACTGTAACTTGTTCCCAGTACAGTCTAAGTGGCTGCTGACTGTGTGACTTGGCTAAAAGTGGCCAAATAGAAGCCCAATCCACAATACATGAGCCCAAAGGCCTTCCTTATGACTAAACTTACACCCACTTTCTTAAAAATATCATGGGTCTAAATAGCCTTTTCAGGCTGAGAAAAGCATTTTGGTGACATTTGGCTGTAACTTGTTCCCAGTACATTCTGAGTGGCTGGTGACTGTGTGTTGTACCTAAAAGTGCCCAACAAGAATCCCAATGCACTATACATGGGCCCAAATGCCTTCCTTATGACAAAACTGACACTCATTTTCTTAAAAAAATCATTGGTCAAAATAGCCTTTTCAGGCTGAGAGAAGCACTTTGGTGACGTTTCACTGTAACTTGTTCCCAGTACAGTCTAAGTGGCTGCTGACTGTGTGTTGTACCTAAAAGTGCCCAACAAGAATCCCAATGCATTATACACGGGCCCAAATGCCTTCCTTATGACAAAACTGACATTCATTTTCTTAAAAAAATCATTGGTCAAAATAGCCTTTTCAGGCTGAGAGAAGCACTTTGGTGACGTTTCACTGTAACTTGTTCCCAGTACAGTCTAAGTGGCTGCTGACTGTGTGTTGTACCTAAAAGTGCCCAACAAGAATCCCAATGCACTATACATGGGCCCAAATGCCTTCCTTATGACAAAACTGACACTCATTTTCTTGAAAAAAATCATTGGTCAAAATAGCCTTTTCTGGCTGAGAGAAGCACTTTGGTGACGTTTCACTGTAACTTGTTCCCAGTACAGTCTAAGTGGCTGCTGACTGTGTGACTTGGCTAAAAGTGGCCAAATAGAAGCCCAATCCACAATACATGAGCCCAAAGGCCTTCCTTATGACTAAACTGACACCCACTTTCTTAAAAATATCATGGGTCTAAATAGCCTTTTCAGGCTGAGAAATGCACTTTGGTGACATTTGGCTGTAACTTGTTCCCAGTACATTCTGAGTGGCTGCTGACTGTGTGTTGTACCTAAAAGTGCCCAACAAGAATCCCAATGCACTATACATGGGCCCAAATGCCTTCCGTATGACTAAACTGACACTCATTTTCTTAAAAAAATCATTGGTCAAAATAGCCTTTTCAGGCTGAGAGAAGCACTTTGGTGACGTTTCACTGTAACTTGTTCCCAGTACAGTCTAAGTGGCTGCTGACTGTGTGTTGTACCTAAAAGTGCCCAACAAGAATCCCAATGCACTATACATGGGCCCAAATGCCTTCCTTATGCCAAAACTAACACTCATTTTCCTAAAAAAATCATTGGTCAAAATAGCCCTTTCAGGCTGAGAGAAGCACTTTGGTGACGTTTCATTGTAACTTGTTCCCAGTACAGTCTAAGTGGCTGCTGACTGTGTGACTTGGCTAAAAGTGGCCAAATAGAAGCCCAATCCACAATACATGAGCCCAAAGGCCTTCCTTATGACTAAACTAACACCCACTTTCTTAAAAATATCATGGGTCTAAATAGCCTTTTCAGGCTGAGAAAAGCACTTTGGTGACGTTTCACTGTAACTTGTTCCCAGTACAGTCTAAGTGGCTGCTGACTGTGTGTTGTACCTAAAAGTGCCCAACAAGAATCCCGATGCAATATACATGGGCCCAAATGCCTTCCTTATGACAAAACTGACACTCATTTTCCTAAAAAAAATCATTGGTCAAAATAGCCTTTTCAGGCTAAGAGAAGCACTTTGGTGACGTTTCACTGTAACTTGTTCCCAGTACAGTCTAAGTGGCTGCTGACTGTGTGTTGTACCTAAAAGTGCCCAACAAGAATCCCAATGCACTATACATGGGCCCAAATGCCTTCCTTGTGACAAAACTGACATTCATTTTCTTAAAAAAATCATTGGTCAAAATAGCCTTTTCAGGCTGAGAGAAGCACTTTGGTGACGTTTCACTGTAACTTGTTCCCAGTACAGTCTAAGTGGCTGCTGACTGTGTGTTGTACCTAAAAGTGCCCAACAAGAATCCCAATGCACTATACATGGGCCCAAATGCCTTCCTTATGACAAAACTGACATTCATTTTCTTAAAAAAATCATTGGTCAAAATAGCCTTTTCAGGCTGAGAGAAGCACTTTGGTGACGTTTCACTGTAACTTGTTCCCAGTACAGTCTAAGTGGCTGCTGACTGTGTGTTGTACCTAAAAGTGCCCAACAAGAATCCCAATGCACTATACATGGGCCCAAAGGCCTTCCTTATGACAAAACTGACACTCATTTTCCTAAAAAAATCATTGGTCAAAATAGCCTTTTCAGGCTGAGAGAAGCACTTTGGTGACGTTTCACTGTAACTTGTTCCCAGTACAGTCTAAGTGGCTGTTGACTGTGTGACTTGGCTAAAAGTGGCCAAATAGAAGCCCAATCCACAATACATGAGCCCAAAGGCCTTCCTTATGACTAAACTGACACCCACTTTCTTAAAAATATCATGGGTCTAAATCGCCTTTGTAGGCTGAGAAAAGCACTTTGGTGACATTTGGCTGTAACTTGTTCCCAGTACATTCTAAGTGGCTGCTGACTGTGTGTTGTACCTAAAAGTGCCCAACAAGAATCCCAATGCACTATACATGGGCCCAAATGCCTTCCTTATGACAAAACTGACATTCATTTTCTTAAAAAAATCATTGGTCAAAATAGCCTTTTCAGGCTGAGAGAAGCACTTTGGTGACGTTTCACTGTAACTTGTTCCCAGTACAGTCTAAGTGGCTGCTGACTGTGTGTTGTACCTAAAAGTGCCCAACAAGAATCCCAATGCACTATACATGGGCCCAAATGCCTTCCTTATGACAAAACTGACATTCATTTTCTTAAAAAAATCATTGGTCAAAATAGCCTTTTCAGGCTGAGAGAAGCACTTTGGTGACGTTTCACTGTAACTTGTTCCCAGTACAGTCTAAGTGGCTGCTGACTGTGTGTTGTACCTAAAAGTGCCCAACAAGAATCCCAATGCACTATACATGGGCCCAAATGCCTTCCTTATGACAAAACTGACACTCATTTTCCTAAAAAAATCATTGGTCAAAATAGCCTTTTCAGGCTGAGAGAAGCACTTTGGTGACGTTTCACTGTAACTTGTTCCCAGTACAGTCTAAGTGGCTGCTGACTGTGTGTTGTACCTAAAAGTGCCCAACAAGAATCCCAATGCACTATACATGGGCCCAAATGCCTTCCTTATGACAAAACTGACACTCATTTTCTTAAAAAAAATCATTGGTCAAAATAGCCTTTTCAGGCTGAGAGAAGCACTTTGGTGACGTTTCACTGTAACTTGTTCCCAGTACAGTCGAAGTGGCTGCTGACTGTGTGACTTGGCTAAAAGTGGCCAAATAGAAGCCCAATCCACAATACATGAGCCCAAAGGCCTTCCTTATGACTAAACTGACACCCACTTTCTTAAAAATATCATGGGTCTAAATAGCCTTTGTAGGCTGAGAAAAGCACTTTGGTGACATTTGGCTGTAACTTGTTCCCAGTACATTCTAAGTGGCTGCTGACTGTGTGTTGTACCTAAAAGTGCCCAACAAGAATCCCAATGCACTATACATGGGCCCAAATGCCTTCCTTATGACAAAACTGACATTCATTTTCTTAAAAAAATCATTGGTCAAAATAGCCTTTTCAGGCTGAGAGAAGCACTTTGGTGACGTTTCACTGTAACTTGTTCCCAGTACAGTCTAAGTGGCTGCTGACTGTGTGTTGTACCTAAAAGTGCCCAACAAGAATCCCAATGCACTATACATGGGCCCAAATGCCTTCCTTATGACAAAACTGACATTCATTTTCTTAAAAAAATCATTGGTCAAAATAGCCTTTTCAGGCTGAGAGAAGCACTTTGGTGACGTTTCACTGTAACTTGTTCCCAGTACAGTCTAAGTGGCTGCTGACTGTGTGTTGTACCTAAAAGTGCCCAACAAGAATCCCAATGCACTATACATGGGCCCAAATGCCTTCCTTATGACAAAACTGACACTCATTTTCTTAAAAAAAATCATTGGTCAAAATAGCCTTTTCAGGCTGAGAGAAGCACTTTGGTGACGTTTCACTGTAACTTGTTCCCAGTACAGTCTAAGTGGCTGCTGACTGTGTGACTTGGCTAAAAGTGGCCAAATAGAATCCCAATCCACAATACATGAGCCCAAAGGCCTTCCTTATGACTAAACTGACACCCACTTTCTTAAAAATATCATGGGTCTAAATAGCCTTTGTAGGCTGAGAAAAGCACTTTGGTGACATTTGGCTGTAACTTGTTCCCAGTACATTCTAAGTGGCTGCTGACTGTGTGTTGTACCTAAAAGTGCCCAACAAGAATCCCAATGCACTATACATGGGCCCAAATGCCTTCCTTATGACAAAATTGACATTCATTTTCTTAAAAAAATCATTGGTCAAAATAGCCTTTTCAGGCTGAGAGAAGCACTTTGGTGACGTTTCACTGTAACTTGTTCCCAGTACAGTCTAAGTGGCTGCTGACTGTGTGTTGTACCTAAAAGTGCCCAACAAGAATCCCAATGCACTATACATGGGCCCAAATGCCTTCCTTATGACAAAACTGACATTCATTTTCTTAAAAAAATCATTGGTCAAAATAGCCTTTTCAGGCTGAGAGAAGCACTTTGGTGACGTTTCACTGTAACTTGTTCCCAGTACAGTCTAAGTGGCTGCTGACTGTGTGTTGTACCTAAAAGTGCCCAACAAGAATCCCAATGCACTATACATGGGCCCAAATGCCTTCCTTATGACAAAACTGACATTCATTTTCTTTAAAAAATCATTGGTCAAAATAGCCTTTTCAGGCTGAGAGAAGCACTTTGGTGACGTTTCACTGTAACTTGTTCCCAGTACAGTCTAAGTGGCTGCTGACTGTGTGTTGTACCTAAAAGTGCCCAACAAGAATCCCAATGCACTATACATGGGCCCAAATGCCTTCCTTATGACAAAACTGACATTCATTTTCTTAAAAAAATCATTGGTCAAAATAGCCTTTTCAGGCTGAGAGAAGCACTTTGGTGACGTTTCACTGTAACTTGTTCCCAGTACAGTCGAAGTGGCTGCTGACTGTGTGTTGTACCTAAAAGTGCCCAACAAGAATCCCAATGCACTATACATGGGCCCAAAGGCCTTCCTTATGACAAAACTGACACTCATTTTCCTAAAAAAATCATTGGTCAAAATAGCCTTTTCAGGCTGAGAGAAGCACTTTGGTGACGTTTCACTGTAACTTGTTCCCAGTACAGTCTAAGTGGCTGTTGACTGTGTGACTTGGCTAAAAGTGGCCAAATAGAAGCCCAATCCACAATACATGAGCCCAAAGGCCTTCCTTATGACTAAACTGACACCCACTTTCTTAAAAATATCTTGGGTCTAAATAGCCTTTGTAGGCTGAGAAAAGCACTTTGGTGACATTTGGCTGTAACTTGTTCCCAGTACATTCTAAGTGGCTGCTGACTGTGTGTTGTACCTAAAAGTGCCCAACAAGAATCCCAATGCACTATACATGGGCCCAAATGCCTTCCTTATGACAAAACTGACATTCATTTTCTTAAAAAAATCATTGGTCAAAATAGCCTTTTCAGGCTGAGAGAAGCACTTTGGTGACGTTTCACTGTAACTTGTTCCCAGTACAGTCTAAGTGGCTGCTGACTGTGTGTTGTACCTAAAAGTGCCCAACAAGAATCCCAATGCATTATACACGGGCCCAAATGCCTTCCTTATGACAAAACTGACATTCATTTTCTTAAAAAAATCATTGGTCAAAATAGCCTTTTCAGGCTGAGAGAAGCACTTTGGTGACGTTTCACTGTAACTTGTTCCCAGTACAGTCTAAGTGGCTGCTGACTGTGTGTTGTACCTAAAAGTGCCCAACAAGAATCCCAATGCACTATACATGGGCCCAAATGCCTTCCTTATGACAAAACTGACACTCATTTTCTTAAAAAAAATCATTGGTCAAAATAGCCTTTTCTGGCTGAGAGAAGCACTTTGGTGACGTTTCACTGTAACTTGTTCCCAGTACAGTCTAAGTGGCTGCTGACTGTGTGACTTGGCTAAAAGTGGCCAAATAGAAGCCCAATCCACAATACATGAGCCCAAACGCCTTCCTTATGACTAAACTGACACCCACTTTCTTAAAAATATCATGGGTCTAAATAGCCTTTGTAGGCTGAGAAAAGCACTTTGGTGACATTTGGCTGTAACTTGTTCCCAGTACATTCTAAGTGGCTGCTGACTGTGTGTTGTACCTAAAAGTGCCCAACAAGAATCCCAATGCACTATACATGGGCCCAAATGCCTTCCTTATGACAAAACTGACATTCATTTTCTTAAAAAAATCATTGGTCAAAATAGCCTTTTCAGGCTGAGAGAAGCACTTTGGTGACGTTTCACTGTAACTTGTTCCCAGTACAGTCTAAGTGGCTGCTGACTGTGTGTTGTACCTAAAAGTGCCCAACAAGAATCCCAATGCACTATACATGGGCCCAAATGCCTTCCTTATGACAAAACTGACATTCATTTTCTTAAAAAAATCATTGGTCAAAATAGCCTTTTCAGGCTGAGAGAAGCACTTTGGTGACGTTTCACTGTAACTTGTTCCCAGTACAGTCTAAGTGGCTGCTGACTGTGTGTTGTACCTAAAAGTGCCCAACAAGAATCCCAATGCACTATACATGGGCCCAAATGCCTTCCTTATGACAAAACTGACACTCATTTTCTTAAAAAAAATCATTGGTCAAAATAGCCTTTTCAGGCTGAGAGAAGCACTTTGGTGACGTTTCACTGTAACTTGTTCCCAGTACAGTCTAAGTGGCTGCTGACTGTGTGACTTGGCTAAAAGTGGCCAAATAGAATCCCAATCCACAATACATGAGCCCAAAGGCCTTCCTTATGACTAAACTGACACCCACTTTCTTAAAAATATCATGGGTCTAAATAGCCTTTGTAGGCTGAGAAAAGCACTTTGGTGACATTTGGCTGTAACTTGTTCCCAGTACATTCTAAGTGGCTGCTGACTGTGTGTTGTACCTAAAAGTGCCCAACAAGAATCCCAATGCACTATACATGGGCCCAAATGCCTTCCTTATGACAAAATTGACATTCATTTTCTTAAAAAAATCATTGGTCAAAATAGCCTTTTCAGGCTGAGAGAAGCACTTTGGTGACGTTTCACTGTAACTTGTTCCCAGTACAGTCTAAGTGGCTGCTGACTGTGTGTTGTACCTAAAAGTGCCCAACAAGAATCCCAATGCATTATACACGGGCCCAAATGCCTTCCTTATGACAAAACTGACATTCATTTTCTTAAAAAAATCATTGGTCAAAATAGCCTTTTCAGGCTGAGAGAAGCACTTTGGTGACGTTTCACTGTAACTTGTTCCCAGTACAGTCTAAGTGGCTGCTGACTGTGTGTTGTACCTAAAAGTGCCCAACAAGAATCCCAATGCACTATACATGGGCCCAAATGCCTTCCTTATGACAAAACTGACACTCATTTTCTTAAAAAAAATCATTGGTCAAAATAGCCTTTTCTGGCTGAGAGAAGCACTTTGGTGACGTTTCACTGTAACTTGTTCCCAGTACAGTCTAAGTGGCTGCTGACTGTGTGACTTGGCTAAAAGTGGCCAAATAGAAGCCCAATCCACAATACATGAGCCCAAAGGCCTTCCTTATGACTAAACTGACACCCACTTTCTTAAAAATATCATGGGTCTAAATAGCCTTTTCAGGCTGAGAAATGCACTTTGGTGACATTTGGCTGTAACTTGTTCCCAGTACATTCTAAGTGGCTGCTGACTGTGTGTTTTACCTAAAAGTGCCCAACAAGAATCCCAATGCACTATACATGGGCCCAAAGGCCTTCCTTATGACAAAACTGACACTCATTTTCCTAAAAAAATCATTGGTCAAAATAGCCTTTTCAGGCTGAGAGAAGCACTTTGGTGACGTTTCACTGTAACTTGTTCCCAGTACAGTCTAAGTGGCTGTTGACTGTGTGACTTGGCTAAAAGTGGCCAAATAGAAGCCCAATCCACAATACATGAGCCCAAAGGCCTTCCTTATGACTAAACTGACACCCACTTTCTTAAAAATATCTTGGGTCTAAATAGCCTTTGTAGGCTGAGAAAAGCACTTTGGTGACATTTGGCTGTAACTTGTTCCCAGTACATTCTAAGTGGCTGCTGACTGTGTGTTGTACCTAAAAGTGCCCAACAAGAATCCCAATGCACTATACATGGGCCCAAATGCCTTCCTTATGACAAAACTGACATTCATTTTCTTAAAAAAATCATTGGTCAAAATAGCCTTTTCAGGCTGAGAGAAGCACTTTGGTGACGTTTCACTGTAACTTGTTCCCAGTACAGTCTAAGTGGCTGCTGACTGTGTGTTGTACCTAAAAGTGCCCAACAAGAATCCCAATGCATTATACACGGGCCCAAATGCCTTCCTTATGACAAAACTGACATTCATTTTCTTAAAAAAATCATTGGTCAAAATAGCCTTTTCAGGCTGAGAGAAGCACTTTGGTGACGTTTCACTGTAACTTGTTCCCAGTACAGTCTAAGTGGCTGCTGACTGTGTGTTGTACCTAAAAGTGCCCAACAAGAATCCCAATGCACTATACATGGGCCCAAATGCCTTCCTTATGACAAAACTGACACTCATTTTCTTAAAAAAAATCATTGGTCAAAATAGCCTTTTCTGGCTGAGAGAAGCACTTTGGTGACGTTTCACTGTAACTTGTTCCCAGTACAGTCTAAGTGGCTGCTGACTGTGTGACTTGGCTAAAAGTGGCCAAATAGAAGCCCAATCCACAATACATGAGCCCAAAGGCCTTCCTTATGACTAAACTGACACCCACTTTCTTAAAAATATCATGGGTCTAAATAGCCTTTTCAGGCTGAGAAATGCACTTTGGTGACATTTGGCTGTAACTTGTTCCCAGTACATTCTGAGTGGCTGCTGACTGTGTGTTGTACCTAAAAGTGCCCAACAAGAATCCCAATGCACTATACATGGGCCCAAATGCCTTCCGTATGACTAAACTGACACTCATTTTCTTAAAAAAATCATTGGTCAAAATAGCCTTTTCAGGCTGAGAGAAGCACTTTGGTGACGTTTCACTGTAACTTGTTCCCAGTACAGTCTAAGTGGCTGCTGACTGTGTGTTGTACCTAAAAGTGCCCAACAAGAATCCCAATGCACTATACATGGGCCCAAATGCCTTCCTTATGCCAAAACTGACACTCATTTTCCTAAAAAAATCATTGGTCAAAATAGCCCTTTCAGGCTGAGAGAAGCACTTTGGTGACGTTTCACTGTAACTTGTTCCCAGTACAGTCTAAGTGGCTGCTGACTGTGTGACTTGGCTAAAAGTGGCCAAATAGAAGCCCAATCCACAATACATGAGCCCAAAGGCCTTCCTTATGACTAAACTAACACCCACTTTCTTAAAAATATCATGGGTCTAAATAGCCTTTTCAGGCTGAGAAAAGCACTTTGGTGACGTTTCACTGTAACTTGTTCCCAGTACAGTCTAAGTGGCTGCTGACTATGTGTTGTACCTAAAAGTGCCCAACAAGAATCCCGATGCACTATACATGGGCCCAAATGCCTTCCTTATGACAAAACTGACACTCATTTTCCTAAAAAAAATCATTGGTCAAAATAGCCTTTTCAGGCTGAGAGAAGCACTTTGGTGACGTTTCACTGTAACTTGTTCCCAGTACAGTCTAAGTGGCTGCTGACTGTGTGTTGTACCTAAAAGTGCCCAACAAGAATCCCAATGCACTATACATGGGCCCAAATGCCTTCCTTATGACAAAACTGACATTCATTTTCTTAAAAAAATCATTGGTCAAAATAGCCTTTTCAGGCTGAGAGAAGCACTTTGGTGACGTTTCACTGTAACTTGTTCCCAGTACAGTCTAAGTGGCTGCTGACTGTGTGTTGTACCTAAAAGTGCCCAACAAGAATCCCAATGCACTATACATGGGCCCAAATGCCTTCCTTATGACAAAACTGACACTCATTTTCCTAAAAAAATCATTGGTCAAAATAGCCTTTTCAGGCTGAGAGAAGCACTTTGGTGACGTTTCACTGTAACTTGTTCCCAGTACAGTCTAAGTGGCTGCTGACTGTGTGTTGTACCTAAAAGTGCCCAACAAGAATCCCAATGCACTATACATGGGCCCAAATGCCTTCCTTATGACAAAACTGACATTCATTTTCTTAAAAAAATCATTGGTCAAAATAGCCTTTTCAGGCTGAGAGAAGCACTTTGGTGACGTTTCACTGTAACTTGTTCCCAGTACAGTCTAAGTGGCTGCTGACTGTGTGTTGTACCTAAAAGTGCCCAACAAGAATCCCAATGCACTATACATGGGCCCAAAGGCCTTCCTTATGACAAAACTGACACTCATTTTCCTAAAAAAATCATTGGTCAAAATAGCCTTTTCAGGCTGAGAGAAGCACTTTGGTGACGTTTCACTGTAACTTGTTCCCAGTACAGTCTAAGTGGCTGTTGACTGTGTGACTTGGCTAAAAGTGGCCAAATAGAAGCCCAATCCACAATACATGAGCCCAAAGGCCTTCCTTATGACTAAACTGACACCCACTTTCTTAAAAATATCATGGGTCTAAATAGCCTTTGTAGGCTGAGAAAAGCACTTTGGTGACATTTGGCTGTAACTTGTTCCCAGTACATTCTAAGTGGCTGCTGACTGTGTGTTGTACCTAAAAGTGCCCAACAAGAATCCCAATGCACTATACATGGGCCCAAATGCCTTCCTTATGACAAAACTGACATTCATTTTCTTAAAAAAATCATTGGTCAAAATAGCCTTTTCAGGCTGAGAGAAGCACTTTGGTGACGTTTCACTGTAACTTGTTCCCAGTACAGTCTAAGTGGCTGCTGACTGTGTGTTGTACCTAAAAGTGCCCAACAAGAATCCCAATGCACTATACATGGGCCCAAATGCCTTCCTTATGACAAAACTGACACTCATTTTCTTAAAAAAAATCATTGGTCAAAATA
This sequence comes from Gymnoscopelus microlampas, assembly GCF_963454915.1. Lineage (NCBI taxonomy): Eukaryota > Metazoa > Chordata > Actinopteri > Myctophiformes > Myctophidae > Gymnoscopelus > Gymnoscopelus microlampas. The sequence continues at coordinate 49,338,718 of NC_139956.1, forward strand.
GCCTTTTCAGGCTGAGAGAAGCACTTTGGTGACGTTTCACTGTAACTTGTTCCCAGTACAGTCTAAGTGGCTGCTGACTGTGTGTTGTACCTAAAAGTGCCCAACAAGAATCCCAATGCATTATACACGGGCCCAAATGCCTTCCTTATGACAAAACTGACATTCATTTTCTTAAAAAAATCATTGGTCAAAATAGCCTTTTCAGGCTGAGAGAAGCACTTTGGTGACGTTTCACTGTAACTTGTTCCCAGTACAGTCTAAGTGGCTGCTGACTGTGTGTTGTACCTAAAAGTGCCCAACAAGAATCCCAATGCACTATACATGGGCCCAAATGCCTTCCTTATGACAAAACTGACATTCATTTTCTTAAAAAAATCATTGGTCAAAATAGCCTTTTCAGGCTGAGAAAAGCACTTTGCTGACGTTTCACTGTAACTTGTTCCCAGTACAGTCTAAGTGGCTGCTGACTGTGTGTTGTACCTAAAAGTGCCCATCAAGAATCCCAATGCACTATACATGGGCCCAAATGCCTTCCTTATGACAAAACTGACATTCATTTTCTTAAAAAAATCATTGGTCAAAATAGCCTTTTCAGGCTGAGAGAAGCACTTTGGTGACGTTTCACTGTAACTTGTTCCCAGTACAGTCTAAGTGGCTGCTGACTGTGTGTTGTACCTAAAAGTGCCCAACAAGAATCCCAATGCACTATACATGGGCCCAAATGCCTTCCTTATGACAAAACTGACACTCATTTTCCTAAAAAAATCATTGGTCAAAATAGCCTTTTCAGGCTGAGAGAAGCACTTTGGTGACGTTTCACTGTAACTTGTTCCCAGTACAGTCTAAGTGGCTGCTGACTGTGTGTTGTACCTAAAAGTGCCCAACAAGAATCCCAATGCACTATACATGGGCCCAAAGGCCTTCCTTATGACAAAACTGACACTCATTTTCCTAAAAAAATCATTGGTCAAAATAGCCTTTTCAGGCTGAGAGAAGCACTTTGGTGACGTTTCACTGTAACTTGTTCCCAGTACAGTCTAAGTGGCTGCTGACTGTGTGTTGTACCTAAAAGTGCCCAACAAGAATCCCAATGCACTATACATGGGCCCAAATGCCTTCCTTATGACAAAACTGACACTCATTTTCTTAAAAAAAATCATTGGTCAAAATAGCCTTTTCAGGCTGAGAGAAGCACTTTGGTGACGTTTCACTGTAACTTGTTCCCAGTACAGTCTAAGTGGCTGCTGACTGTGTGTTGTACCTAAAAGTGCCCAACAAGAATCCCAATGCATTATACACGGGCCCAAATGCCTTCCTTATGACAAAACTGACATTCATTTTCTTAAAAAAATCATTGGTCAAAATAGCCTTTTCAGGCTGAGAGAAGCACTTTGGTGACGTTTCACTGTAACTTGTTCCCAGTACAGTCTAAGTGGCTGCTGACTGTGTGTTGTACCTAAAAGTGCCCAACAAGAATCCCAATGCACTATACATGGGCCCAAATGCCTTCCTTATGACAAAACTGACATTCATTTTCTTAAAAAAATCATTGGTCAAAATAGCCTTTTCAGGCTGAGAAAAGCACTTTGCTGACGTTTCACTGTAACTTGTTCCCAGTACAGTCTAAGTGGCTGCTGACTGTGTGTTGTACCTAAAAGTGCCCATCAAGAATCCCAATGCACTATACATGGGCCCAAATGCCTTCCTTATGACAAAACTGACATTCATTTTCTTCAAAAAATCATTGGTCAAAATAGCCTTTTCAGGCTGAGAGAAGCACTTTGGTGACGTTTCACTGTAACTTGTTCCCAGTACAGTCTAAGTGGCTGCTGACTGTGTGTTGTACCTAAAAGTGCCCAACAAGAATCCCAATGCACTATACATGGGCCCAAATGCCTTCCTTATGACAAAACTGACACTCATTTTCCTAAAAAAATCATTGGTCAAAATAGCCTTTTCAGGCTGAGAGAAGCACTTTGGTGACGTTTCACTGTAACTTGTTCCCAGTACAGTCTAAGTGGCTGCTGACTGTGTGTTGTACCTAAAAGTGCCCAACAAGAATCCCAATTTATTATACACGGGCCCAAATGCCTTCCTTATGACAAAACTGACATTCATTTTCTTAAAAAAATCATTGGTCAAAATAGCCTTTTCAGGCTGAGAGAAGCACTTTGGTGACGTTTCACTGTAACTTGTTCCCAGTACAGTCTAAGTGGCTGCTGACTGTGTGTTGTACCTAAAAGTGCCCAACAAGAATCCCAATGCACTATACATGGGCCCAAATGCCTTCCTTATGACAAAACTGACACTCATTTTCTTAAAAAAAATCATTGGTCAAAATAGCCTTTTCTGGCTGAGAGAAGCACTTTGGTGACGTTTCACTGTAACTTGTTCCCAGTACAGTCTAAGTGGCTGCTGACTGTGTGACTTGGCTAAAAGTGGCCAAATAGAAGCCCAATCCACAATACATGAGCCCAAAGGCCTTCCTTATGACTAAACTGACACCCACTTTCTTAAAAATATCATGGGTCTAAATAGCCTTTTCAGGCTGAGAAATGCACTTTGGTGACATTTGGCTGTAACTTGTTCCCAGTACATTCTGAGTGGCTGCTGACTGTGTGTTGTACCTAAAAGTGCCCAACAAGAATCCCAATGCACTATACATGGGCCCAAATGCCTTCCGTATGACTAAACTGACACTCATTTTCTTAAAAAAATCATTGGTCAAAATAGCCTTTTCAGGCTGAGAGAAGCACTTTGGTGACGTTTCACTGTAACTTGTTCCCAGTACAGTCTAAGTGGCTGCTGACTGTGTGTTGTACCTAAAAGTGCCCAACAAGAATCCCAATGCACTATACATGGGCCCAAATGCCTTCCTTATGCCAAAACTAACACTCATTTTCCTAAAAAAATCATTGGTCAAAATAGCCCTTTCAGGCTGAGAGAAGCACTTTGGTGACGTTTCATTGTAACTTGTTCCCAGTACAGTCTAAGTGGCTGCTGACTGTGTGACTTGGCTAAAAGTGGCCAAATAGAAGCCCAATCCACAATACATGAGCCCAAAGGCCTTCCTTATGACTAAACTAACACCCACTTTCTTAAAAATATCATGGGTCTAAATAGCCTTTTCAGGCTGAGAAAAGCACTTTGGTGACGTTTCACTGTAACTTGTTCCCAGTACAGTCTAAGTGGCTGCTGACTGTGTGTTGTACCTAAAAGTGCCCAACAAGAATCCCGATGCACTATACATGGGCCCAAATGCCTTCCTTATGACAAAACTGACACTCATTTTCCTAAAAAAAATCATTGGTCAAAATAGCCTTTTCAGGCTGAGAGAAGCACTTTGGTGACGTTTCACTGTAACTTGTTCCCAGTACAGTCTAAGTGGCTGCTGACTGTGTGTTGTACCTAAAAGTGCCCAACAAGAATCCCAATGCACTATACATGGGCCCAAATGCCTTCCTTATGACAAAACTGACATTCATTTTCTTTAAAAAATCATTGGTCAAAATAGCCTTTTCAGGCTGAGAGAAGCACTTTGGTGACGTTTCACTGTAACTTGTTCCCAGTACAGTCTAAGTGGCTGCTGACTGTGTGTTGTACCTAAAAGTGCCCAACAAGAATCCCAATGCACTATACATGGGCCCAAATGCCTTCCTTATGACAAAACTGACACTCATTTTCCTAAAAAAATCATTGGTCAAAATAGCCTTTTCAGGCTGAGAGAAGCACTTTGGTGACGTTTCACTGTAACTTGTTCCCAGTACAGTCTAAGTGGCTGCTGACTGTGTGTTGTACCTAAAAGTGCCCAACAAGAATCCCAATGCACTATACATGGGCCCAAATGCCTTCCAAATGACAAAACTGACATTCATTTTCTTAAAAAAATCATTGGTCAAAATAGCCTTTTCAGGCTGAGAGAAGCACTTTGGTGACGTTTCACTGTAACTTGTTCCCAGTACAGTCTAAGTGGCTGCTGACTGTGTGTTGTACCTAAAAGTGCCCAACAAGAATCCCAATGCACTATACATGGGCCCAAAGGCCTTCCTTATGACAAAACTGACACTCATTTTCCTAAAAAAATCATTGGTCAAAATAGCCTTTTCAGGCTGAGAGAAGCACTTTGGTGACGTTTCACTGTAACTTGTTCCCAGTACAGTCTAAGTGGCTGCTGACTGTGTGTTGTACCTAAAAGTGCCCAACAAGAATCCCAATGCACTATACATGGGCCCAAATGCCTTCCTTATGACAAAACTGACACTCATTTTCTTAAAAAAAATCATTGGTCAAAATAGCCTTTTCAGGCTGAGAGAAGCACTTTGGTGACGTTTCACTGTAACTTGTTCCCAGTACAGTCTAAGTGGCTGCTGACTGTGTGTTGTACCTAAAAGTGCCCAACAAGAATCCCAATGCATTATACACGGGCCCAAATGCCTTCCTTATGACAAAACTGACATTCATTTTCTTAAAAAAATCATTGGTCAAAATAGCCTTTTCAGGCTGAGAGAAGCACTTTGGTGACGTTTCACTGTAACTTGTTCCCAGTACAGTCTAAGTGGCTGCTGACTGTGTGTTGTACCTAAAAGTGCCCAACAAGAATCCCAATGCACTATACATGGGCCCAAATGCCTTCCTTATGACAAAACTGACATTCATTTTCTTAAAAAAATCATTGGTCAAAATAGCCTTTTCAGGCTGAGAAAAGCACTTTGCTGACGTTTCACTGTAACTTGTTCCCAGTACAGTCTAAGTGGCTGCTGACTGTGTGTTGTACCTAAAAGTGCCCATCAAGAATCCCAATGCACTATACATGGGCCCAAATGCCTTCCTTATGACAAAACTGACATTCATTTTCTTAAAAAAATCATTGGTCAAAATAGCCTTTTCAGGCTGAGAGAAGCACTTTGGTGACGTTTCACTGTAACTTGTTCCCAGTACAGTCTAAGTGGCTGCTGACTGTGTGTTGTACCTAAAAGTGCCCAACAAGAATCCCAATGCACTATACATGGGCCCAAATGCCTTCCTTATGACAAAACTGACACTCATTTTCCTAAAAAAATCATTGGTCAAAATAGCCTTTTCAGGCTGAGAGAAGCACTTTGGTGACGTTTCACTGTAACTTGTTCCCAGTACAGTCTAAGTGGCTGCTGACTGTGTGTTGTACCTAAAAGTGCCCAACAAGAATCCCAATGCACTAAACATGGGCCCAAATGCCTTCCTTATGACAAAACTGACACTCATTTTCTTAAAAAAAATCATTGGTCAAAATAGCCTTTTCAGGCTGAGAGAAGCACTTTGGTGACGTTTCACTGTAACTTGTTCCCAGTACAGTCTAAGTGGCTGCTGACTGTGTGACTTGGCTAAAAGTGGCCAAATAGAAGCCCAATCCACAATACATGAGCCCAAAGGCCTTCCTTATGACTAAACTTACACCCACTTTCTTAAAAATATCATGGGTCTAAATAGCCTTTTCAGGCTGAGAAAAGCATTTTGGTGACATTTGGCTGTAACTTGTTCCCAGTACATTCTGAGTGGCTGGTGACTGTGTGTTGTACCTAAAAGTGCCCAACAAGAATCCCAATGCACTATACATGGGCCCAAATGCCTTCCTTATGACAAAACTGACACTCATTTTCTTAAAAAAATCATTGGTCAAAATAGCCTTTTCAGGCTGAGAGAAGCACTTTGGTGACGTTTCACTGTAACTTGTTCCCAGTACAGTCTAAGTGGCTGCTGACTGTGTGTTGTACCTAAAAGTGCCCAACAAGAATCCCAATGCATTATACACGGGCCCAAATGCCTTCCTTATGACAAAACTGACATTCATTTTCTTAAAAAAATCATTGGTCAAAATAGCCTTTTCAGGCTGAGAGAAGCACTTTGGTGACGTTTCACTGTAACTTGTTCCCAGTACAGTCTAAGTGGCTGCTGACTGTGTGTTGTACCTAAAAGTGCCCAACAAGAATCCCAATGCACTATACATGGGCCCAAATGCCTTCCTTATGACAAAACTGACACTCATTTTCTTAAAAAAAATCATTGGTCAAAATAGCCTTTTCTGGCTGAGAGAAGCACTTTGGTGACGTTTCACTGTAACTTGTTCCCAGTACAGTCTAAGTGGCTGCTGACTGTGTGACTTGGCTAAAAGTGGCCAAATAGAAGCCCAATCCACAATACATGAGCCCAAAGGCCTTCCTTATGACTAAACTGACACCCACTTTCTTAAAAATATCATGGGTCTAAATAGCCTTTTCAGGCTGAGAAATGCACTTTGGTGACATTTGGCTGTAACTTGTTCCCAGTACATTCTGAGTGGCTGCTGACTGTGTGTTGTACCTAAAAGTGCCCAACAAGAATCCCAATGCACTATACATGGGCCCAAATGCCTTCCGTATGACTAAACTGACACTCATTTTCTTAAAAAAATCATTGGTCAAAATAGCCTTTTCAGGCTGAGAGAAGCACTTTGGTGACGTTTCACTGTAACTTGTTCCCAGTACAGTCTAAGTGGCTGCTGACTGTGTGTTGTACCTAAAAGTGCCCAACAAGAATCCCAATGCACTATACATGGGCCCAAAGGCCTTCCTTATGACAAAACTGACACTCATTTTCCTAAAAAAATCATTGGTCAAAATAGCCTTTTCAGGCTGAGAGAAGCACTTTGGTGACGTTTCACTGTAACTTGTTCCCAGTACAGTCTAAGTGGCTGCTGACTGTGTGTTGTACCTAAAAGTGCCCAACAAGAATCCCAATGCACTATACATGGGCCCAAATGCCTTCCTTATGACAAAACTGACACTCATTTTCTTAAAAAAAATCATTGGTCAAAATAGCCTTTTCAGGCTGAGAGAAGCACTTTGGTGACGTTTCACTGTAACTTGTTCCCAGTACAGTCTAAGTGGCTGCTGACTGTGTGTTGTACCTAAAAGTGCCCAACAAGAATCCCAATGCATTATACACGGGCCCAAATGCCTTCCTTATGACAAAACTGACATTCATTTTCTTAAAAAAATCATTGGTCAAAATAGCCTTTTCAGGCTGAGAGAAGCACTTTGGTGACGTTTCACTGTAACTTGTTCCCAGTACAGTCTAAGTGGCTGCTGACTGTGTGTTGTACCTAAAAGTGCCCAACAAGAATCCCAATGCACTATACATGGGCCCAAATGCCTTCCTTATGACAAAACTGACATTCATTTTCTTAAAAAAATCATTGGTCAAAATAGCCTTTTCAGGCTGAGAAAAGCACTTTGCTGACGTTTCACTGTAACTTGTTCCCAGTACAGTCTAAGTGGCTGCTGACTGTGTGTTGTACCTAAAAGTGCCCATCAAGAATCCCAATGCACTATACATGGGCCCAAATGCCTTCCTTATGACAAAACTGACATTCATTTTCTTAAAAAAATCATTGGTCAAAATAGCCTTTTCAGGCTGAGAGAAGCACTTTGGTGACGTTTCACTGTAACTTGTTCCCAGTACAGTCTAAGTGGCTGCTGACTGTGTGTTGTACCTAAAAGTGCCCAACAAGAATCCCAATGCACTATACATGGGCCCAAATGCCTTCCTTATGACAAAACTGACACTCATTTTCCTAAAAAAATCATTGGTCAAAATAGCCTTTTCAGGCTGAGAGAAGCACTTTGGTGACGTTTCACTGTAACTTGTTCCCAGTACAGTCTAAGTGGCTGCTGACTGTGTGTTGTACCTAAAAGTGCCCAACAAGAATCCCAATGCACTATACATGGGCCCAAAGGCCTTCCTTATGACAAAACTGACACTCATTTTCCTAAAAAAATCATTGGTCAAAATAGCCTTTTCAGGCTGAGAGAAGCACTTTGGTGACGTTTCACTGTAACTTGTTCCCAGTACAGTCTAAGTGGCTGCTGACTGTGTGTTGTACCTAAAAGTGCCCAACAAGAATCCCAATGCACTATACATGGGCCCAAATGCCTTCCTTATGACAAAACTGACACTCATTTTCTTAAAAAAAATCATTGGTCAAAATAGCCTTTTCAGGCTGAGAGAAGCACTTTGGTGACGTTTCACTGTAACTTGTTCCCAGTACAGTCTAAGTGGCTGCTGACTGTGTGTTGTACCTAAAAGTGCCCAACAAGAATCCCAATGCATTATACACGGGCCCAAATGCCTTCCTTATGACAAAACTGACATTCATTTTCTTAAAAAAATCATTGGTCAAAATAGCCTTTTCAGGCTGAGAGAAGCACTTTGGTGACGTTTCACTGTAACTTGTTCCCAGTACAGTCTAAGTGGCTGCTGACTGTGTGTTGTACCTAAAAGTGCCCAACAAGAATCCCAATGCACTATACATGGGCCCAAATGCCTTCCTTATGACAAAACTGACATTCATTTTCTTAAAAAAATCATTGGTCAAAATAGCCTTTTCAGGCTGAGAAAAGCACTTTGCTGACGTTTCACTGTAACTTGTTCCCAGTACAGTCTAAGTGGCTGCTGACTGTGTGTTGTACCTAAAAGTGCCCATCAAGAATCCCAATGCACTATACATGGGCCCAAATGCCTTCCTTATGACAAAACTGACATTCATTTTCTTAAAAAAATCATTGGTCAAAATAGCCTTTTCAGGCTGAGAGAAGCACTTTGGTGACGTTTCACTGTAACTTGTTCCCAGTACAGTCTAAGTGGCTGCTGACTGTGTGTTGTACCTAAAAGTGCCCAACAAGAATCCCAATGCACTATACATGGGCCCAAATGCCTTCCTTATGACAAAACTGACACTCATTTTCCTAAAAAAATCATTGGTCAAAATAGCCTTTTCAGGCTGAGAGAAGCACTTTGGTGACGTTTCACTGTAACTTGTTCCCAGTACAGTCTAAGTGGCTGCTGACTGTGTGTTGTACCTAAAAGTGCCCAACAAGAATCCCAATGCACTAAACATGGGCCCAAATGCCTTCCTTATGACAAAACTGACACTCATTTTCTTAAAAAAAATCATTGGTCAAAATAGCCTTTTCAGGCTGAGAGAAGCACTTTGGTGACGTTTCACTGTAACTTGTTCCCAGTACAGTCTAAGTGGCTGCTGACTGTGTGACTTGGCTAAAAGTGGCCAAATAGAAGCCCAATCCACAATACATGAGCCCAAAGGCCTTCCTTATGACTAAACTTACACCCACTTTCTTAAAAATATCATGGGTCTAAATAGCCTTTTCAGGCTGAGAAAAGCATTTTGGTGACATTTGGCTGTAACTTGTTCCCAGTACATTCTGAGTGGCTGGTGACTGTGTGTTGTACCTAAAAGTGCCCAACAAGAATCCCAATGCACTATACATGGGCCCAAATGCCTTCCTTATGACAAAACTGACACTCATTTTCTTAAAAAAATCATTGGTCAAAATAGCCTTTTCAGGCTGAGAGAAGCACTTTGGTGACGTTTCACTGTAACTTGTTCCCAGTACAGTCTAAGTGGCTGCTGACTGTGTGTTGTACCTAAAAGTGCCCAACAAGAATCCCAATGCATTATACACGGGCCCAAATGCCTTCCTTATGACAAAACTGACATTCATTTTCTTAAAAAAATCATTGGTCAAAATAGCCTTTTCAGGCTGAGAGAAGCACTTTGGTGACGTTTCACTGTAACTTGTTCCCAGTACAGTCTAAGTGGCTGCTGACTGTGTGTTGTACCTAAAAGTGCCCAACAAGAATCCCAATGCACTATACATGGGCCCAAATGCCTTCCTTATGACAAAACTGACACTCATTTTCTTAAAAAAAATCATTGGTCAAAATAGCCTTTTCTGGCTGAGAGAAGCACTTTGGTGACGTTTCACTGTAACTTGTTCCCAGTACAGTCTAAGTGGCTGCTGACTGTGTGACTTGGCTAAAAGTGGCCAAATAGAAGCCCAATCCACAATACATGAGCCCAAAGGCCTTCCTTATGACTAAACTGACACCCACTTTCTTAAAAATATCATGGGTCTAAATAGCCTTTTCAGGCTGAGAAATGCACTTTGGTGACATTTGGCTGTAACTTGTTCCCAGTACATTCTGAGTGGCTGCTGACTGTGTGTTGTACCTAAAAGTGCCCAACAAGAATCCCAATGCACTATACATGGGCCCAAATGCCTTCCGTATGACTAAACTGACACTCATTTTCTTAAAAAAATCATTGGTCAAAATAGCCTTTTCAGGCTGAGAGAAGCACTTTGGTGACGTTTCACTGTAACTTGTTCCCAGTACAGTCTAAGTGGCTGCTGACTGTGTGTTGTACCTAAAAGTGCCCAACAAGAATCCCAATGCACTATACATGGGCCCAAATGCCTTCCTTATGCCAAAACTAACACTCATTTTCCTAAAAAAATCATTGGTCAAAATAGCCCTTTCAGGCTGAGAGAAGCACTTTGGTGACGTTTCATTGTAACTTGTTCCCAGTACAGTCTAAGTGGCTGCTGACTGTGTGACTTGGCTAAAAGTGGCCAAATAGAAGCCCAATCCACAATACATGAGCCCAAAGGCCTTCCTTATGACTAAACTAACACCCACTTTCTTAAAAATATCATGGGTCTAAATAGCCTTTTCAGGCTGAGAAAAGCACTTTGGTGACGTTTCACTGTAACTTGTTCCCAGTACAGTCTAAGTGGCTGCTGACTGTGTGTTGTACCTAAAAGTGCCCAACAAGAATCCCGATGCAATATACATGGGCCCAAATGCCTTCCTTATGACAAAACTGACACTCATTTTCCTAAAAAAAATCATTGGTCAAAATAGCCTTTTCAGGCTAAGAGAAGCACTTTGGTGACGTTTCACTGTAACTTGTTCCCAGTACAGTCTAAGTGGCTGCTGACTGTGTGTTGTACCTAAAAGTGCCCAACAAGAATCCCAATGCACTATACATGGGCCCAAATGCCTTCCTTGTGACAAAACTGACATTCATTTTCTTAAAAAAATCATTGGTCAAAATAGCCTTTTCAGGCTGAGAGAAGCACTTTGGTGACGTTTCACTGTAACTTGTTCCCAGTACAGTCTAAGTGGCTGCTGACTGTGTGTTGTACCTAAAAGTGCCCAACAAGAATCCCAATGCACTATACATGGGCCCAAATGCCTTCCTTATGACAAAACTGACACTCATTTTCCTAAAAAAATCATTGGTCAAAATAGCCTTTTCAGGCTGAGAGAAGCACTTTGGTGACGTTTCACTGTAACTTGTTCCCAGTACAGTCTAAGTGGCTGCTGACTGTGTGTTGTACCTAAAAGTGCCCAACAAGAATCCCAATGCACTATACATGGGCCCAAATGCCTTCCTTATGACAAAACTGACATTCATTTTCTTAAAAAAATCATTGGTCAAAATAGCCTTTTCAGGCTGAGAGAAGCACTTTGGTGACGTTTCACTGTAACTTGTTCCCAGTACAGTCTAAGTGGCTGCTGACTGTGTGTTGTACCTAAAAGTGCCCAACAAGAATCCCAATGCACTATACATGGGCCCAAAGGCCTTCCTTATGACAAAACTGACACTCATTTTCCTAAAAAAATCATTGGTCAAAATAGCCTTTTCAGGCTGAGAGAAGCACTTTGGTGACGTTTCACTGTAACTTGTTCCCAGTACAGTCTAAGTGGCTGTTGACTGTGTGACTTGGCTAAAAGTGGCCAAATAGAAGCCCAATCCACAATACATGAGCCCAAAGGCCTTCCTTATGACTAAACTGACACCCACTTTCTTAAAAATATCATGGGTCTAAATAGCCTTTGTAGGCTGAGAAAAGCACTTTGGTGACATTTGGCTGTAACTTGTTCCCAGTACATTCTAAGTGGCTGCTGACTGTGTGTTGTACCTAAAAGTGCCCAACAAGAATCCCAATGCACTATACATGGGCCCAAATGCCTTCCTTATGACAAAACTGACATTCATTTTCTTAAAAAAATCATTGGTCAAAATAGCCTTTTCAGGCTGAGAGAAGCACTTTGGTGACGTTTCACTGTAACTTGTTCCCAGTACAGTCTAAGTGGCTGCTGACTGTGTGTTGTACCTAAAAGTGCCCAACAAGAATCCCAATGCACTATACATGGGCCCAAATGCCTTCCTTATGACAAAACTGACATTCATTTTCTTAAAAAAATCATTGGTCAAAATAGCCTTTTCAGGCTGAGAGAAGCACTTTGGTGACGTTTCACTGTAACTTGTTCCCAGTACAGTCTAAGTGGCTGCTGACTGTGTGTTGTACCTAAAAGTGCCCAACAAGAATCCCAATGCACTATACATGGGCCCAAATGCCTTCCTTATGACAAAACTGACACTCATTTTCCTAAAAAAATCATTGGTCAAAATAGCCTTTTCAGGCTGAGAGAAGCACTTTGGTGACGTTTCACTGTAACTTGTTCCCAGTACAGTCTAAGTGGCTGCTGACTGTGTGTTGTACCTAAAAGTGCCCAACAAGAATCCCAATGCACTATACATGGGCCCAAATGCCTTCCTTATGACAAAACTGACACTCATTTTCTTAAAAAAAATCATTGGTCAAAATAGCCTTTTCAGGCTGAGAGAAGCACTTTGGTGACGTTTCACTGTAACTTGTTCCCAGTACAGTCTAAGTGGCTGCTGACTGTGTGACTTGGCTAAAAGTGGCCAAATAGAAGCCCAATCCACAATACATGAGCCCAAAGGCCTTCCTTATGACTAAACTGACACCCACTTTCTTAAAAATATCATGGGTCTAAATAGCCTTTGTAGGCTGAGAAAAGCACTTTGGTGACATTTGGCTGTAACTTGTTCCCAGTACATTCTAAGTGGCTGCTGACTGTGTGTTGTACCTAAAAGTGCCCAACAAGAATCCCAATGCACTATACATGGGCCCAAATGCCTTCCTTATGACAAAACTGACATTCATTTTCTTAAAAAAATCATTGGTCAAAATAGCCTTTTCAGGCTGAGAGAAGCACTTTGGTGACGTTTCACTGTAACTTGTTCCCAGTACAGTCTAAGTGGCTGCTGACTGTGTGTTGTACCTAAAAGTGCCCAACAAGAATCCCAATGCACTATACATGGGCCCAAATGCCTTCCTTATGACAAAACTGACATTCATTTTCTTAAAAAAATCATTGGTCAAAATAGCCTTTTCAGGCTGAGAGAAGCACTTTGGTGACGTTTCACTGTAACTTGTTCCCAGTACAGTCTAAGTGGCTGCTGACTGTGTGTTGTACCTAAAAGTGCCCAACAAGAATCCCAATGCACTATACATGGGCCCAAATGCCTTCCTTATGACAAAACTGACACTCATTTTCTTAAAAAAAATCATTGGTCAAAATAGCCTTTTCAGGCTGAGAGAAGCACTTTGGTGACGTTTCACTGTAACTTGTTCCCAGTACAGTCTAAGTGGCTGCTGACTGTGTGACTTGGCTAAAAGTGGCCAAATAGAATCCCAATCCACAATACATGAGCCCAAAGGCCTTCCTTATGACTAAACTGACACCCACTTTCTTAAAAATATCATGGGTCTAAATAGCCTTTGTAGGCTGAGAAAAGCACTTTGGTGACATTTGGCTGTAACTTGTTCCCAGTACATTCTAAGTGGCTGCTGACTGTGTGTTGTACCTAAAAGTGCCCAACAAGAATCCCAATGCACTATACATGGGCCCAAATGCCATCCTTATGACAAAATTGACATTCATTTTCTTAAAAAAATCATTGGTCAAAATAGCCTTTTCAGGCTGAGAGAAGCACTTTGGTGACGTTTCACTGTAACTTGTTCCCAGTACAGTCTAAGTGGCTGCTGACTGTGTGTTGTACCTAAAAGTGCCCAACAAGAATCCCAATGCACTATACATGGGCCCAAATGCCTTCCTTATGACAAAACTGACATTCATTTTCTTAAAAAAATCATTGGTCAAAATAGCCTTTTCAGGCTGAGAGAAGCACTTTGGTGACGTTTCACTGTAACTTGTTCCCAGTACAGTCTAAGTGGCTGCTGACTGTGTGTTGTACCTAAAAGTGCCCAACAAGAATCCCAATGCACTATACATGGGCCCAAATGTCTTCCTTATGACAAAACTGACATTCATTTTCTTAAAAAAATCATTGGTCAAAATAGCCTTTTCAGGCTGAGAGAAGCACTTTGGTGACGTTTCACTGTAACTTGTTCCCAGTACAGTCTAAGTGGCTGCTGACTGTGTGTTGTACCTAAAAGTGCCCAACAAGAATCCCAATGCACTATACATGGGCCCAAATGCCTTCCTTATGACAAAACTGACATTCATTTTCTTAAAAAAATCATTGGTCAAAATAGCCTTTTCAGGCTGAGAGAAGCACTTTGGTGACGTTTCACTGTAACTTGTTCCCAGTACAGTCTAAGTGGCTGCTGACTGTGTGTTGTACCTAAAAGTGCCCAACAAGAATCCCAATGCACTATACATGGGCCCAAAGGCCTTCCTTATGACAAAACTGACACTCATTTTCCTAAAAAAATCATTGGTCAAAATAGCCTTTTCAGGCTGAGAGAAGCACTTTGGTGACGTTTCACTGTAACTTGTTCCCAGTACAGTCTAAGTGGCTGTTGACTGTGTGACTTGGCTAAAAGTGGCCAAATAGAAGCCCAATCCACAATACATGAGCCCAAAGGCCTTCCTTATGACTAAACTGACACCCACTTTCTTAAAAATATCTTGGGTCTAAATAGCCTTTGTAGGCTGAGAAAAGCACTTTGGTGACATTTGGCTGTAACTTGTTCCCAGTACATTCTAAGTGGCTGCTGACTGTGTGTTGTACCTAAAAGTGCCCAACAAGAATCCCAATGCACTATACATGGGCCCAAATGCCTTCCTTATGACAAAACTGACATTCATTTTCTTAAAAAAATCATTGGTCAAAATAGCCTTTTCAGGCTGAGAGAAGCACTTTGGTGACGTTTCACTGTAACTTGTTCCCAGTACAGTCTAAGTGGCTGCTGACTGTGTGTTGTACCTAAAAGTGCCCAACAAGAATCCCAATGCATTATACACGGGCCCAAATGCCTTCCTTATGACAAAACTGACATTCATTTTCTTAAAAAAATCATTGGTCAAAATAGCCTTTTCAGGCTGAGAGAAGCACTTTGGTGACGTTTCACTGTAACTTGTTCCCAGTACAGTCTAAGTGGCTGCTGACTGTGTGTTGTACCTAAAAGTGCCCAACAAGAATCCCAATGCACTATACATGGGCCCAAATGCCTTCCTTATGACAAAACTGACACTCATTTTCTTAAAAAAAATCATTGGTCAAAATAGCCTTTTCAGGCTGAGAGAAGCACTTTGGTGACGTTTCACTGTAACTTGTTCCCAGTACAGTCTAAGTGGCTGCTGACTGTGTGTTGTACCTAAAAGTGCCCAACAAGAATCCCAATGCACTATACATGGGCCCAAATGCCTTCCTTATGACAAAACTGACACTCATTTTCCTAAAAAAATCATTGGTCAAAATAGCCTTTTCAGGCTGAGAGAAGCACTTTGGTGACGTTTCACTGTAACTTGTTCCCAGTACAGTCTAAGTGGCTGCTGACTGTGTGTTGTACCTAAAAGTGCCCAACAAGAATCCCAATGCACTATACATGGGCCCAAATGCCTTCCTTATGACAAAACTGACACTCATTTTCTTAAAAAAAATCATTGGTCAAAATAGCCTTTTCAGGCTGAGAGAAGCACTTTGGTGACGTTTCACTGTAACTTGTTCCCAGTACAGTCTAAGTGGCTGCTGACTGTGTGACTTGGCTAAAAGTGGCCAAATAGAAGCCCAATCCACAATACATGAGCCCAAAGGCCTTCCTTATGACTAAACTGACACCCACTTTCTTAAAAATATCATGGGTCTAAATAGCCTTTGTAGGCTGAGAAAAGCACTTTGGTGACATTTGGCTGTAACTTGTTCCCAGTACATTCTAAGTGGCTGCTGACTGTGTGTTGTACCTAAAAGTGCCCAACAAGAATCCCAATGCACTATACATGGGCCCAAATGCCTTCCTTATGACAAAACTGACATTCATTTTCTTAAAAAAATCATTGGTCAAAATAGCCTTTTCAGGCTGAGAGAAGCACTTTGGTGACGTTTCACTGTAACTTGTTCCCAGTACAGTCTAAGTGGCTGCTGACTGTGTGTTGTACCTAAAAGTGCCCAACAAGAATCCCAATGCACTATACATGGGCCCAAATGCCTTCCTTATGACAAAACTGACATTCATTTTCTTAAAAAAATCATTGGTCAAAATAGCCTTTTCAGGCTGAGAGAAGCACTTTGGTGACGTTTCACTGTAACTTGTTCCCAGTACAGTCTAAGTGGCTGCTGACTGTGTGTTGTACCTAAAAGTGCCCAACAAGAATCCCAATGCACTATACATGGGCCCAAATGCCTTCCTTATGACAAAACTGACACTCATTTTCTTAAAAAAAATCATTGGTCAAAATAGCCTTTTCAGGCTGAGAGAAGCACTTTGGTGACGTTTCACTGTAACTTGTTCCCAGTACAGTCTAAGTGGCTGCTGACTGTGTGACTTGGCTAAAAGTGGCCAAATAGAATCCCAATCCACAATACATGAGCCCAAAGGCCTTCCTTATGACTAAACTGACACCCACTTTCTTAAAAATATCATGGGTCTAAATAGCCTTTGTAGGCTGAGAAAAGCACTTTGGTGACATTTGGCTGTAACTTGTTCCCAGTACATTCTAAGTGGCTGCTGACTGTGTGTTGTACCTAAAAGTGCCCAACAAGAATCCCAATGCACTATACATGGGCCCAAATGCCATCCTTATGACAAAATTGACATTCATTTTCTTAAAAAAATCATTGGTCAAAATAGCCTTTTCAGGCTGAGAGAAGCACTTTGGTGACGTTTCACTGTAACTTGTTCCCAGTACAGTCTAAGTGGCTGCTGACTGTGTGTTGTACCTAAAAGTGCCCAACAAGAATCCCAATGCACTATACATGGGCCCAAATGCCTTCCTTATGACAAAACTGACATTCATTTTCTTAAAAAAATCATTGGTCAAAATAGCCTTTTCAGGCTGAGAGAAGCACTTTGGTGACGTTTCACTGTAACTTGTTCCCAGTACAGTCTAAGTGGCTGCTGACTGTGTGTTGTACCTAAAAGTGCCCAACAAGAATCCCAATGCACTATACATGGGCCCAAATGTCTTCCTTATGACAAAACTGACATTCATTTTCTTAAAAAAATCATTGGTCAAAATAGCCTTTTCAGGCTGAGAGAAGCACTTTGGTGACGTTTCACTGTAACTTGTTCCCAGTACAGTCTAAGTGGCTGCTGACTGTGTGTTGTACCTAAAAGTGCCCAACAAGAATCCCAATGCACTATACATGGGCCCAAATGCCTTCCTTATGACAAAACTGACATTCATTTTCTTAAAAAAATCATTGGTCAAAATAGCCTTTTCAGGCTGAGAGAAGCACTTTGGTGACGTTTCACTGTAACTTGTTCCCAGTACAGTCTAAGTGGCTGCTGACTGTGTGTTGTACCTAAAAGTGCCCAACAAGAATCCCAATGCACTATACATGGGCCCAAAGGCCTTCCTTATGACAAAACTGACACTCATTTTCCTAAAAAAATCATTGGTCAAAATAGCCTTTTCAGGCTGAGAGAAGCACTTTGGTGACGTTTCACTGTAACTTGTTCCCAGTACAGTCTAAGTGGCTGTTGACTGTGTGACTTGGCTAAAAGTGGCCAAATAGAAGCCCAATCCACAATACATGAGCCCAAAGGCCTTCCTTATGACTAAACTGACACCCACTTTCTTAAAAATATCTTGGGTCTAAATAGCCTTTGTAGGCTGAGAAAAGCACTTTGGTGACATTTGGCTGTAACTTGTTCCCAGTACATTCTAAGTGGCTGCTGACTGTGTGTTGTACCTAAAAGTGCCCAACAAGAATCCCAATGCACTATACATGGGCCCAAATGCCTTCCTTATGACAAAACTGACATTCATTTTCTTAAAAAAATCATTGGTCAAAATAGCCTTTTCAGGCTGAGAGAAGCACTTTGGTGACGTTTCACTGTAACTTGTTCCCAGTACAGTCTAAGTGGCTGCTGACTGTGTGTTGTACCTAAAAGTGCCCAACAAGAATCCCAATGCATTATACACGGGCCCAAATGCCTTCCTTATGACAAAACTGACATTCATTTTCTTAAAAAAATCATTGGTCAAAATAGCCTTTTCAGGCTGAGAGAAGCACTTTGGTGACGTTTCACTGTAACTTGTTCCCAGTACAGTCTAAGTGGCTGCTGACTGTGTGTTGTACCTAAAAGTGCCCAACAAGAATCCCAATGCACTATACATGGGCCCAAATGCCTTCCTTATGACAAAACTGACACTCATTTTCTTAAAAAAAATCATTGGTCAAAATAGCCTTTTCTGGCTGAGAGAAGCACTTTGGTGACGTTTCACTGTAACTTGTTCCCAGTACAGTCTAAGTGGCTGCTGACTGTGTGACTTGGCTAAAAGTGGCCAAATAGAAGCCCAATCCACAATACATGAGCCCAAAGGCCTTCCTTATGACTAAACTGACACCCACTTTCTTAAAAATATCATGGGTCTAAATAGCCTTTTCAGGCTGAGAAATGCACTTTGGTGACATTTGGCTGTAACTTGTTCCCAGTACATTCTGAGTGGCTGCTGACTGTGTGTTGTACCTAAAAGTGCCCAACAAGAATCCCAATGCACTATACATGGGCCCAAATGCCTTCCGTATGACTAAACTGACACTCATTTTCTTAAAAAAATCATTGGTCAAAATAGCCTTTTCAGGCTGAGAGAAGCACTTTGGTGACGTTTCACTGTAACTTGTTCCCAGTACAGTCTAAGTGGCTGCTGACTGTGTGTTGTACCTAAAAGTGCCCAACAAGAATCCCAATGCACTATACATGGGCCCAAATGCCTTCCTTATGCCAAAACTGACACTCATTTTCCTAAAAAAATCATTGGTCAAAATAGCCCTTTCAGGCTGAGAGAAGCACTTTGGTGACGTTTCACTGTAACTTGTTCCCAGTACAGTCTAAGTGGCTGCTGACTGTGTGACTTGGCTAAAAGTGGCCAAATAGAAGCCCAATCCACAATACATGAGCCCAAAGGCCTTCCTTATGACTAAACTAACACCCACTTTCTTAAAAATATCATGGGTCTAAATAGCCTTTTCAGGCTGAGAAAAGCACTTTGGTGACGTTTCACTGTAACTTGTTCCCAGTACAGTCTAAGTGGCTGCTGACTATGTGTTGTACCTAAAAGTGCCCAACAAGAATCCCGATGCACTATACATGGGCCCAAATGCCTTCCTTATGACAAAACTGACACTCATTTTCCTAAAAAAAATCATTGGTCAAAATAGCCTTTTCAGGCTGAGAGAAGCACTTTGGTGACGTTTCACTGTAACTTGTTCCCAGTACAGTCTAAGTGGCTGCTGACTGTGTGTTGTACCTAAAAGTGCCCAACAAGAATCCCAATGCACTATACATGGGCCCAAATGCCTTCCTTATGACAAAACTGACATTCATTTTCTTAAAAAAATCATTGGTCAAAATAGCCTTTTCAGGCTGAGAGAAGCACTTTGGTGACGTTTCACTGTAACTTGTTCCCAGTACAGTCTAAGTGGCTGCTGACTGTGTGTTGTACCTAAAAGTGCCCAACAAGAATCCCAATGCACTATACATGGGCCCAAATGCCTTCCTTATGACAAAACTGACACTCATTTTCCTAAAAAAATCATTGGTCAAAATAGCCTTTTCAGGCTGAGAGAAGCACTTTGGTGACGTTTCACTGTAACTTGTTCCCAGTACAGTCTAAGTGGCTGCTGACTGTGTGTTGTACCTAAAAGTGCCCAACAAGAATCCCAATGCACTATACATGGGCCCAAATGCCTTCCTTATGACAAAACTGACATTCATTTTCTTAAAAAAATCATTGGTCAAAATAGCCTTTTCAGGCTGAGAGAAGCACTTTGGTGACGTTTCACTGTAACTTGTTCCCAGTACAGTCTAAGTGGCTGCTGACTGTGTGTTGTACCTAAAAGTGCCCAACAAGAATCCCAATGCACTATACATGGGCCCAAAGGCCTTCCTTATGACAAAACTGACACTCATTTTCCTAAAAAAATCATTGGTCAAAATAGCCTTTTCAGGCTGAGAGAAGCACTTTGGTGACGTTTCACTGTAACTTGTTCCCAGTACAGTCTAAGTGGCTGTTGACTGTGTGACTTGGCTAAAAGTGGCCAAATAGAAGCCCAATCCACAATACATGAGCCCAAAGGCCTTCCTTATGACTAAACTGACACCCACTTTCTTAAAAATATCATGGGTCTAAATAGCCTTTGTAGGCTGAGAAAAGCACTTTGGTGACATTTGGCTGTAACTTGTTCCCAGTACATTCTAAGTGGCTGCTGACTGTGTGTTGTACCTAAAAGTGCCCAACAAGAATCCCAATGCACTATACATGGGCCCAAATGCCTTCCTTATGACAAAACTGACATTCATTTTCTTAAAAAAATCATCGGTCAAAATAGCCTTTTCAGGCTGAGAGAAGCACTTTGGTGACGTTTCACTGTAACTTGTTCCCAGTACAGTCTAAGTGGCTGCTGACTGTGTGTTGTACCTAAAAGTGCCCAACAAGAATCCCAATGCACTATACATGGGCCCAAATGCCTTCCTTATGACAAAACTGACACTCATTTTCCTAAAAAAATCATTGGTCAAAATAGCCCTTTCAGGCTGAGAGAAGCACTTTGGTGACGTTTCACTGTAACTTGTTCCCAGTACAGTCTAAGTGGCTGCTGACTGTGAGACTTGGCTAAAAGTGGCCAAATAGAAGCCCAATCCACAATACATGAGCCCAAAGGCCTTCCTTATGACTAAACTAACACCCACTTTCTTAAAAATATCATGGGTCTAAATAGCCTTTTCAGGCTGAGAAAAGCACTTTGGTGACGTTTCACTGTAACTTGTTCCCAGTACAGTCTAAGTGGCTGCTGACTATGTGTTGTACCTAAAAGTGCCCAACAAGAATCCCGATGCACTATACATGGGCCCAAATGCCTTCCTTATGACAAAACTGACACTCATTTTCCTAAAAAAAATCATTGGTCAAAATAGCCTTTTCAGGCTGAGAGAAGCACTTTGGTGACGTTTCACTGTAACTTGTTCCCAGTACAGTCTAAGTGGCTGCTGACTGTGTGTTGTACCTAAAAGTGCCCAACAAGAATCCCAATGCACTATACATGGGCCCAAATGCCTTCCTTATGACAAAACTGACATTCATTTTCTTAAAAAAATCATTGGTCAAAATAGCCTTTTCAGGCTGAGAGAAGCACTTTGGTGACGTTTCACTGTAACTTGTTCCCAGTACAGTCTAAGTGGCTGCTGACTGTGTGTTGTACCTAAAAGTGCCCAACAAGAATCCCAATGCACTATACATGGGCCCAAATGCCTTCCTTATGACAAAACTGACACTCATTTTCCTAAAAAAAATCATTGGTCAAAATAGCCTTTTCAGGCTGAGAGAAGCACTTTGGTGACGTTTCACTGTAACTTGTTCCCAGTACAGTCTAAGTGGCTGCTGACTGTGTGTTGTACCTAAAAGTGCCCAACAAGAATCCCAATGCACTATACATGGGCCCAAATGCCTTCCTTATGACAAAACTGACATTCATTTTCTTAAAAAAATCATTGGTCAAAATAGCCTTTTCAGGCTGAGAGAAGCACTTTGGTGACGTTTCACTGTAACTTGTTCCCAGTACAGTCTAAGTGGCTGCTGACTGTGTGTTGTACCTAAAAGTGCCCAACAAGAATCCCAATGCACTATACATGGGCCCAAAGGCCTTCCTTATGACAAAACTGACACTCATTTTCCTAAAAAAATCATTGGTCAAAATAGCCTTTTCAGGCTGAGAGAAGCACTTTGGTGACGTTTCACTGTAACTTGTTCCCAGTACAGTCTAAGTGGCTGTTGACTGTGTGACTTGGCTAAAAGTGGCCAAATAGAAGCCCAATCCACAATACATGAGCCCAAAGGCCTTCCTTATGACTAAACTGACACCCACTTTCTTAAAAATATCATGGGTCTAAATAGCCTTTGTAGGCTGAGAAAAGCACTTTGGTGACATTTGGCTGTAACTTGTTCCCAGTACATTCTAAGTGGCTGCTGACTGTGTGTTGTACCTAAAAGTGCCCAACAAGAATCCCAATGCACTATACATGGGCCCAAATGCCTTCCTTATGACAAAACTGACATTCATTTTCTTAAAAAAATCATTGGTCAAAATAGCCTTTTCAGGCTGAGAGAAGCACTTTGGTGACGTTTCACTGTAACTTGTTCCCAGTACAGTCTAAGTGGCTGCTGACTGTGTGTTGTACCTAAAAGTGCCCAACAAGAATCCCAATGCACTATACATGGGCCCAAATGCCTTCCTTATGACAAAACTGACACTCATTTTCCTAAAAAAATCATTGGTCAAAATAGCCCTTTCAGGCTGAGAGAAGCACTTTGGTGACGTTTCACTGTAACTTGTTCCCAGTACAGTCTAAGTGGCTGCTGACTGTGAGACTTGGCTAAAAGTGGCCAAATAGAAGCCCAATCCACAATACATGAGCCCAAAGGCCTTCCTTATGACTAAACTAACACCCACTTTCTTAAAAATATCATGGGTCTAAATAGCCTTTTCAGGCTGAGAAAAGCACTTTGGTGACGTTTCACTGTAACTTGTTCCCAGTACAGTCTAAGTGGCTGCTGACTATGTGTTGTACCTAAAAGTGCCCAACAAGAATCCCGATGCACTATACATGGGCCCAAATGCCTTCCTTATGACAAAACTGACACTCATTTTCCTAAAAAAAATCATTGGTCAAAATAGCCTTTTCAGGCTGAGAGAAGCACTTTGGTGACGTTTCACTGTAACTTGTTCCCAGTACAGTCTAAGTGGCTGCTGACTGTGTGTTGTACCTAAAAGTGCCCAACAAGAATCCCAATGCACTATACATGGGCCCAAATGCCTTCCTTATGACAAAACTGACATTCATTTTCTTAAAAAAATCATTGGTCAAAATAGCCTTTTCAGGCTGAGAGAAGCACTTTGGTGACGTTTCACTGTAACTTGTTCCCAGTACAGTCTAAGTGGCTGCTGACTGTGTGTTGTACCTAAAAGTGCCCAACAAGAATCCCAATGCACTATACATGGGCCCAAATGCCTTCCTTATGACAAAACTGACACTCATTTTCCTAAAAAAATCATTGGTCAAAATAGCCTTTTCAGGCTGAGAGAAGCACTTTGGTGACGTTTCACTGTAACTTGTTCCCAGTACAGTCTAAGTGGCTGCTGACTGTGTGTTGTACCTAAAAGTGCCCAACAAGAATCCCAATGCACTATACATGGGCCCAAATGCCTTCCTTATGACAAAACTGACATTCATTTTCTTAAAAAAATCATTGGTCAAAATAGCCTTTTCAGGCTGAGAGAAGCACTTTGGTGACGTTTCACTGTAACTTGTTCCCAGTACAGTCTAAGTGGCTGCTGACTGTGTGTTGTACCTAAAAGTGCCCAACAAGAATCCCAATGCACTATACATGGGCCCAAAGGCCTTCCTTATGACAAAACTGACACTCATTTTCCTAAAAAAATCATTGGTCAAAATAGCCTTTTCAGGCTGAGAGAAGCACTTTGGTGACGTTTCACTGTAACTTGTTCCCAGTACAATCTAAGTGGCTGCTGACTGTGTGTTGTACCTAAAAGTGCCCAACAAGAATCCCAATGCACTATACATGGGCCCAAATGCCTTCCTTATGACAAAACTGACACTCATTTTCCTAAAAAAATCATTGGTCAAAATAGCCCTTTCAGGCTGAGAGAAGCACTTTGGTGACGTTTCACTGTAACTTGTTCCCAGTACAGTCTAAGTGGCTGCTGACTGTGTGACTTGGCTAAAAGTGGCCAAATAGAAGCCCAATCCACAATACATGAGCCCAAAGGCCTTCCTTATGACTAAACTAACACCCACTTTCTTAAAAATATCATGGGTCTAAATAGCCTTTTCAGGCTGAGAAAAGCACTTTGGTGACGTTTCACTGTAACTTGTTCCCAGTACAGTCTAAGTGGCTGCTGACTATGTGTTGTACCTAAAAGTGCCCAACAAGAATCCCGATGCACTATACATGGGCCCAAATGCCTTCCTTATGACAAAACTGACACTCATTTTCCTAAAAAAAATCATTGGTCAAAATAGCCTTTTCAGGCTGAGAGAAGCACTTTGGTGACGTTTCACTGTAACTTGTTCCCAGTACAGTCTAAGTGGCTGCTGACTGTGTGTTGTACCTAAAAGTGCCCAACAAGAATCCCAATGCACTATACATGGGCCCAAATGCCTTCCTTATGACAAAACTGACATTCATTTTCTTAAAAAAATCATTGGTCAAAATAGCCTTTTCAGGCTGAGAGAAGCACTTTGGTGACGTTTCACTGTAACTTGTTCCCAGTACAGTCTAAGTGGCTGCTGACTGTGTGTTGTACCTAAAAGTGCCCAACAAGAATCCCAATGCACTATACATGGGCCCAAATGCCTTCCTTATGACAAAACTGACACTCATTTTCCTAAAAAAATCATTGGTCAAAATAGCCTTTTCAGGCTGAGAGAAGCACTTTGGTGACGTTTCACTGTAACTTGTTCCCAGTACAGTCTAAGTGGCTGCTGACTGTGTGTTGTACCTAAAAGTGCCCAACAAGAATCCCAATGCACTATACATGGGCCCAAATGCCTTCCTTATGACAAAACTGACATTCATTTTCTTAAAAAAATCATTGGTCAAAATAGCCTTTTCAGGCTGAGAGAAGCACTTTGGTGACGTTTCACTGTAACTTGTTCCCAGTACAGTCTAAGTGGCTGCTGACTGTGTGTTGTACCTAAAAGTGCCCAACAAGAATCCCAATGCACTATACATGGGCCCAAAGGCCTTCCTTATGACAAAACTGACACTCATTTTCCTAAAAAAATCATTGGTCAAAATAGCCTTTTCAGGCTGAGAGAAGCACTTTGGTGACGTTTCACTGTAACTTGTTCCCAGTACAGTCTAAGTGGCTGTTGACTGTGTGACTTGGCTAAAAGTGGCCAAATAGAAGCCCAATCCACAATACATGAGCCCAAAGGCCTTCCTTATGACTAAACTGACACCCACTTTCTTAAAAATATCATGGGTCTAAATAGCCTTTGTAGGCTGAGAAAAGCACTTTGGTGACATTTGGCTGTAACTTGTTCCCAGTACATTCTAAGTGGCTGCTGACTGTGTGTTGTACCTAAAAGTGCCCAACAAGAATCCCAATGCACTATACATGGGCCCAAATGCCTTCCTTATGACAAAACTGACATTCATTTTCTTAAAAAAATCATTGGTCAAAATAGCCTTTTCAGGCTGAGAGAAGCACTTTGGTGACGTTTCACTGTAACTTGTTCCCAGTACAGTCTAAGTGGCTGCTGACTGTGTGTTGTACCTAAAAGTGCCCAACAAGAATCCCAATGCACTATACATGGGCCCAAATGCCTTCCTTATGACAAAACTGACACTCATTTTCCTAAAAAAATCATTGGTCAAAATAGCCCTTTCAGGCTGAGAGAAGCACTTTGGTGACGTTTCACTGTAACTTGTTCCCAGTACAGTCTAAGTGGCTGCTGACTGTGAGACTTGGCTAAAAGTGGCCAAATAGAAGCCCAATCCACAATACATGAGCCCAAAGGCCTTCCTTATGACTAAACTAACACCCACTTTCTTAAAAATATCATGGGTCTAAATAGCCTTTTCAGGCTGAGAAAAGCACTTTGGTGACGTTTCACTGTAACTTGTTCCCAGTACAGTCTAAGTGGCTGCTGACTATGTGTTGTACCTAAAAGTGCCCAACAAGAATCCCGATGCACTATACATGGGCCCAAATGCCTTCCTTATGACAAAACTGACACTCATTTTCCTAAAAAAAATCATTGGTCAAAATAGCCTTTTCAGGCTGAGAGAAGCACTTTGGTGACGTTTCACTGTAACTTGTTCCCAGTACAGTCTAAGTGGCTGCTGACTGTGTGTTGTACCTAAAAGTGCCCAACAAGAATCCCAATGCACTATACATGGGCCCAAATGCCTTCCTTATGACAAAACTGACATTCATTTTCTTAAAAAAATCATTGGTCAAAATAGCCTTTTCAGGCTGAGAGAAGCACTTTGGTGACGTTTCACTGTAACTTGTTCCCAGTACAGTCTAAGTGGCTGCTGACTGTGTGTTGTACCTAAAAGTGCCCAACAAGAATCCCAATGCACTATACATGGGCCCAAATGCCTTCCTTATGACAAAACTGACACTCATTTTCCTAAAAAAATCATTGGTCAAAATAGCCTTTTCAGGCTGAGAGAAGCACTTTGGTGACGTTTCACTGTAACTTGTTCCCAGTACAGTCTAAGTGGCTGCTGACTGTGTGTTGTACCTAAAAGTGCCCAACAAGAATCCCAATGCACTATACATGGGCCCAAATGCCTTCCTTATGACAAAACTGACATTCATTTTCTTAAAAAAATCATTGGTCAAAATAGCCTTTTCAGGCTGAGAGAAGCACTTTGGTGACGTTTCACTGTAACTTGTTCCCAGTACAGTCTAAGTGGCTGCTGACTGTGTGTTGTACCTAAAAGTGCCCAACAAGAATCCCAATGCACTATACATGGGCCCAAAGGCCTTCCTTATGACAAAACTGACACTCATTTTCCTAAAAAAATCATTGGTCAAAATAGCCTTTTCAGGCTGAGAGAAGCACTTTGGTGACGTTTCACTGTAACTTGTTCCCAGTACAATCTAAGTGGCTGCTGACTGTGTGTTGTACCTAAAAGTGCCCAACAAGAATCCCAATGCACTATACATGGGCCCAAATGCCTTCCTTATGACAAAACTGACACTCATTTTCCTAAAAAAATCATTGGTCAAAATAGCCCTTTCAGGCTGAGAGAAGCACTTTGGTGACGTTTCACTGTAACTTGTTCCCAGTACAGTCTAAGTGGCTGCTGACTGTGTGACTTGGCTAAAAGTGGCCAAATAGAAGCCCAATCCACAATACATGAGCCCAAAGGCCTTCCTTATGACTAAACTAACACCCACTTTCTTAAAAATATCATGGGTCTAAATAGCCTTTTCAGGCTGAGAAAAGCACTTTGGTGACGTTTCACTGTAACTTGTTCCCAGTACAGTCTAAGTGGCTGCTGACTATGTGTTGTACCTAAAAGTGCCCAACAAGAATCCCGATGCACTATACATGGGCCCAAATGCCTTCCTTATGACAAAACTGACACTCATTTTCCTAAAAAAAATCATTGGTCAAAATAGCCTTTTCAGGCTGAGAGAAGCACTTTGGTGACGTTTCACTGTAACTTGTTCCCAGTACAGTCTAAGTGGCTGCTGACTGTGTGTTGTACCTAAAAGTGCCCAACAAGAATCCCAATGCACTATACATGGGCCCAAATGCCTTCCTTATGACAAAACTGACATTCATTTTCTTAAAAAAATCATTGGTCAAAATAGCCTTTTCAGGCTGAGAGAAGCACTTTGGTGACGTTTCACTGTAACTTGTTCCCAGTACAGTCTAAGTGGCTGCTGACTGTGTGTTGTACCTAAAAGTGCCCAACAAGAATCCCAATGCACTATACATGGGCCCAAATGCCTTCCTTATGACAAAACTGACACTCATTTTCCTAAAAAAATCATTGGTCAAAATAGCCTTTTCAGGCTGAGAGAAGCACTTTGGTGACGTTTCACTGTAACTTGTTCCCAGTACAGTCTAAGTGGCTGCTGACTGTGTGTTGTACCTAAAAGTGCCCAACAAGAATCCCAATGCACTATACATGGGCCCAAATGCCTTCCTTATGACAAAACTGACATTCATTTTCTTAAAAAAATCATTGGTCAAAATAGCCTTTTCAGGCTGAGAGAAGCACTTTGGTGACGTTTCACTGTAACTTGTTCCCAGTACAGTCTAATTGGCTGCTGACTGTGTGACTTGGCTAAAAGTGGCCAAATAGAAGCCCAATCCACAATACATGAGCCCAAAGGCCTTCCTTATGACTAAACTAACACCCACTTTCTTAAAAATATCATGGGTCTAAATAGCCTTTTCAGGCTGAGAAAAGCACTTTGGTGACGTTTCACTGTAACTTGTTCCCAGTACAGTCTAAGTGGCTGCTGACTATGTGTTGTACCTAAAAGTGCCCAACAAGAATCCCGATGCACTATACATGGGCCCAAATGCCTTCCTTATGACAAAACTGACACTCATTTTCCTAAAAAAAATCATTGGTCAAAATAGCCTTTTCAGGCTGAGAGAAGCACTTTGGTGACGTTTCACTGTAACTTGTTCCCAGTACAGTCTAAGTGGCTGCTGACTGTGTGTTGTACCTAAAAGTGCCCAACAAGAATCCCAATGCACTATACATGGGCCCAAATGCCTTCCTTATGACAAAACTGACATTCATTTTCTTAAAAAAATCATTGGTCAAAATAGCCTTTTCAGGCTGAGAGAAGCACTTTGGTGACGTTTCACTGTAACTTGTTCCCAGTACAGTCTAAGTGGCTGCTGACTGTGTGTTGTACCTAAAAGTGCCCAACAAGAATCCCAATGCACTATACATGGGCCCAAATGCCTTCCTTATGACAAAACTGACACTCATTTTCCTAAAAAAATCATTGGTCAAAATAGCCTTTTCAGGCTGAGAGAAGCACTTTGGTGACGTTTCACTGTAACTTGTTCCCAGTACAGTCTAAGTGGCTGCTGACTGTGTGTTGTACCTAAAAGTGCCCAACAAGAATCCCAATGCACTATACATGGGCCCAAATGCCTTCCTTATGACAAAACTGACATTCATTTTCTTAAAAAAATCATTGGTCAAAATAGCCTTTTCAGGCTGAGAGAAGCACTTTGGTGACGTTTCACTGTAACTTGTTCCCAGTACAGTCTAAGTGGCTGCTGACTGTGTGACTTGGCTAAAAGTGGCCAAATAGAAGCCCAATCCACAATACATGAGCCCAAAGGCCTTCCTTATGACTAAACTAACACCCACTTTCTTAAAAATATCATGGGTCTAAATAGCCTTTTCAGGCTGAGAAAAGCACTTTGGTGACGTTTCACTGTAACTTGTTCCCAGTACAGTCTAAGTGGCTGCTGACTATGTGTTGTACCTAAAAGTGCCCAACAAGAATCCCGATGCACTATACATGGGCCCAAATGCCTTCCTTATGACAAAACTGACACTCATTTTCCTAAAAAAAATCATTGGTCAAAATAGCCTTTTCAGGCTGAGAGAAGCACTTTGGTGACGTTTCACTGTAACTTGTTCCCAGTACAGTCTAAGTGGCTGCTGACTGTGTGTTGTACCTAAAAGTGCCCAACAAGAATCCCAATGCACTATACATGGGCCCAAATGCCTTCCTTATGACAAAACTGACATTCATTTTCTTAAAAAAATCATTGGTCAAAATAGCCTTTTCAGGCTGAGAGAAGCACTTTGGTGACGTTTCACTGTAACTTGTTCCCAGTACAGTCTAAGTGGCTGCTGACTGTGTGTTGTACCTAAAAGTGCCCAACAAGAATCCCAATGCACTATACATGGGCCCAAATGCCTTCCTTATGACAAAACTGACACTCATTTTCCTAAAAAAATCATTGGTCAAAATAGCCTTTTCAGGCTGAGAGAAGCACTTTGGTGACGTTTCACTGTAACTTGTTCCCAGTACAGTCTAAGTGGCTGCTGACTGTGTGTTGTACCTAAAAGTGCCCAACAAGAATCCCAATGCACTATACATGGGCCCAAATGCCTTCCTTATGACAAAACTGACATTCATTTTCTTAAAAAAATCATTGGTCAAAATAGCCTTTTCAGGCTGAGAGAAGCACTTTGGTGACGTTTCACTGTAACTTGTTCCCAGTACAGTCTAAGTGGCTGCTGACTGTGTGTTGTACCTAAAAGTGCCCAACAAGAATCCCAATGCACTATACATGGGCCCAAAGGCCTTCCTTATGACAAAACTGACACTCATTTTCCTAAAAAAATCATTGGTCAAAATAGCCTTTTCAGGCTGAGAGAAGCACTTTGGTGACGTTTCACTGTAACTTGTTCCCAGTACAGTCTAAGTGGCTGTTGACTGTGTGACTTGGCTAAAAGTGGCCAAATAGAAGCCCAATCCACAATACATGAGCCCAAAGGCCTTCCTTATGACTAAACTGACACCCACTTTCTTAAAAATATCATGGGTCTAAATAGCCTTTGTAGGCTGAGAAAAGCACTTTGGTGACATTTGGCTGTAACTTGTTCCCAGTACATTCTAAGTGGCTGCTGACTGTGTGTTGTACCTAAAAGTGCCCAACAAGAATCCCAATGCACTATACATGGGCCCAAATGCCTTCCTTATGACAAAACTGACACTCATTTTCCTAAAAAAATCATTGGTCAAAATAGCCTTTTCAGGCTGAGAGAAGCACTTTGGTGACGTTTCACTGTAACTTGTTCCCAGTACAGTCTAAGTGGCTGCTGACTGTGTGTTGTACCTAAAAGTGCCCAACAAGAATCCCAATGCACTATACATGGGCCCAAATGCCTTCCTTATGACAAAACTGACACTCATTTTCTTAAAAAAAATCATTGGTCAAAATAGCCTTTTCAGGCTGAGAGAAGCACTTTGGTGACGTTTCACTGTAACTTGTTCCCAGTACAGTCTAAGTGGCTGCTGACTGTGTGACTTGGCTAAAAGTGGCCAAATAGAATCCCAATCCACAATACATGAGCCCAAAGGCCTTCCTTATGACTAAACTGACACCCACTTTCTTAAAAATATCATGGGTCTAAATAGCCTTTGTAGGCTGAGAAAAGCACTTTGGTGACATTTGGCTGTAACTTGTTCCCAGTACATTCTAAGTGGCTGCTGACTGTGTGTTGTACCTAAAAGTGCCCAACAAGAATCCCAATGCACTATACATGGGCCCAAATGCCTTCCTTATGACAAAACTGACATTCATTTTCTTAAAAAAATCATTGGTCAAAATAGCCTTTTCAGGCTGAGAGAAGCACTTTGGTGACGTTTCACTGTAACTTGTTCCCAGTACAGTCTAAGTGGCTGCTGACTGTGTGTTGTACCTAAAAGTGCCCAACAAGAATCCCAATGCACTATACATGGGCCCAAATGCCTTCCTTATGACAAAACTGACATTCATTTTCTTAAAAAAATCATTGGTCAAAATAGCCTTTTCAGGCTGAGAGAAGCACTTTGGTGACGTTTCACTGTAACTTGTTCCCAGTACAGTCTAAGTGGCTGCTGACTGTGTGTTGTACCTAAAAGTGCCCAACAAGAATCCCAATGCACTATACATGGGCCCAAATGCCTTCCTTATGACAAAACTGACATTCATTTTCTTAAAAAAATCATTGGTCAAAATAGCCTTTTCAGGCTGAGAGAAGCACTTTGGTGACGTTTCACTGTAACTTGTTCCCAGTACAGTCTAAGTGGCTGCTGACTGTGTGTTGTACCTAAAAGTGCCCAACAAGAATCCCAATGCACTATACATGGGCCCAAATGCCTTCCTTATGACAAAACTGACATTCATTTTCTTAAAAAAATCATTGGTCAAAATAGCCTTTTCAGGCTGAGAGAAGCACTTTGGTGACGTTTCACTGTAACTTGTTCCCAGTACAGTCTAAGTGGCTGCTGACTGTGTGTTGTACCTAAAAGTGCCCAACAAGAATCCCAATGCACTATACATGGGCCCAAATGCCTTCCTTATGACAAAACTGACATTCATTTTCTTTAAAAAATCATTGGTCAAAATAGCCTTTTCAGGCTGAGAGAAGCACTTTGGTGACGTTTCACTGTAACTTTTTCCCAGTACAGTCTAAGTGGCTGCTGACTGTGTGTTGTACCTAAAAGTGCCCAACAAGAATCCCAATGCACTATACATGGGCCCAAAGGCCTTCCTTATGACAAAACTGACACTCATTTTCCTAAAAAAATCATTGGTCAAAATAGCCTTTTCAGGCTGAGAGAAGCACTTTGGTGACGTTTCACTGTAACTTGTTCCCAGTACAGTCTAAGTGGCTGTTGACTGTGTGACTTGGCTAAAAGTGGCCAAATAGAAGCCCAATCCACAATACATGAGCCCAAAGGCCTTCCTTATGACTTAACTGACACCCACTTTCTTAAAAATATCTTGGGTCTAAATAGCCTCTGTAGGCTGAGAAAAGCACTTTGGTGACATTTGGCTGTAACTTGTTCCCAGTACATTCTAAGTGGCTGCTGACTGTGTGTTGTACCTAAAAGTGCCCAACAAGAATCCCAATGCACTATACATGGGCCCAAAGGCCTTCCTTATGACAAAACTGACACTCATTTTCCTAAAAAAATCATTGGTCAAAATAGCCTTTTCAGGCTGAGAGAAGCACTTTGGTGACGTTTCACTGTAACTTGTTCCCAGTACAGTCTAAGTGGCTGTTGACTGTGTGACTTGGCTAAAAGTGGCCAAATAGAAGCCCAATCCACAATACATGAGCCCAAAGGCCTTCCTTATGACTAAACTGACACCCACTTTCTTAAAAATATCATGGGTCTAAATAGCCTTTGTAGGCTGAGAAAAGCACTTTGGTGACATTTGGCTGTAACTTGTTCCCAGTACAGTCTAAGTGGCTGCTGACTGTGTGTTGTACCTAAAAGTGCCCAACAAGAATCCCAATGCACTATACATGGGCCCAAAGGCCTTCCTTATGACAAAACTGACACTCATTTTCCTAAAAAAAATCATTGGTCAAAATAGCCTTTTCAGGCTGAGAGAAGCACTTTGGTGACGTTTCACTGTAACTTGTTCCCAGTACAGTCTAAGTGGCTGTTGACTGTGTGACTTGGCTAAAAGTGGCCAAATAGAAGCCCAATCCACAATACATGAGCCCAAAGGCCTTCCTTATGACTAAACTGACACCCACTTTCTTAAAAATATCATGGGTCTAAATAGCCTTTGTAGGCTGAGAAAAGCACTTTGGTGACATTTGGCTGTAACTTGTTCCCAGTACATTCTAAGTGGCTGCTGACTGTGTGTTGTACCTAAAAGTGCCCAACAAGAATCCCAATGCACTATACATGGGCCCAAATGCCTTCCTTATGACAAAACTGACACTCATTTTCCTAAAAAAATCATTGGTCAAAATAGCCTTTTCAGGCTGAGAGAAGCACTTTGGTGACGTTTCACTGTAACTTGTTCCCAGTACAGTCTAAGTGGCTGCTGACTGTGTGTTGTACCTAAAAGTGCCCAACAAGAATCCCAATGCACTATACATGGGCCCAAATGCCTTCCTTATGACAAAACTGACACTCATTTTCTTAAAAAAAATCATTGGTCAAAATAGCCTTTTCAGGCTGAGAGAAGCACTTTGGTGACGTTTCACTGTAACTTGTTCCCAGTACAGTCTAAGTGGCTGCTGACTGTGTGACTTGGCTAAAAGTGGCCAAATAGAATCCCAATCCACAATACATGAGCCCAAAGGCCTTCCTTATGACTAAACTGACACCCACTTTCTTAAAAATATCATGGGTCTAAATAGCCTTTGTAGGCTGAGAAAAGCACTTTGGTGACATTTGGCTGTAACTTGTTCCCAGTACATTCTAAGTGGCTGCTGACTGTGTGTTGTACCTAAAAGTGCCCAACAAGAATCCCAATGCACTATACATGGGCCCAAATGCCTTCCTTATGACAAAACTGACATTCATTTTCTTAAAAAAATCATTGGTCAAAATAGCCTTTTCAGGCTGAGAGAAGCACTTTGGTGACGTTTCACTGTAACTTGTTCCCAGTACAGTCTAAGTGGCTGCTGACTGTGTGTTGTACCTAAAAGTGCCCAACAAGAATCCCAATGCACTATACATGGGCCCAAATGCCTTCCTTATGACAAAACTGACATTCATTTTCTTAAAAAAATCATTGGTCAAAATAGCCTTTTCAGGCTGAGAGAAGCACTTTGGTGACGTTTCACTGTAACTTGTTCCCAGTACAGTCTAAGTGGCTGCTGACTGTGTGTTGTACCTAAAAGTGCCCAACAAGAATCCCAATGCACTATACATGGGCCCAAATGCCTTCCTTATGACAAAACTGACATTCATTTTCTTAAAAAAATCATTGGTCAAAATAGCCTTTTCAGGCTGAGAGAAGCACTTTGGTGACGTTTCACTGTAACTTGTTCCCAGTACAGTCTAAGTGGCTGCTGACTGTGTGTTGTACCTAAAAGTGCCCAACAAGAATCCCAATGCACTATACATGGGCCCAAATGCCTTCCTTATGACAAAACTGACATTCATTTTCTTTAAAAAATCATTGGTCAAAATAGCCTTTTCAGGCTGAGAGAAGCACTTTGGTGACGTTTCACTGTAACTTTTTCCCAGTACAGTCTAAGTGGCTGCTGACTGTGTGTTGTACCTAAAAGTGCCCAACAAGAATCCCAATGCACTATACATGGGCCCAAAGGCCTTCCTTATGACAAAACTGACACTCATTTTTCTAAAAAAATCATTGGTCAAAATAGCCTTTTCAGGCTGAGAGAAGCACTTTGGTGACGTTTCACTGTAACTTGTTCCCAGTACAGTCTAAGTGGCTGTTGACTGTGTGACTTGGCTAAAAGTGGCCAAATAGAAGCCCAATCCACAATACATGAGCCCAAAGGCCTTCCTTATGACTTAACTGACACCCACTTTCTTAAAAATATCTTGGGTCTAAATAGCCTCTGTAGGCTGAGAAAAGCACTTTGGTGACATTTGGCTGTAACTTGTTCCCAGTACATTCTAAGTGGCTGCTGACTGTGTGTTGTACCTAAAAGTGCCCAACAAGAATCCCAATGCACTATACATGGGCCCAAAGGCCTTCCTTATGACAAAACTGACACTCATTTTCCTAAAAAAATCATTGGTCAAAATAGCCTTTTCAGGCTGAGAGAAGCACTTTGGTGACGTTTCACTGTAACTTGTTCCCAGTACAGTCTAAGTGGCTGTTGACTGTGTGACTTGGCTAAAAGTGGCCAAATAGAAGCCCAATCCACAATACATGAGCCCAAAGGCCTTCCTTATGACTAAACTGACACCCACTTTCTTAAAAATATCATGGGTCTAAATAGCCTTTGTAGGCTGAGAAAAGCACTTTGGTGACATTTGGCTGTAACTTGTTCCCAGTACATTCTAAGTGGCTGCTGACTGTGTGTTGTACCTAAAAGTGCCCAACAAGAATCCCAATGCACTATACATGGGCCCAAATGCCTTCCTTATGACAAAACTGACATTCATTTTCTTAAAAAAATCATTGGTCAAAATAGCCTTTTCAGGCTGAGAGAAGCACTTTGGTGACGTTTCACTGTAACTTGTTCCCAGTACAGTCTAAGTGGCTGCTGACTGTGTGTTGTACCTAAAAGTGCCCAACAAGAATCCCAATGCACTATACATGGGCCCAAATGCCTTCCTTATGACAAAACTGACATTCATTTTCTTAAAAAAATCATTGGTCAAAATAGCCTTTTCAGGCTGAGAGAAGCACTTTGGTGACGTTTCACTGTAACTTGTTCCCAGTACAGTCTAAGTGGCTGCTGACTGTGTGTTGTACCTAAAAGTGCCCAACAAGAATCCCAATGCACTATACATGGGCCCAAATGCCTTCCTTATGACAAAACTGACACTCATTTTCCTAAAAAAATCATTGGTCAAAATAGCCTTTTCAGGCTGAGAGAAGCACTTTGGTGACGTTTCACTGTAACTTGTTCCCAGTACAGTCTAAGTGGCTGCTGACTGTGTGTTGTACCTAAAAGTGCCCAACAAGAATCCCAATGCACTATACATGGGCCCAAATGCCTTCCTTATGACAAAACTGACACTCATTTTCTTAAAAAAAATCATTGGTCAAAATAGCCTTTTCAGGCTGAGAGAAGCACTTTGGTGACGTTTCACTGTAACTTGTTCCCAGTACAGTCTAAGTGGCTGTTGACTGTGTGACTTGGCTAAAAGTGGCCAAATAGAAGCCCAATCCACAATACATGAGCCCAAAGGCCTTCCTTATGACTAAACTGACACCCACTTTCTTAAAAATATCATGGGTCTAAATAGCCTTTGTAGGCTGAGAAAAGCACTTTGGTGACATTTGGCTGTAACTTGTTCCCAGTACATTCTAAGTGGCTGCTGACTGTGTGTTGTACCTAAAAGTGCCCAACAAGAATCCCAATGCACTATACATGGGCCCAAATGCCTTCCTTATGACAAAACTGACATTCATTTTCTTAAAAAAATCATTGGTCAAAATAGCCTTTTCAGGCTGAGAGAAGCACTTTGGTGACGTTTCACTGTAACTTGTTCCCAGTACAGTCTAAGTGGCTGCTGACTGTGTGTTGTACCTAAAAGTGCCCAACAAGAATCCCAATGCACTATACATGGGCCCAAATGCCTTCCTTATGACAAAACTGACACTCATTTTCCTAAAAAAATCATTGGTCAAAATAGCCCTTTCAGGCTGAGAGAAGCACTTTGGTGACGTTTCACTGTAACTTGTTCCCAGTACAGTCTAAGTGGCTGCTGACTGTGAGACTTGGCTAAAAGTGGCCAAATAGAAGCCCAATCCACAATACATGAGCCCAAAGGCCTTCCTTATGACTAAACTAACACCCACTTTCTTAAAAATATCATGGGTCTAAATAGCCTTTTCAGGCTGAGAAAAGCACTTTGGTGACGTTTCACTGTAACTTGTTCCCAGTACAGTCTAAGTGGCTGCTGACTATGTGTTGTACCTAAAAGTGCCCAACAAGAATCCCGATGCACTATACATGGGCCCAAATGCCTTCCTTATGACAAAACTGACACTCATTTTCCTAAAAAAAATCATTGGTCAAAATAGCCTTTTCAGGCTGAGAGAAGCACTTTGGTGACGTTTCACTGTAACTTGTTCCCAGTACAGTCTAAGTGGCTGCTGACTGTGTGTTGTACCTAAAAGTGCCCAACAAGAATCCCAATGCACTATACATGGGCCCAAATGCCTTCCTTATGACAAAACTGACACTCATTTTCCTAAAAAAATCATTGGTCAAAATAGCCTTTTCAGGCTGAGAGAAGCACTTTGGTGACGTTTCACTGTAACTTGTTCCCAGTACAGTCTAAGTGGCTGCTGACTGTGTGTTGTACCTAAAAGTGCCCAACAAGAATCCCAATGCACTATACATGGGCCCAAATGCCTTCCTTATGACAAAACTGACATTCATTTTCTTAAAAAAATCATTGGTCAAAATAGCCTTTTCAGGCTGAGAGAAGCACTTTGGTGACGTTTCACTGTAACTTGTTCCCAGTACAGTCTAAGTGGCTGCTGACTGTGTGTTGTACCTAAAAGTGCCCAACAAGAATCCCAATGCACTATACATGGGCCCAAAGGCCTTCCTTATGACAAAACTGACACTCATTTTCCTAAAAAAATCATTGGTCAAAATAGCCTTTTCAGGCTGAGAGAAGCACTTTGGTGACGTTTCACTGTAACTTGTTCCCAGTACAGTCTAAGTGGCTGTTGACTGTGTGACTTGGCTAAAAGTGGCCAAATAGAAGCCCAATCCACAATACATGAGCCCAAAGGCCTTCCTTATGACTAAACTGACACCCACTTTCTTAAAAATATCATGGGTCTAAATAGCCTTTGTAGGCTGAGAAAAGCACTTTGGTGACATTTGGCTGTAACTTGTTCCCAGTACATTCTAAGTGGCTGCTGACTGTGTGTTGTACCTAAAAGTGCCCAACAAGAATCCCAATGCACTATACATGGGCCCAAATGCCTTCCTTATGACAAAACTGACATTCATTTTCTTAAAAAAATCATTGGTCAAAATAGCCTTTTCAGGCTGAGAGAAGCACTTTGGTGACGTTTCACTGTAACTTGTTCCCAGTACAGTCTAAGTGGCTGCTGACTGTGTGTTGTACCTAAAAGTGCCCAACAAGAATCCCAATGCACTATACATGGGCCCAAATGCCTTCCTTATGACAAAACTGACACTCATTTTCCTAAAAAAATCATTGGTCAAAATAGCCCTTTCAGGCTGAGAGAAGCACTTTGGTGACGTTTCACTGTAACTTGTTCCCAGTACAGTCTAAGTGGCTGCTGACTGTGTGACTTGGCTAAAAGTGGCCAAATAGAAGCCCAATCCACAATACATGAGCCCAAAGGCCTTCCTTATGACTAAACTAACACCCACTTTCTTAAAAATATCATGGGTCTAAATAGCCTTTTCAGGCTGAGAAAAGCACTTTGGTGACGTTTCACTGTAACTTGTTCCCAGTACAGTCTAAGTGGCTGCTGACTATGTGTTGTACCTAAAAGTGCCCAACAAGAATCCCGATGCACTATACATGGGCCCAAATGCCTTCCTTATGACAAAACTGACACTCATTTTCCTAAAAAAAATCATTGGTCAAAATAGCCTTTTCAGGCTGAGAGAAGCACTTTGGTGACGTTTCACTGTAACTTGTTCCCAGTACAGTCTAAGTGGCTGCTGACTGTGTGTTGTACCTAAAAGTGCCCAACAAGAATCCCAATGCACTATACATGGGCCCAAATGCCTTCCTTATGACAAAACTGACATTCATTTTCTTTAAAAAATCATTGGTCAAAATAGCCTTTTCAGGCTGAGAGAAGCACTTTGGTGACGTTTCACTGTAACTTGTTCCCAGTACAGTCTAAGTGGCTGCTGACTGTGTGTTGTACCTGAAAGTGCCCAACAAGAATCCCAATGCACTATACATGGGCCCAAATGCCTTCCTTATGACAAAACTGACACTCATTTTCCTAAAAAAATCATTGGTCAAAATAGCCTTTTCAGGCTGAGAGAAGCACTTTGGTGACGTTTCACTGTAACTTGTTCCCAGTACAGTCTAAGTGGCTGCTGACTGTGTGTTGTACCTAAAAGTGCCCAACAAGAATCCCAATGCACTATACATGGGCCCAAATGCCTTCCTTATGACAAAACTGACATTCATTTTCTTAAAAAAATCATTGGTCAAAATAGCCTTTTCAGGCTGAGAGAAGCACTTTGGTGACGTTTCACTGTAACTTGTTCCCAGTACAGTCTAAGTGGCTGCTGACTGTGTGTTGTACCTAAAAGTGCCCAACAAGAATCCCAATGCACTATACATGGGCCCAAAGGCCTTCCTTATGACAAAACTGACACTCATTTTCCTAAAAAAATCATTGGTCAAAATAGCCTTTTCAGGCTGAGAGAAGCACTTTGGTGACGTTTCACTGTAACTTGTTCCCAGTACAGTCTAAGTGGCTGCTGACTGTGAGACTTGGCTAAAAGTGGCCAAATAGAAGCCCAATCCACAATACATGAGCCCAAAGGCCTTCCTTATGACTAAACTAACACCCACTTTCTTAAAAATATCATGGGTCTAAATAGCCTTTTCAGGCTGAGAAAAGCACTTTGGTGACGTTTCACTGTAACTTGTTCCCAGTACAGTCTAAGTGGCTGCTGACTATGTGTTGTACCTAAAAGTGCCCAACAAGAATCCCGATGCACTATACATGGGCCCAAATGCCTTCCTTATGACAAAACTGACACTCATTTTCCTAAAAAAAATCATTGGTCAAAATAGCCTTTTCAGGCTGAGAGAAGCACTTTGGTGACGTTTCACTGTAACTTGTTCCCAGTACAGTCTAAGTGGCTGCTGACTGTGTGTTGTACCTAAAAGTGCCCAACAAGAATCCCAATGCACTATACATGGGCCCAAATGCCTTCCTTATGACAAAACTGACATTCATTTTCTTAAAAAAATCATTGGTCAAAATAGCCTTTTCAGGCTGAGAGAAGCACTTTGGTGACGTTTCACTGTAACTTGTTCCCAGTACAGTCTAAGTGGCTGCTGACTGTGTGTTGTACCTAAAAGTGCCCAACAAGAATCCCAATGCACTATACATGGGCCCAAATGCCTTCCTTATGACAAAACTGACACTCATTTTCCTAAAAAAATCATTGGTCAAAATAGCCTTTTCAGGCTGAGAGAAGCACTTTGGTGACGTTTCACTGTAACTTGTTCCCAGTACAGTCTAAGTGGCTGCTGACTGTGTGTTGTACCTAAAAGTGCCCAACAAGAATCCCAATGCACTATACATGGGCCCAAATGCCTTCCTTATGACAAAACTGACATTCATTTTCTTAAAAAAATCATTGGTCAAAATAGCCTTTTCAGGCTGAGAGAAGCACTTTGGTGACGTTTCACTGTAACTTGTTCCCAGTACAGTCTAAGTGGCTGCTGACTGTGTGTTGTACCTAAAAGTGCCCAACAAGAATCCCAATGCACTATACATGGGCCCAAAGGCCTTCCTTATGACAAAACTGACACTCATTTTCCTAAAAAAATCATTGGTCAAAATAGCCTTTTCAGGCTGAGAGAAGCACTTTGGTGACGTTTCACTGTAACTTGTTCCCAGTACAATCTAAGTGGCTGCTGACTGTGTGTTGTACCTAAAAGTGCCCAACAAGAATCCCAATGCACTATACATGGGCCCAAATGCCTTCCTTATGACAAAACTGACACTCATTTTCCTAAAAAAATCATTGGTCAAAATAGCCCTTTCAGGCTGAGAGAAGCACTTTGGTGACGTTTCACTGTAACTTGTTCCCAGTACAGTCTAAGTGGCTGCTGACTGTGTGACTTGGCTAAAAGTG
Organism: Gymnoscopelus microlampas; assembly: GCF_963454915.1. Classification (NCBI taxonomy): domain Eukaryota; kingdom Metazoa; phylum Chordata; class Actinopteri; order Myctophiformes; family Myctophidae; genus Gymnoscopelus; species Gymnoscopelus microlampas. The sequence goes on from NC_139956.1 coordinate 49,379,410, forward strand.
GCCAAATAGAAGCCCAATCCACAATACATGAGCCCAAAGGCCTTCCTTATGACTAAACTAACACCCACTTTCTTAAAAATATCATGGGTCTAAATAGCCTTTTCAGGCTGAGAAAAGCACTTTGGTGACGTTTCACTGTAACTTGTTCCCAGTACAGTCTAAGTGGCTGCTGACTATGTGTTGTACCTAAAAGTGCCCAACAAGAATCCCGATGCACTATACATGGGCCCAAATGCCTTCCTTATGACAAAACTGACACTCATTTTCCTAAAAAAAATCATTGGTCAAAATAGCCTTTTCAGGCTGAGAGAAGCACTTTGGTGACGTTTCACTGTAACTTGTTCCCAGTACAGTCTAAGTGGCTGCTGACTGTGTGTTGTACCTAAAAGTGCCCAACAAGAATCCCAATGCACTATACATGGGCCCAAATGCCTTCCTTATGACAAAACTGACATTCATTTTCTTAAAAAAATCATTGGTCAAAATAGCCTTTTCAGGCTGAGAGAAGCACTTTGGTGACGTTTCACTGTAACTTGTTCCCAGTACAGTCTAAGTGGCTGCTGACTGTGTGTTGTACCTAAAAGTGCCCAACAAGAATCCCAATGCACTATACATGGGCCCAAATGCCTTCCTTATGACAAAACTGACACTCATTTTCCTAAAAAAATCATTGGTCAAAATAGCCTTTTCAGGCTGAGAGAAGCACTTTGGTGACGTTTCACTGTAACTTGTTCCCAGTACAGTCTAAGTGGCTGCTGACTGTGTGTTGTACCTAAAAGTGCCCAACAAGAATCCCAATGCACTATACATGGGCCCAAAGGCCTTCCTTATGACAAAACTGACACTCATTTTCCTAAAAAAATCATTGGTCAAAATAGCCTTTTCAGGCTGAGAGAAGCACTTTGGTGACGTTTCACTGTAACTTGTTCCCAGTACAGTCTAAGTGGCTGCTGACTGTGTGTTGTACCTAAAAGTGCCCAACAAGAATCCCAATGCACTATACATGGGCCCAAAGGCCTTCCTTATGACAAAACTGACACTCATTTTCCTAAAAAAATCATTGGTCAAAATAGCCTTTTCAGGCTGAGAGAAGCACTTTGGTGACGTTTCACTGTAACTTGTTCCCAGTACAATCTAAGTGGCTGCTGACTGTGTGTTGTACCTAAAAGTGCCCAACAAGAATCCCAATGCACTATACATGGGCCCAAATGCCTTCCTTATGACAAAACTGACACTCATTTTCCTAAAAAAATCATTGGTCAAAATAGCCCTTTCAGGCTGAGAGAAGCACTTTGGTGACGTTTCACTGTAACTTGTTCCCAGTACAGTCTAAGTGGCTGCTGACTGTGTGACTTGGCTAAAAGTGGCCAAATAGAAGCCCAATCCACAATACATGAGCCCAAAGGCCTTCCTTATGACTAAACTAACACCCACTTTCTTAAAAATATCATGGGTCTAAATAGCCTTTTCAGGCTGAGAAAAGCACTTTGGTGACGTTTCACTGTAACTTGTTCCCAGTACAGTCTAAGTGGCTGCTGACTATGTGTTGTACCTAAAAGTGCCCAACAAGAATCCCGATGCACTATACATGGGCCCAAATGCCTTCCTTATGACAAAACTGACACTCATTTTCCTAAAAAAAATCATTGGTCAAAATAGCCTTTTCAGGCTGAGAGAAGCACTTTGGTGACGTTTCACTGTAACTTGTTCCCAGTACAGTCTAAGTGGCTGCTGACTGTGTGTTGTACCTAAAAGTGCCCAACAAGAATCCCAATGCACTATACATGGGCCCAAATGCCTTCCTTATGACAAAACTGACATTCATTTTCTTAAAAAAATCATTGGTCAAAATAGCCTTTTCAGGCTGAGAGAAGCACTTTGGTGACGTTTCACTGTAACTTGTTCCCAGTACAGTCTAAGTGGCTGCTGACTGTGTGTTGTACCTAAAAGTGCCCAACAAGAATCCCAATGCACTATACATGGGCCCAAATGCCTTCCTTATGACAAAACTGACACTCATTTTCCTAAAAAAATCATTGGTCAAAATAGCCTTTTCAGGCTGAGAGAAGCACTTTGGTGACGTTTCACTGTAACTTGTTCCCAGTACAGTCTAAGTGGCTGCTGACTGTGTGTTGTACCTAAAAGTGCCCAACAAGAATCCCAATGCACTATACATGGGCCCAAAGGCCTTCCTTATGACAAAACTGACACTCATTTTCCTAAAAAAATCATTGGTCAAAATAGCCTTTTCAGGCTGAGAGAAGCACTTTGGTGACGTTTCACTGTAACTTGTTCCCAGTACAGTCTAAGTGGCTGTTGACTGTGTGACTTGGCTAAAAGTGGCCAAATAGAAGCCCAATCCACAATACATGAGCCCAAAGGCCTTCCTTATGACTAAACTGACACCCACTTTCTTAAAAATATCATGGGTCTAAATAGCCTTTGTAGGCTGAGAAAAGCACTTTGGTGACATTTGGCTGTAACTTGTTCCCAGTACATTCTAAGTGGCTGCTGACTGTGTGTTGTACCTAAAAGTGCCCAACAAGAATCCCAATTTACTATACATGGGCCCAAATGCCTTCCTTATGACAAAACTGACACTCATTTTCCTAAAAAAATCATTGGTCAAAATAGCCTTTTCAGGCTGAGAGAAGCACTTTGGTGACGTTTCACTGTAACTTGTTCCCAGTACAGTCTAAGTGGCTGCTGACTGTGTGTTGTACCTAAAAGTGCCCAACAAGAATCCCAATGCACTATACATGGGCCCAAATGCCTTCCTTATGACAAAACTGACACTCATTTTCTTAAAAAAAATCATTGGTCAAAATAGCCTTTTCAGGCTGAGAGAAGCACTTTGGTGACGTTTCACTGTAACTTGTTCCCAGTACAGTCTAAGTGGCTGCTGACTGTGTGACTTGGCTAAAAGTGGCCAAATAGAATCCCAATCCACAATACATGAGCCCAAAGGCCTTCCTTATGACTAAACTGACACCCACTTTCTTAAAAATATCATGGGTCTAAATAGCCTTTGTAGGCTGAGAAAAGCACTTTGGTGACATTTGGCTGTAACTTGTTCCCAGTACATTCTAAGTGGCTGCTGACTGTGTGTTGTACCTAAAAGTGCCCAACAAGAATCCCAATGCACTATACATGGGCCCAAATGCCTTCCTTATGACAAAACTGACATTCATTTTCTTAAAAAAATCATTGGTCAAAATAGCCTTTTCAGGCTGAGAGAAGCACTTTGGTGACGTTTCACTGTAACTTGTTCCCAGTACAGTCTAAGTGGCTGCTGACTGTGTGTTGTACCTAAAAGTGCCCAACAAGAATCCCAATGCACTATACATGGGCCCAAATGCCTTCCTTATGACAAAACTGACATTCATTTTCTTAAAAAAATCATTGGTCAAAATAGCCTTTTCAGGCTGAGAGAAGCACTTTGGTGACGTTTCACTGTAACTTGTTACCAGTACAGTCTAAGTGGCTGCTGACTGTGTGTTGTACCTAAAAGTGCCCAACAAGAATCCCAATGCACTATACATGGGCCCAAATGCCTTCCTTATGACAAAACTGACATTCATTTTCTTAAAAAAATCATTGGTCAAAATAGCCTTTTCAGGCTGAGAGAAGCACTTTGGTGACGTTTCACTGTAACTTGTTCCCAGTACAGTCTAAGTGGCTGCTGACTGTGTGTTGTACCTAAAAGTGCCCAACAAGAATCCCAATGCACTATACATGGGCCCAAATGCCTTCCTTATGACAAAACTGACACTCATTTTCCTAAAAAAATCATTGGTCAAAATAGCCTTTTCAGGCTGAGAGAAGCACTTTGGTGACGTTTCACTGTAACTTGTTCCCAGTACAGTCTAAGTGGCTGCTGACTGTGTGTTGTACCTAAAAGTGCCCAACAAGAATCCCAATGCACTATACATGGGCCCAAATGCCTTCCTTATGACAAAACTGACATTCATTTTCTTAAAAAAATCATTGGTCAAAATAGCCTTTTCAGGCTGAGAGAAGCACTTTGGTGACGTTTCACTGTAACTTGTTCCCAGTACAGTCTAAGTGGCTGCTGACTGTGTGACTTGGCTAAAAGTGGCCAAATAGAAGCCCAATCCACAATACATGAGCCCAAAGGCCTTCCTTATGACTAAACTAACACCCACTTTCTTAAAAATATCATGGGTCTAAATAGCCTTTTCAGGCTGAGAAAAGCACTTTGGTGACGTTTCACTGTAACTTGTTCCCAGTACAGTCTAAGTGGCTGCTGACTATGTGTTGTACCTAAAAGTGCCCAACAAGAATCCCGATGCACTATACATGGGCCCAAATGCCTTCCTTATGACAAAACTGACACTCATTTTCCTAAAAAAAATCATTGGTCAAAATAGCCTTTTCAGGCTGAGAGAAGCACTTTGGTGACGTTTCACTGTAACTTGTTCCCAGTACAGTCTAAGTGGCTGCTGACTGTGTGTTGTACCTAAAAGTGCCCAACAAGAATCCCAATGCACTATACATGGGCCCAAATGCCTTCCTTATGACAAAACTGACATTCATTTTCTTAAAAAAATCATTGGTCAAAATAGCCTTTTCAGGCTGAGAGAAGCACTTTGGTGACGTTTCACTGTAACTTGTTCCCAGTACAGTCTAAGTGGCTGCTGACTGTGTGTTGTACCTAAAAGTGCCCAACAAGAATCCCAATGCACTATACATGGGCCCAAATGCCTTCCTTATGACAAAACTGACACTCATTTTCCTAAAAAAATCATTGGTCAAAATAGCCTTTTCAGGCTGAGAGAAGCACTTTGGTGACGTTTCACTGTAACTTGTTCCCAGTACAGTCTAAGTGGCTGCTGACTGTGTGTTGTACCTAAAAGTGCCCAACAAGAATCCCAATGCACTATACATGGGCCCAAATGCCTTCCTTATGACAAAACTGACATTCATTTTCTTAAAAAAATCATTGGTCAAAATAGCCTTTTCAGGCTGAGAGAAGCACTTTGGTGACGTTTCACTGTAACTTGTTCCCAGTACAGTCTAAGTGGCTGCTGACTGTGTGACTTGGCTAAAAGTGGCCAAATAGAAGCCCAATCCACAATACATGAGCCCAAAGGCCTTCCTTATGACTAAACTAACACCCACTTTCTTAAAAATATCATGGGTCTAAATAGCCTTTTCAGGCTGAGAAAAGCACTTTGGTGACGTTTCACTGTAACTTGTTCCCAGTACAGTCTAAGTGGCTGCTGACTATGTGTTGTACCTAAAAGTGCCCAACAAGAATCCCGATGCACTATACATGGGCCCAAATGCCTTCCTTATGACAAAACTGACACTCATTTTCCTAAAAAAAATCATTGGTCAAAATAGCCTTTTCAGGCTGAGAGAAGCACTTTGGTGACGTTTCACTGTAACTTGTTCCCAGTACAGTCTAAGTGGCTGCTGACTGTGTGTTGTACCTAAAAGTGCCCAACAAGAATCCCAATGCACTATACATGGGCCCAAATGCCTTCCTTATGACAAAACTGACATTCATTTTCTTAAAAAAATCATTGGTCAAAATAGCCTTTTCAGGCTGAGAGAAGCACTTTGGTGACGTTTCACTGTAACTTGTTCCCAGTACAGTCTAAGTGGCTGCTGACTGTGTGTTGTACCTAAAAGTGCCCAACAAGAATCCCAATGCACTATACATGGGCCCAAATGCCTTCCTTATGACAAAACTGACACTCATTTTCCTAAAAAAATCATTGGTCAAAATAGCCTTTTCAGGCTGAGAGAAGCACTTTGGTGACGTTTCACTGTAACTTGTTCCCAGTACAGTCTAAGTGGCTGCTGACTGTGTGTTGTACCTAAAAGTGCCCAACAAGAATCCCAATGCACTATACATGGGCCCAAATGCCTTCCTTATGACAAAACTGACATTCATTTTCTTAAAAAAATCATTGGTCAAAATAGCCTTTTCAGGCTGAGAGAAGCACTTTGGTGACGTTTCACTGTAACTTGTTCCCAGTACAGTCTAAGTGGCTGCTGACTGTGTGACTTGGCTAAAAGTGGCCAAATAGAAGCCCAATCCACAATACATGAGCCCAAAGGCCTTCCTTATGACTAAACTAACACCCACTTTCTTAAAAATATCATGGGTCTAAATAGCCTTTTCAGGCTGAGAAAAGCACTTTGGTGACGTTTCACTGTAACTTGTTCCCAGTACAGTCTAAGTGGCTGCTGACTGTGTGTTGTACCTAAAAGTGCCCAACAAGAATCCCAATGCACTATACATGGGCCCAAATGCCTTCCTTATGACAAAACTGACATTCATTTTCTTAAAAAAATCATTGGTCAAAATAGCCTTTTCAGGCTGAGAGAAGCACTTTGGTGACGTTTCACTGTAACTTGTTCCCAGTACAGTCTAAGTGGCTGCTGACTGTGTGTTGTACCTAAAAGTGCCCAACAAGAATCCCAATGCACTATACATGGGCCCAAAGGCCTTCCTTATGACAAAACTGACACTCATTTTCCTAAAAAAATCATTGGTCAAAATAGCCTTTTCAGGCTGAGAGAAGCACTTTGGTGACGTTTCACTGTAACTTGTTCCCAGTACAATCTAAGTGGCTGCTGACTGTGTGTTGTACCTAAAAGTGCCCAACAAGAATCCCAATGCACTATACATGGGCCCAAATGCCTTCCTTATGACAAAACTGACACTCATTTTCCTAAAAAAATCATTGGTCAAAATAGCCCTTTCAGGCTGAGAGAAGCACTTTGGTGACGTTTCACTGTAACTTGTTCCCAGTACAGTCTAAGTGGCTGCTGACTGTGTGACTTGGCTAAAAGTGGCCAAATAGAAGCCCAATCCACAATACATGAGCCCAAAGGCCTTCCTTATGACTAAACTAACACCCACTTTCTTAAAAATATCATGGGTCTAAATAGCCTTTTCAGGCTGAGAAAAGCACTTTGGTGACGTTTCACTGTAACTTGTTCCCAGTACAGTCTAAGTGGCTGCTGACTATGTGTTGTACCTAAAAGTGCCCAACAAGAATCCCGATGCACTATACATGGGCCCAAATGCCTTCCTTATGACAAAACTGACACTCATTTTCCTAAAAAAAATCATTGGTCAAAATAGCCTTTTCAGGCTGAGAGAAGCACTTTGGTGACGTTTCACTGTAACTTGTTCCCAGTACAGTCTAAGTGGCTGCTGACTGTGTGTTGTACCTAAAAGTGCCCAACAAGAATCCCAATGCACTATACATGGGCCCAAATGCCTTCCTTATGACAAAACTGACATTCATTTTCTTAAAAAAATCATTGGTCAAAATAGCCTTTTCAGGCTGAGAGAAGCACTTTGGTGACGTTTCACTGTAACTTGTTCCCAGTACAGTCTAAGTGGCTGCTGACTGTGTGTTGTACCTAAAAGTGCCCAACAAGAATCCCAATGCACTATACATGGGCCCAAATGCCTTCCTTATGACAAAACTGACACTCATTTTCCTAAAAAAATCATTGGTCAAAATAGCCTTTTCAGGCTGAGAGAAGCACTTTGGTGACGTTTCACTGTAACTTGTTCCCAGTACAGTCTAAGTGGCTGCTGACTGTGTGTTGTACCTAAAAGTGCCCAACAAGAATCCCAATGCACTATACATGGGCCCAAAGGCCTTCCTTATGACAAAACTGACACTCATTTTCCTAAAAAAATCATTGGTCAAAATAGCCTTTTCAGGCTGAGAGAAGCACTTTGGTGACGTTTCACTGTAACTTGTTCCCAGTACAGTCTAAGTGGCTGCTGACTGTGTGTTGTACCTAAAAGTGCCCAACAAGAATCCCAATGCACTATACATGGGCCCAAAGGCCTTCCTTATGACAAAACTGACACTCATTTTCCTAAAAAAATCATTGGTCAAAATAGCCTTTTCAGGCTGAGAGAAGCACTTTGGTGACGTTTCACTGTAACTTGTTCCCAGTACAATCTAAGTGGCTGCTGACTGTGTGTTGTACCTAAAAGTGCCCAACAAGAATCCCAATGCACTATACATGGGCCCAAATGCCTTCCTTATGACAAAACTGACACTCATTTTCCTAAAAAAATCATTGGTCAAAATAGCCCTTTCAGGCTGAGAGAAGCACTTTGGTGACGTTTCACTGTAACTTGTTCCCAGTACAGTCTAAGTGGCTGCTGACTGTGTGACTTGGCTAAAAGTGGCCAAATAGAAGCCCAATCCACAATACATGAGCCCAAAGGCCTTCCTTATGACTAAACTAACACCCACTTTCTTAAAAATATCATGGGTCTAAATAGCCTTTTCAGGCTGAGAAAAGCACTTTGGTGACGTTTCACTGTAACTTGTTCCCAGTACAGTCTAAGTGGCTGCTGACTATGTGTTGTACCTAAAAGTGCCCAACAAGAATCCCGATGCACTATACATGGGCCCAAATGCCTTCCTTATGACAAAACTGACACTCATTTTCCTAAAAAAAATCATTGGTCAAAATAGCCTTTTCAGGCTGAGAGAAGCACTTTGGTGACGTTTCACTGTAACTTGTTCCCAGTACAGTCTAAGTGGCTGCTGACTGTGTGTTGTACCTAAAAGTGCCCAACAAGAATCCCAATGCACTATACATGGGCCCAAATGCCTTCCTTATGACAAAACTGACATTCATTTTCTTAAAAAAATCATTGGTCAAAATAGCCTTTTCAGGCTGAGAGAAGCACTTTGGTGACGTTTCACTGTAACTTGTTCCCAGTACAGTCTAAGTGGCTGCTGACTGTGTGTTGTACCTAAAAGTGCCCAACAAGAATCCCAATGCACTATACATGGGCCCAAATGCCTTCCTTATGACAAAACTGACACTCATTTTCCTAAAAAAATCATTGGTCAAAATAGCCTTTTCAGGCTGAGAGAAGCACTTTGGTGACGTTTCACTGTAACTTGTTCCCAGTACAGTCTAAGTGGCTGCTGACTGTGTGTTGTACCTAAAAGTGCCCAACAAGAATCCCAATGCACTATACATGGGCCCAAAGGCCTTCCTTATGACAAAACTGACACTCATTTTCCTAAAAAAATCATTGGTCAAAATAGCCTTTTCAGGCTGAGAGAAGCACTTTGGTGACGTTTCACTGTAACTTGTTCCCAGTACAGTCTAAGTGGCTGTTGACTGTGTGACTTGGCTAAAAGTGGCCAAATAGAAGCCCAATCCACAATACATGAGCCCAAAGGCCTTCCTTATGACTAAACTGACACCCACTTTCTTAAAAATATCATGGGTCTAAATAGCCTTTGTAGGCTGAGAAAAGCACTTTGGTGACATTTGGCTGTAACTTGTTCCCAGTACATTCTAAGTGGCTGCTGACTGTGTGTTGTACCTAAAAGTGCCCAACAAGAATCCCAATTTACTATACATGGGCCCAAATGCCTTCCTTATGACAAAACTGACACTCATTTTCCTAAAAAAATCATTGGTCAAAATAGCCTTTTCAGGCTGAGAGAAGCACTTTGGTGACGTTTCACTGTAACTTGTTCCCAGTACAGTCTAAGTGGCTGCTGACTGTGTGTTGTACCTAAAAGTGCCCAACAAGAATCCCAATGCACTATACATGGGCCCAAATGCCTTCCTTATGACAAAACTGACACTCATTTTCTTAAAAAAAATCATTGGTCAAAATAGCCTTTTCAGGCTGAGAGAAGCACTTTGGTGACGTTTCACTGTAACTTGTTCCCAGTACAGTCTAAGTGGCTGCTGACTGTGTGACTTGGCTAAAAGTGGCCAAATAGAATCCCAATCCACAATACATGAGCCCAAAGGCCTTCCTTATGACTAAACTGACACCCACTTTCTTAAAAATATCATGGGTCTAAATAGCCTTTGTAGGCTGAGAAAAGCACTTTGGTGACATTTGGCTGTAACTTGTTCCCAGTACATTCTAAGTGGCTGCTGACTGTGTGTTGTACCTAAAAGTGCCCAACAAGAATCCCAATGCACTATACATGGGCCCAAATGCCTTCCTTATGACAAAACTGACATTCATTTTCTTAAAAAAATCATTGGTCAAAATAGCCTTTTCAGGCTGAGAGAAGCACTTTGGTGACGTTTCACTGTAACTTGTTCCCAGTACAGTCTAAGTGGCTGCTGACTGTGTGTTGTACCTAAAAGTGCCCAACAAGAATCCCAATGCACTATACATGGGCCCAAATGCCTTCCTTATGACAAAACTGACATTCATTTTCTTAAAAAAATCATTGGTCAAAATAGCCTTTTCAGGCTGAGAGAAGCACTTTGGTGACGTTTCACTGTAACTTGTTACCAGTACAGTCTAAGTGGCTGCTGACTGTGTGTTGTACCTAAAAGTGCCCAACAAGAATCCCAATGCACTATACATGGGCCCAAATGCCTTCCTTATGACAAAACTGACATTCATTTTCTTAAAAAAATCATTGGTCAAAATAGCCTTTTCAGGCTGAGAGAAGCACTTTGGTGACGTTTCACTGTAACTTGTTCCCAGTACAGTCTAAGTGGCTGCTGACTGTGTGTTGTACCTAAAAGTGCCCAACAAGAATCCCAATGCACTATACATGGGCCCAAATGCCTTCCTTATGACAAAACTGACACTCATTTTCCTAAAAAAATCATTGGTCAAAATAGCCTTTTCAGGCTGAGAGAAGCACTTTGGTGACGTTTCACTGTAACTTGTTCCCAGTACAGTCTAAGTGGCTGCTGACTGTGTGTTGTACCTAAAAGTGCCCAACAAGAATCCCAATGCACTATACATGGGCCCAAATGCCTTCCTTATGACAAAACTGACATTCATTTTCTTAAAAAAATCATTGGTCAAAATAGCCTTTTCAGGCTGAGAGAAGCACTTTGGTGACGTTTCACTGTAACTTGTTCCCAGTACAGTCTAAGTGGCTGCTGACTGTGTGACTTGGCTAAAAGTGGCCAAATAGAAGCCCAATCCACAATACATGAGCCCAAAGGCCTTCCTTATGACTAAACTAACACCCACTTTCTTAAAAATATCATGGGTCTAAATAGCCTTTTCAGGCTGAGAAAAGCACTTTGGTGACGTTTCACTGTAACTTGTTCCCAGTACAGTCTAAGTGGCTGCTGACTATGTGTTGTACCTAAAAGTGCCCAACAAGAATCCCGATGCACTATACATGGGCCCAAATGCCTTCCTTATGACAAAACTGACACTCATTTTCCTAAAAAAAATCATTGGTCAAAATAGCCTTTTCAGGCTGAGAGAAGCACTTTGGTGACGTTTCACTGTAACTTGTTCCCAGTACAGTCTAAGTGGCTGCTGACTGTGTGTTGTACCTAAAAGTGCCCAACAAGAATCCCAATGCACTATACATGGGCCCAAATGCCTTCCTTATGACAAAACTGACATTCATTTTCTTAAAAAAATCATTGGTCAAAATAGCCTTTTCAGGCTGAGAGAAGCACTTTGGTGACGTTTCACTGTAACTTGTTCCCAGTACAGTCTAAGTGGCTGCTGACTGTGTGTTGTACCTAAAAGTGCCCAACAAGAATCCCAATGCACTATACATGGGCCCAAATGCCTTCCTTATGACAAAACTGACACTCATTTTCCTAAAAAAATCATTGGTCAAAATAGCCTTTTCAGGCTGAGAGAAGCACTTTGGTGACGTTTCACTGTAACTTGTTCCCAGTACAGTCTAAGTGGCTGCTGACTGTGTGTTGTACCTAAAAGTGCCCAACAAGAATCCCAATGCACTATACATGGGCCCAAATGCCTTCCTTATGACAAAACTGACATTCATTTTCTTAAAAAAATCATTGGTCAAAATAGCCTTTTCAGGCTGAGAGAAGCACTTTGGTGACGTTTCACTGTAACTTGTTCCCAGTACAGTCTAAGTGGCTGCTGACTGTGTGACTTGGCTAAAAGTGGCCAAATAGAAGCCCAATCCACAATACATGAGCCCAAAGGCCTTCCTTATGACTAAACTAACACCCACTTTCTTAAAAATATCATGGGTCTAAATAGCCTTTTCAGGCTGAGAAAAGCACTTTGGTGACGTTTCACTGTAACTTGTTCCCAGTACAGTCTAAGTGGCTGCTGACTATGTGTTGTACCTAAAAGTGCCCAACAAGAATCCCGATGCACTATACATGGGCCCAAATGCCTTCCTTATGACAAAACTGACACTCATTTTCCTAAAAAAAATCATTGGTCAAAATAGCCTTTTCAGGCTGAGAGAAGCACTTTGGTGACGTTTCACTGTAACTTGTTCCCAGTACAGTCTAAGTGGCTGCTGACTGTGTGTTGTACCTAAAAGTGCCCAACAAGAATCCCAATGCACTATACATGGGCCCAAATGCCTTCCTTATGACAAAACTGACATTCATTTTCTTAAAAAAATCATTGGTCAAAATAGCCTTTTCAGGCTGAGAGAAGCACTTTGGTGACGTTTCACTGTAACTTGTTCCCAGTACAGTCTAAGTGGCTGCTGACTGTGTGTTGTACCTAAAAGTGCCCAACAAGAATCCCAATGCACTATACATGGGCCCAAATGCCTTCCTTATGACAAAACTGACACTCATTTTCCTAAAAAAATCATTGGTCAAAATAGCCTTTTCAGGCTGAGAGAAGCACTTTGGTGACGTTTCACTGTAACTTGTTCCCAGTACAGTCTAAGTGGCTGCTGACTGTGTGTTGTACCTAAAAGTGCCCAACAAGAATCCCAATGCACTATACATGGGCCCAAATGCCTTCCTTATGACAAAACTGACATTCATTTTCTTAAAAAAATCATTGGTCAAAATAGCCTTTTCAGGCTGAGAGAAGCACTTTGGTGACGTTTCACTGTAACTTGTTCCCAGTACAGTCTAAGTGGCTGCTGACTGTGTGACTTGGCTAAAAGTGGCCAAATAGAAGCCCAATCCACAATACATGAGCCCAAAGGCCTTCCTTATGACTAAACTAACACCCACTTTCTTAAAAATATCATGGGTCTAAATAGCCTTTTCAGGCTGAGAAAAGCACTTTGGTGACGTTTCACTGTAACTTGTTCCCAGTACAGTCTAAGTGGCTGCTGACTGTGTGTTGTACCTAAAAGTGCCCAACAAGAATCCCAATGCACTATACATGGGCCCAAATGCCTTCCTTATGACAAAACTGACATTCATTTTCTTAAAAAAATCATTGGTCAAAATAGCCTTTTCAGGCTGAGAGAAGCACTTTGGTGACGTTTCACTGTAACTTGTTCCCAGTACAGTCTAAGTGGCTGCTGACTGTGTGTTGTACCTAAAAGTGCCCAACAAGAATCCCAATGCACTATACATGGGCCCAAATGCCTTCCTTATGACAAAACTGACACTCATTTTCCTAAAAAAATCATTGGTCAAAATAGCCTTTTCAGGCTGAGAGAAGCACTTTGGTGACGTTTCACTGTAACTTGTTCCCAGTACAGTCTAAGTGGCTGCTGACTGTGTGTTGTACCTAAAAGTGCCCAACAAGAATCCCAATGCACTATACATGGGCCCAAATGCCTTCCTTATGACAAAACTGACATTCATTTTCTTAAAAAAATCATTGGTCAAAATAGCCTTTTCAGGCTGAGAGAAGCACTTTGGTGACGTTTCACTGTAACTTGTTCCCAGTACAGTCTAAGTGGCTGCTGACTGTGTGTTGTACCTAAAAGTGCCCAACAAGAATCCCAATGCACTATACATGGGCCCAAAGGCCTTCCTTATGACAAAACTGACACTCATTTTCCTAAAAAAATCATTGGTCAAAATAGCCTTTTCAGGCTGAGAGAAGCACTTTGGTGACGTTTCACTGTAACTTGTTCCCAGTACAGTCTAAGTGGCTGTTGACTGTGTGACTTGGCTAAAAGTGGCCAAATAGAAGCCCAATCCACAATACATGAGCCCAAAGGCCTTCCTTATGACTAAACTGACACCCACTTTCTTAAAAATATCATGGGTCTAAATAGCCTTTGTAGGCTGAGAAAAGCACTTTGGTGACATTTGGCTGTAACTTGTTCCCAGTACATTCTAAGTGGCTGCTGACTGTGTGTTGTACCTAAAAGTGCCCAACAAGAATCCCAATGCACTATACATGGGCCCAAATGCCTTCCTTATGACAAAACTGACACTCATTTTCCTAAAAAAATCATTGGTCAAAATAGCCTTTTCAGGCTGAGAGAAGCACTTTGGTGACGTTTCACTGTAACTTGTTCCCAGTACAGTCTAAGTGGCTGCTGACTGTGTGTTGTACCTAAAAGTGCCCAACAAGAATCCCAATGCACTATACATGGGCCCAAATGCCTTCCTTATGACAAAACTGACACTCATTTTCTTAAAAAAAATCATTGGTCAAAATAGCCTTTTCAGGCTGAGAGAAGCACTTTGGTGACGTTTCACTGTAACTTGTTCCCAGTACAGTCTAAGTGGCTGCTGACTGTGTGACTTGGCTAAAAGTGGCCAAATAGAATCCCAATCCACAATACATGAGCCCAAAGGCCTTCCTTATGACTAAACTGACACCCACTTTCTTAAAAATATCATGGGTCTAAATAGCCTTTGTAGGCTGAGAAAAGCACTTTGGTGACATTTGGCTGTAACTTGTTCCCAGTACATTCTAAGTGGCTGCTGACTGTGTGTTGTACCTAAAAGTGCCCAACAAGAATCCCAATGCACTATACATGGGCCCAAATGCCTTCCTTATGACAAAACTGACATTCATTTTCTTAAAAAAATCATTGGTCAAAATAGCCTTTTCAGGCTGAGAGAAGCACTTTGGTGACGTTTCACTGTAACTTGTTCCCAGTACAGTCTAAGTGGCTGCTGACTGTGTGTTGTACCTAAAAGTGCCCAACAAGAATCCCAATGCACTATACATGGGCCCAAATGCCTTCCTTATGACAAAACTGACATTCATTTTCTTAAAAAAATCATTGGTCAAAATAGCCTTTTCAGGCTGAGAGAAGCACTTTGGTGACGTTTCACTGTAACTTGTTCCCAGTACAGTCTAAGTGGCTGCTGACTGTGTGTTGTACCTAAAAGTGCCCAACAAGAATCCCAATGCACTATACATGGGCCCAAATGCCTTCCTTATGACAAAACTGACATTCATTTTCTTAAAAAAATCATTGGTCAAAATAGCCTTTTCAGGCTGAGAGAAGCACTTTGGTGACGTTTCACTGTAACTTGTTCCCAGTACAGTCTAAGTGGCTGCTGACTGTGTGTTGTACCTAAAAGTGCCCAACAAGAATCCCAATGCACTATACATGGGCCCAAATGCCTTCCTTATGACAAAACTGACACTCATTTTCCTAAAAAAATCATTGGTCAAAATAGCCTTTTCAGGCTGAGAGAAGCACTTTGGTGACGTTTCACTGTAACTTGTTCCCAGTACAGTCTAAGTGGCTGCTGACTGTGTGTTGTACCTAAAAGTGCCCAACAAGAATCCCAATGCACTATACATGGGCCCAAATGCCTTCCTTATGACAAAACTGACATTCATTTTCTTAAAAAAATCATTGGTCAAAATAGCCTTTTCAGGCTGAGAGAAGCACTTTGGTGACGTTTCACTGTAACTTGTTCCCAGTACAGTCTAAGTGGCTGCTGACTGTGTGACTTGGCTAAAAGTGGCCAAATAGAAGCCCAATCCACAATACATGAGCCCAAAGGCCTTCCTTATGACTAAACTAACACCCACTTTCTTAAAAATATCATGGGTCTAAATAGCCTTTTCAGGCTGAGAAAAGCACTTTGGTGACGTTTCACTGTAACTTGTTCCCAGTACAGTCTAAGTGGCTGCTGACTATGTGTTGTACCTAAAAGTGCCCAACAAGAATCCCGATGCACTATACATGGGCCCAAATGCCTTCCTTATGACAAAACTGACACTCATTTTCCTAAAAAAAATCATTGGTCAAAATAGCCTTTTCAGGCTGAGAGAAGCACTTTGGTGACGTTTCACTGTAACTTGTTCCCAGTACAGTCTAAGTGGCTGCTGACTGTGTGTTGTACCTAAAAGTGCCCAACAAGAATCCCAATGCACTATACATGGGCCCAAATGCCTTCCTTATGACAAAACTGACATTCATTTTCTTAAAAAAATCATTGGTCAAAATAGCCTTTTCAGGCTGAGAGAAGCACTTTGGTGACGTTTCACTGTAACTTGTTCCCAGTACAGTCTAAGTGGCTGCTGACTGTGTGTTGTACCTAAAAGTGCCCAACAAGAATCCCAATGCACTATACATGGGCCCAAATGCCTTCCTTATGACAAAACTGACACTCATTTTCCTAAAAAAATCATTGGTCAAAATAGCCTTTTCAGGCTGAGAGAAGCACTTTGGTGACGTTTCACTGTAACTTGTTCCCAGTACAGTCTAAGTGGCTGCTGACTGTGTGTTGTACCTAAAAGTGCCCAACAAGAATCCCAATGCACTATACATGGGCCCAAATGCCTTCCTTATGACAAAACTGACATTCATTTTCTTAAAAAAATCATTGGTCAAAATAGCCTTTTCAGGCTGAGAGAAGCACTTTGGTGACGTTTCACTGTAACTTGTTCCCAGTACAGTCTAAGTGGCTGCTGACTGTGTGACTTGGCTAAAAGTGGCCAAATAGAAGCCCAATCCACAATACATGAGCCCAAAGGCCTTCCTTATGACTAAACTAACACCCACTTTCTTAAAAATATCATGGGTCTAAATAGCCTTTTCAGGCTGAGAAAAGCACTTTGGTGACGTTTCACTGTAACTTGTTCCCAGTACAGTCTAAGTGGCTGCTGACTATGTGTTGTACCTAAAAGTGCCCAACAAGAATCCCGATGCACTATACATGGGCCCAAATGCCTTCCTTATGACAAAACTGACACTCATTTTCCTAAAAAAAATCATTGGTCAAAATAGCCTTTTCAGGCTGAGAGAAGCACTTTGGTGACGTTTCACTGTAACTTGTTCCCAGTACAGTCTAAGTGGCTGCTGACTGTGTGTTGTACCTAAAAGTGCCCAACAAGAATCCCAATGCACTATACATGGGCCCAAATGCCTTCCTTATGACAAAACTGACATTCATTTTCTTAAAAAAATCATTGGTCAAAATAGCCTTTTCAGGCTGAGAGAAGCACTTTGGTGACGTTTCACTGTAACTTGTTCCCAGTACAGTCTAAGTGGCTGCTGACTGTGTGTTGTACCTAAAAGTGCCCAACAAGAATCCCAATGCACTATACATGGGCCCAAATGCCTTCCTTATGACAAAACTGACACTCATTTTCCTAAAAAAATCATTGGTCAAAATAGCCTTTTCAGGCTGAGAGAAGCACTTTGGTGACGTTTCACTGTAACTTGTTCCCAGTACAGTCTAAGTGGCTGCTGACTGTGTGTTGTACCTAAAAGTGCCCAACAAGAATCCCAATGCACTATACATGGGCCCAAATGCCTTCCTTATGACAAAACTGACATTCATTTTCTTAAAAAAATCATTGGTCAAAATAGCCTTTTCAGGCTGAGAGAAGCACTTTGGTGACGTTTCACTGTAACTTGTTCCCAGTACAGTCTAAGTGGCTGCTGACTGTGTGACTTGGCTAAAAGTGGCCAAATAGAAGCCCAATCCACAATACATGAGCCCAAAGGCCTTCCTTATGACTAAACTAACACCCACTTTCTTAAAAATATCATGGGTCTAAATAGCCTTTTCAGGCTGAGAAAAGCACTTTGGTGACGTTTCACTGTAACTTGTTCCCAGTACAGTCTAAGTGGCTGCTGACTGTGTGTTGTACCTAAAAGTGCCCAACAAGAATCCCAATGCACTATACATGGGCCCAAATGCCTTCCTTATGACAAAACTGACATTCATTTTCTTAAAAAAATCATTGGTCAAAATAGCCTTTTCAGGCTGAGAGAAGCACTTTGGTGACGTTTCACTGTAACTTGTTCCCAGTACAGTCTAAGTGGCTGCTGACTGTGTGTTGTACCTAAAAGTGCCCAACAAGAATCCCAATGCACTATACATGGGCCCAAATGCCTTCCTTATGACAAAACTGACACTCATTTTCCTAAAAAAATCATTGGTCAAAATAGCCTTTTCAGGCTGAGAGAAGCACTTTGGTGACGTTTCACTGTAACTTGTTCCCAGTACAGTCTAAGTGGCTGCTGACTGTGTGTTGTACCTAAAAGTGCCCAACAAGAATCCCAATGCACTATACATGGGCCCAAATGCCTTCCTTATGACAAAACTGACATTCATTTTCTTAAAAAAATCATTGGTCAAAATAGCCTTTTCAGGCTGAGAGAAGCACTTTGGTGACGTTTCACTGTAACTTGTTCCCAGTACAGTCTAAGTGGCTGCTGACTGTGTGTTGTACCTAAAAGTGCCCAACAAGAATCCCAATGCACTATACATGGGCCCAAAGGCCTTCCTTATGACAAAACTGACACTCATTTTCCTAAAAAAATCATTGGTCAAAATAGCCTTTTCAGGCTGAGAGAAGCACTTTGGTGACGTTTCACTGTAACTTGTTCCCAGTACAGTCTAAGTGGCTGTTGACTGTGTGACTTGGCTAAAAGTGGCCAAATAGAAGCCCAATCCACAATACATGAGCCCAAAGGCCTTCCTTATGACTAAACTGACACCCACTTTCTTAAAAATATCATGGGTCTAAATAGCCTTTGTAGGCTGAGAAAAGCACTTTGGTGACATTTGGCTGTAACTTGTTCCCAGTACATTCTAAGTGGCTGCTGACTGTGTGTTGTACCTAAAAGTGCCCAACAAGAATCCCAATGCACTATACATGGGCCCAAATGCCTTCCTTATGACAAAACTGACACTCATTTTCCTAAAAAAATCATTGGTCAAAATAGCCTTTTCAGGCTGAGAGAAGCACTTTGGTGACGTTTCACTGTAACTTGTTCCCAGTACAGCCTAAGTGGCTGCTGACTGTGTGTTGTACCTAAAAGTGCCCAACAAGAATCCCAATGCACTATACATGGGCCCAAATGCCTTCCTTATGACAAAACTGACACTCATTTTCTTAAAAAAAATCATTGGTCAAAATAGCCTTTTCAGGCTGAGAGAAGCACTTTGGTGACGTTTCACTGTAACTTGTTCCCAGTACAGTCTAAGTGGCTGCTGACTGTGTGACTTGGCTAAAAGTGGCCAAATAGAATCCCAATCCACAATACATGAGCCCAAAGGCCTTCCTTATGACTAAACTGACACCCACTTTCTTAAAAATATCATGGGTCTAAATAGCCTTTGTAGGCTGAGAAAAGCACTTTGGTGACATTTGGCTGTAACTTGTTCCCAGTACATTCTAAGTGGCTGCTGACTGTGTGTTGTACCTAAAAGTGCCCAACAAGAATCCCAATGCACTATACATGGGCCCAAATGCCTTCCTTATGACAAAACTGACATTCATTTTCTTAAAAAAATCATTGGTCAAAATAGCCTTTTCAGGCTGAGAGAAGCACTTTGGTGACGTTTCACTGTAACTTGTTCCCAGTACAGTCTAAGTGGCTGCTGACTGTGTGTTGTACCTAAAAGTGCCCAACAAGAATCCCAATGCACTATACATGGGCCCAAATGCCTTCCTTATGACAAAACTGACATTCATTTTCTTAAAAAAATCATTGGTCAAAATAGCCTTTTCAGGCTGAGAGAAGCACTTTGGTGACGTTTCACTGTAACTTGTTCCCAGTACAGTCTAAGTGGCTGCTGACTGTGTGTTGTACCTAAAAGTGCCCAACAAGAATCCCAATGCACTATACATGGGCCCAAATGCCTTCCTTATGACAAAACTGACATTCATTTTCTTAAAAAAATCATTGGTCAAAATAGCCTTTTCAGGCTGAGAGAAGCACTTTGGTGACGTTTCACTGTAACTTGTTCCCAGTACAGTCTAAGTGGCTGCTGACTGTGTGTTGTACCTAAAAGTGCCCAACAAGAATCCCAATGCACTATACATGGGCCCAAATGCCTTCCTTATGACAAAACTGACACTCATTTTCCTAAAAAAATCATTGGTCAAAATAGCCTTTTCAGGCTGAGAGAAGCACTTTGGTGACGTTTCACTGTAACTTGTTCCCAGTACAGTCTAAGTGGCTGCTGACTGTGTGTTGTACCTAAAAGTGCCCAACAAGAATCCCAATGCACTATACATGGGCCCAAATGCCTTCCTTATGACAAAACTGACATTCATTTTCTTAAAAAAATCATTGGTCAAAATAGCCTTTTCAGGCTGAGAGAAGCACTTTGGTGACGTTTCACTGTAACTTGTTCCCAGTACAGTCTAAGTGGCTGCTGACTGTGTGACTTGGCTAAAAGTGGCCAAATAGAAGCCCAATCCACAATACATGAGCCCAAAGGCCTTCCTTATGACTAAACTAACACCCACTTTCTTAAAAATATCATGGGTCTAAATAGCCTTTTCAGGCTGAGAAAAGCACTTTGGTGACGTTTCACTGTAACTTGTTCCCAGTACAGTCTAAGTGGCTGCTGACTATGTGTTGTACCTAAAAGTGCCCAACAAGAATCCCGATGCACTATACATGGGCCCAAATGCCTTCCTTATGACAAAACTGACACTCATTTTCCTAAAAAAAATCATTGGTCAAAATAGCCTTTTCAGGCTGAGAGAAGCACTTTGGTGACGTTTCACTGTAACTTGTTCCCAGTACAGTCTAAGTGGCTGCTGACTGTGTGTTGTACCTAAAAGTGCCCAACAAGAATCCCAATGCACTATACATGGGCCCAAATGCCTTCCTTATGACAAAACTGACATTCATTTTCTTAAAAAAATCATTGGTCAAAATAGCCTTTTCAGGCTGAGAGAAGCACTTTGGTGACGTTTCACTGTAACTTGTTCCCAGTACAGTCTAAGTGGCTGCTGACTGTGTGTTGTACCTAAAAGTGCCCAACAAGAATCCCAATGCACTATACATGGGCCCAAATGCCTTCCTTATGACAAAACTGACACTCATTTTCCTAAAAAAATCATTGGTCAAAATAGCCTTTTCAGGCTGAGAGAAGCACTTTGGTGACGTTTCACTGTAACTTGTTCCCAGTACAGTCTAAGTGGCTGCTGACTGTGTGTTGTACCTAAAAGTGCCCAACAAGAATCCCAATGCACTATACATGGGCCCAAATGCCTTCCTTATGACAAAACTGACATTCATTTTCTTAAAAAAATCATTGGTCAAAATAGCCTTTTCAGGCTGAGAGAAGCACTTTGGTGACGTTTCACTGTAACTTGTTCCCAGTACAGTCTAAGTGGCTGCTGACTGTGTGACTTGGCTAAAAGTGGCCAAATAGAAGCCCAATCCACAATACATGAGCCCAAAGGCCTTCCTTATGACTAAACTAACACCCACTTTCTTAAAAATATCATGGGTCTAAATAGCCTTTTCAGGCTGAGAAAAGCACTTTGGTGACGTTTCACTGTAACTTGTTCCCAGTACAGTCTAAGTGGCTGCTGACTATGTGTTGTACCTAAAAGTGCCCAACAAGAATCCCGATGCACTATACATGGGCCCAAATGCCTTCCTTATGACAAAACTGACACTCATTTTCCTAAAAAAAATCATTGGTCAAAATAGCCTTTTCAGGCTGAGAGAAGCACTTTGGTGACGTTTCACTGTAACTTGTTCCCAGTACAGTCTAAGTGGCTGCTGACTGTGTGTTGTACCTAAAAGTGCCCAACAAGAATCCCAATGCACTATACATGGGCCCAAATGCCTTCCTTATGACAAAACTGACATTCATTTTCTTAAAAAAATCATTGGTCAAAATAGCCTTTTCAGGCTGAGAGAAGCACTTTGGTGACGTTTCACTGTAACTTGTTCCCAGTACAGTCTAAGTGGCTGCTGACTGTGTGTTGTACCTAAAAGTGCCCAACAAGAATCCCAATGCACTATACATGGGCCCAAATGCCTTCCTTATGACAAAACTGACACTCATTTTCCTAAAAAAATCATTGGTCAAAATAGCCTTTTCAGGCTGAGAGAAGCACTTTGGTGACGTTTCACTGTAACTTGTTCCCAGTACAGTCTAAGTGGCTGCTGACTGTGTGTTGTACCTAAAAGTGCCCAACAAGAATCCCAATGCACTATACATGGGCCCAAATGCCTTCCTTATGACAAAACTGACATTCATTTTCTTAAAAAAATCATTGGTCAAAATAGCCTTTTCAGGCTGAGAGAAGCACTTTGGTGACGTTTCACTGTAACTTGTTCCCAGTACAGTCTAAGTGGCTGCTGACTGTGTGACTTGGCTAAAAGTGGCCAAATAGAAGCCCAATCCACAATACATGAGCCCAAAGGCCTTCCTTATGACTAAACTAACACCCACTTTCTTAAAAATATCATGGGTCTAAATAGCCTTTTCAGGCTGAGAAAAGCACTTTGGTGACGTTTCACTGTAACTTGTTCCCAGTACAGTCTAAGTGGCTGCTGACTGTGTGTTGTACCTAAAAGTGCCCAACAAGAATCCCAATGCACTATACATGGGCCCAAATGCCTTCCTTATGACAAAACTGACATTCATTTTCTTAAAAAAATCATTGGTCAAAATAGCCTTTTCAGGCTGAGAGAAGCACTTTGGTGACGTTTCACTGTAACTTGTTCCCAGTACAGTCTAAGTGGCTGCTGACTGTGTGTTGTACCTAAAAGTGCCCAACAAGAATCCCAATGCACTATACATGGGCCCAAATGCCTTCCTTATGACAAAACTGACACTCATTTTCCTAAAAAAATCATTGGTCAAAATAGCCTTTTCAGGCTGAGAGAAGCACTTTGGTGACGTTTCACTGTAACTTGTTCCCAGTACAGTCTAAGTGGCTGCTGACTGTGTGTTGTACCTAAAAGTGCCCAACAAGAATCCCAATGCACTATACATGGGCCCAAATGCCTTCCTTATGACAAAACTGACATTCATTTTCTTAAAAAAATCATTGGTCAAAATAGCCTTTTCAGGCTGAGAGAAGCACTTTGGTGACGTTTCACTGTAACTTGTTCCCAGTACAGTCTAAGTGGCTGCTGACTGTGTGTTGTACCTAAAAGTGCCCAACAAGAATCCCAATGCACTATACATGGGCCCAAAGGCCTTCCTTATGACAAAACTGACACTCATTTTCCTAAAAAAATCATTGGTCAAAATAGCCTTTTCAGGCTGAGAGAAGCACTTTGGTGACGTTTCACTGTAACTTGTTCCCAGTACAGTCTAAGTGGCTGTTGACTGTGTGACTTGGCTAAAAGTGGCCAAATAGAAGCCCAATCCACAATACATGAGCCCAAAGGCCTTCCTTATGACTAAACTGACACCCACTTTCTTAAAAATATCATGGGTCTAAATAGCCTTTGTAGGCTGAGAAAAGCACTTTGGTGACATTTGGCTGTAACTTGTTCCCAGTACATTCTAAGTGGCTGCTGACTGTGTGTTGTACCTAAAAGTGCCCAACAAGAATCCCAATGCACTATACATGGGCCCAAATGCCTTCCTTATGACAAAACTGACACTCATTTTCCTAAAAAAATCATTGGTCAAAATAGCCTTTTCAGGCTGAGAGAAGCACTTTGGTGACGTTTCACTGTAACTTGTTCCCAGTACAGTCTAAGTGGCTGCTGACTGTGTGTTGTACCTAAAAGTGCCCAACAAGAATCCCAATGCACTATACATGGGCCCAAATGCCTTCCTTATGACAAAACTGACACTCATTTTCTTAAAAAAAATCATTGGTCAAAATAGCCTTTTCAGGCTGAGAGAAGCACTTTGGTGACGTTTCACTGTAACTTGTTCCCAGTACAGTCTAAGTGGCTGCTGACTGTGTGACTTGGCTAAAAGTGGCCAAATAGAATCCCAATCCACAATACATGAGCCCAAAGGCCTTCCTTATGACTAAACTGACACCCACTTTCTTAAAAATATCATGGGTCTAAATAGCCTTTGTAGGCTGAGAAAAGCACTTTGGTGACATTTGGCTGTAACTTGTTCCCAGTACATTCTAAGTGGCTGCTGACTGTGTGTTGTACCTAAAAGTGCCCAACAAGAATCCCAATGCACTATACATGGGCCCAAATGCCTTCCTTATGACAAAACTGACATTCATTTTCTTAAAAAAATCATTGGTCAAAATAGCCTTTTCAGGCTGAGAGAAGCACTTTGGTGACGTTTCACTGTAACTTGTTCCCAGTACAGTCTAAGTGGCTGCTGACTGTGTGTTGTACCTAAAAGTGCCCAACAAGAATCCCAATGCACTATACATGGGCCCAAATGCCTTCCTTATGACAAAACTGACATTCATTTTCTTAAAAAAATCATTGGTCAAAATAGCCTTTTCAGGCTGAGAGAAGCACTTTGGTGACGTTTCACTGTAACTTGTTCCCAGTACAGTCTAAGTGGCTGCTGACTGTGTGTTGTACCTAAAAGTGCCCAACAAGAATCCCAATGCACTATACATGGGCCCAAATGCCTTCCTTATGACAAAACTGACATTCATTTTCTTAAAAAAATCATTGGTCAAAATAGCCTTTTCAGGCTGAGAGAAGCACTTTGGTGACGTTTCACTGTAACTTGTTCCCAGTACAGTCTAAGTGGCTGCTGACTGTGTGACTTGGCTAAAAGTGGCCAAATAGAATCCCAATCCACAATACATGAGCCCAAAGGCCTTCCTTATGACTAAACTAACACCCACTTTCTTAAAAATATCATGGGTCTAAATAGCCTTTTCAGGCTGAGAAAAGCACTTTGGTGACGTTTCACTGTAACTTGTTCCCAGTACAGTCTAAGTGGCTGCTGACTATGTGTTGTACCTAAAAGTGCCCAACAAGAATCCCGATGCACTATACATGGGCCCAAATGCCTTCCTTATGACAAAACTGACACTCATTTTCCTAAAAAAAATCATTGGTCAAAATAGCCTTTTCAGGCTGAGAGAAGCACTTTGGTGACGTTTCACTGTAACTTGTTCCCAGTACAGTCTAAGTGGCTGCTGACTGTGTGTTGTACCTAAAAGTGCCCAACAAGAATCCCAATGCACTATACATGGGCCCAAATGCCTTCCTTATGACAAAACTGACATTCATTTTCTTAAAAAAATCATTGGTCAAAATAGCCTTTTCAGGCTGAGAGAAGCACTTTGGTGACGTTTCACTGTAACTTGTTCCCAGTACAGTCTAAGTGGCTGCTGACTGTGTGTTGTACCTAAAAGTGCCCAACAAGAATCCCAATGCACTATACATGGGCCCAAATGCCTTCCTTATGACAAAACTGACACTCATTTTCCTAAAAAAATCATTGGTCAAAATAGCCTTTTCAGGCTGAGAGAAGCACTTTGGTGACGTTTCACTGTAACTTGTTCCCAGTACAGTCTAAGTGGCTGCTGACTGTGTGTTGTACCTAAAAGTGCCCAACAAGAATCCCAATGCACTATACATGGGCCCAAATGCCTTCCTTATGACAAAACTGACATTCATTTTCTTAAAAAAATCATTGGTCAAAATAGCCTTTTCAGGCTGAGAGAAGCACTTTGGTGACGTTTCACTGTAACTTGTTCCCAGTACAGTCTAAGTGGCTGCTGACTGTGTGACTTGGCTAAAAGTGGCCAAATAGAAGCCCAATCCACAATACATGAGCCCAAAGGCCTTCCTTATGACTAAACTAACACCCACTTTCTTAAAAATATCATGGGTCTAAATAGCCTTTTCAGGCTGAGAAAAGCACTTTGGTGACGTTTCACTGTAACTTGTTCCCAGTACAGTCTAAGTGGCTGCTGACTGTGTGTTGTACCTAAAAGTGCCCAACAAGAATCCCAATGCACTATACATGGGCCCAAATGCCTTCCTTATGACAAAACTGACATTCATTTTCTTAAAAAAATCATTGGTCAAAATAGCCTTTTCAGGCTGAGAGAAGCACTTTGGTGACGTTTCACTGTAACTTGTTCCCAGTACAGTCTAAGTGGCTGCTGACTGTGTGTTGTACCTAAAAGTGCCCAACAAGAATCCCAATGCACTATACATGGGCCCAAATGCCTTCCTTATGACAAAACTGACACTCATTTTCCTAAAAAAATCATTGGTCAAAATAGCCTTTTCAGGCTGAGAGAAGCACTTTGGTGACGTTTCACTGTAACTTGTTCCCAGTACAGTCTAAGTGGCTGCTGACTGTGTGTTGTACCTAAAAGTGCCCAACAAGAATCCCAATGCACTATACATGGGCCCAAATGCCTTCCTTATGACAAAACTGACATTCATTTTCTTAAAAAAATCATTGGTCAAAATAGCCTTTTCAGGCTGAGAGAAGCACTTTGGTGACGTTTCACTGTAACTTGTTCCCAGTACAGTCTAAGTGGCTGCTGACTGTGTGTTGTACCTAAAAGTGCCCAACAAGAATCCCAATGCACTATACATGGGCCCAAAGGCCTTCCTTATGACAAAACTGACACTCATTTTCCTAAAAAAATCATTGGTCAAAATAGCCTTTTCAGGCTGAGAGAAGCACTTTGGTGACGTTTCACTGTAACTTGTTCCCAGTACAGTCTAAGTGGCTGTTGACTGTGTGACTTGGCTAAAAGTGGCCAAATAGAAGCCCAATCCACAATACATGAGCCCAAAGGCCTTCCTTATGACTAAACTGACACCCACTTTCTTAAAAATATCATGGGTCTAAATAGCCTTTGTAGGCTGAGAAAAGCACTTTGGTGACGTTTCACTGTAACTTGTTCCCAGTACATTCTAAGTGGCTGCTGACTGTGTGTTGTACCTAAAAGTGCCCAACAAGAATCCCAATGCACTATACATGGGCCCAAATGCCTTCCTTATGACAAAACTGACACTCATTTTCCTAAAAAAATCATTGGTCAAAATAGCCTTTTCAGGCTGAGAGAAGCACTTTGGTGACGTTTCACTGTAACTTGTTCCCAGTACAGTCTAAGTGGCTGCTGACTGTGTGTTGTACCTAAAAGTGCCCAACAAGAATCCCAATGCACTATACATGGGCCCAAATGCCTTCCTTATGACAAAACTGACACTCATTTTCTTAAAAAAAATCATTGGTCAAAATAGCCTTTTCAGGCTGAGAGAAGCACTTTGGTGACGTTTCACTGTAACTTGTTCCCAGTACAGTCTAAGTGGCTGCTGACTGTGTGACTTGGCTAAAAGTGGCCAAATAGAATCCCAATCCACAATACATGAGCCCAAAGGCCTTCCTTATGACTAAACTGACACCCACTTTCTTAAAAATATCATGGGTCTAAATAGCCTTTGTAGGCTGAGAAAAGCACTTTGGTGACATTTGGCTGTAACTTGTTCCCAGTACATTCTAAGTGGCTGCTGACTGTGTGTTGTACCTAAAAGTGCCCAACAAGAATCCCAATGCACTATACATGGGCCCAAATGCCTTCCTTATGACAAAACTGACATTCATTTTCTTAAAAAAATCATTGGTCAAAATAGCCTTTTCAGGCTGAGAGAAGCACTTTGGTGACGTTTCACTGTAACTTGTTCCCAGTACAGTCTAAGTGGCTGCTGACTGTGTGTTGTACCTAAAAGTGCCCAACAAGAATCCCAATGCACTATACATGGGCCCAAATGCCTTCCTTATGACAAAACTGACATTCATTTTCTTAAAAAAATCATTGGTCAAAATAGCCTTTTCAGGCTGAGAGAAGCACTTTGGTGACGTTTCACTGTAACTTGTTCCCAGTACAGTCTAAGTGGCTGCTGACTGTGTGTTGTACCTAAAAGTGCCCAACAAGAATCCCAATGCACTATACATGGGCCCAAATGCCTTCCTTATGACAAAACTGACATTCATTTTCTTAAAAAAATCATTGGTCAAAATAGCCTTTTCAGGCTGAGAGAAGCACTTTGGTGACGTTTCACTGTAACTTGTTCCCAGTACAGTCTAAGTGGCTGCTGACTGTGTGTTGTACCTAAAAGTGCCCAACAAGAATCCCAATGCACTATACATGGGCCCAAATGCCTTCCTTATGACAAAACTGACACTCATTTTCCTAAAAAAATCATTGGTCAAAATAGCCTTTTCAGGCTGAGAGAAGCACTTTGGTGACGTTTCACTGTAACTTGTTCCCAGTACAGTCTAAGTGGCTGCTGACTGTGTGTTGTACCTAAAAGTGCCCAACAAGAATCCCAATGCACTATACATGGGCCCAAATGCCTTCCTTATGACAAAACTGACATTCATTTTCTTAAAAAAATCATTGGT
The DNA here is from genome assembly GCF_963454915.1 of Gymnoscopelus microlampas. Taxonomy (NCBI): domain Eukaryota; kingdom Metazoa; phylum Chordata; class Actinopteri; order Myctophiformes; family Myctophidae; genus Gymnoscopelus; species Gymnoscopelus microlampas. Next base: position 49,407,598 of record NC_139956.1, read on the forward strand.
CAAAATAGCCTTTTCAGGCTGAGAGAAGCACTTTGGTGACGTTTCACTGTAACTTGTTCCCAGTACAGTCTAAGTGGCTGCTGACTGTGTGACTTGGCTAAAAGTGGCCAAATAGAAGCCCAATCCACAATACATGAGCCCAAAGGCCTTCCTTATGACTAAACTAACACCCACTTTCTTAAAAATATCATGGGTCTAAATAGCCTTTTCAGGCTGAGAAAAGCACTTTGGTGACGTTTCACTGTAACTTGTTCCCAGTACAGTCTAAGTGGCTGCTGACTATGTGTTGTACCTAAAAGTGCCCAACAAGAATCCCGATGCACTATACATGGGCCCAAATGCCTTCCTTATGACAAAACTGACACTCATTTTCCTAAAAAAAATCATTGGTCAAAATAGCCTTTTCAGGCTGAGAGAAGCACTTTGGTGACGTTTCACTGTAACTTGTTCCCAGTACAGTCTAAGTGGCTGCTGACTGTGTGTTGTACCTAAAAGTGCCCAACAAGAATCCCAATGCACTATACATGGGCCCAAATGCCTTCCTTATGACAAAACTGACATTCATTTTCTTAAAAAAATCATTGGTCAAAATAGCCTTTTCAGGCTGAGAGAAGCACTTTGGTGACGTTTCACTGTAACTTGTTCCCAGTACAGTCTAAGTGGCTGCTGACTGTGTGTTGTACCTAAAAGTGCCCAACAAGAATCCCAATGCACTATACATGGGCCCAAATGCCTTCCTTATGACAAAACTGACACTCATTTTCCTAAAAAAATCATTGGTCAAAATAGCCTTTTCAGGCTGAGAGAAGCACTTTGGTGACGTTTCACTGTAACTTGTTCCCAGTACAGTCTAAGTGGCTGCTGACTGTGTGTTGTACCTAAAAGTGCCCAACAAGAATCCCAATGCACTATACATGGGCCCAAATGCCTTCCTTATGACAAAACTGACATTCATTTTCTTAAAAAAATCATTGGTCAAAATAGCCTTTTCAGGCTGAGAGAAGCACTTTGGTGACGTTTCACTGTAACTTGTTCCCAGTACAGTCTAAGTGGCTGCTGACTGTGTGACTTGGCTAAAAGTGGCCAAATAGAAGCCCAATCCACAATACATGAGCCCAAAGGCCTTCCTTATGACTAAACTAACACCCACTTTCTTAAAAATATCATGGGTCTAAATAGCCTTTTCAGGCTGAGAAAAGCACTTTGGTGACGTTTCACTGTAACTTGTTCCCAGTACAGTCTAAGTGGCTGCTGACTATGTGTTGTACCTAAAAGTGCCCAACAAGAATCCCGATGCACTATACATGGGCCCAAATGCCTTCCTTATGACAAAACTGACACTCATTTTCCTAAAAAAAATCATTGGTCAAAATAGCCTTTTCAGGCTGAGAGAAGCACTTTGGTGACGTTTCACTGTAACTTGTTCCCAGTACAGTCTAAGTGGCTGCTGACTGTGTGTTGTACCTAAAAGTGCCCAACAAGAATCCCAATGCACTATACATGGGCCCAAATGCCTTCCTTATGACAAAACTGACATTCATTTTCTTAAAAAAATCATTGGTCAAAATAGCCTTTTCAGGCTGAGAGAAGCACTTTGGTGACGTTTCACTGTAACTTGTTCCCAGTACAGTCTAAGTGGCTGCTGACTGTGTGTTGTACCTAAAAGTGCCCAACAAGAATCCCAATGCACTATACATGGGCCCAAATGCCTTCCTTATGACAAAACTGACACTCATTTTCCTAAAAAAATCATTGGTCAAAATAGCCTTTTCAGGCTGAGAGAAGCACTTTGGTGACGTTTCACTGTAACTTGTTCCCAGTACAGTCTAAGTGGCTGCTGACTGTGTGTTGTACCTAAAAGTGCCCAACAAGAATCCCAATGCACTATACATGGGCCCAAATGCCTTCCTTATGACAAAACTGACATTCATTTTCTTAAAAAAATCATTGGTCAAAATAGCCTTTTCAGGCTGAGAGAAGCACTTTGGTGACGTTTCACTGTAACTTGTTCCCAGTACAGTCTAAGTGGCTGCTGACTGTGTGACTTGGCTAAAAGTGGCCAAATAGAAGCCCAATCCACAATACATGAGCCCAAAGGCCTTCCTTATGACTAAACTAACACCCACTTTCTTAAAAATATCATGGGTCTAAATAGCCTTTTCAGGCTGAGAAAAGCACTTTGGTGACGTTTCACTGTAACTTGTTCCCAGTACAGTCTAAGTGGCTGCTGACTGTGTGTTGTACCTAAAAGTGCCCAACAAGAATCCCAATGCACTATACATGGGCCCAAATGCCTTCCTTATGACAAAACTGACATTCATTTTCTTAAAAAAATCATTGGTCAAAATAGCCTTTTCAGGCTGAGAGAAGCACTTTGGTGACGTTTCACTGTAACTTGTTCCCAGTACAGTCTAAGTGGCTGCTGACTGTGTGTTGTACCTAAAAGTGCCCAACAAGAATCCCAATGCACTATACATGGGCCCAAATGCCTTCCTTATGACAAAACTGACACTCATTTTCCTAAAAAAATCATTGGTCAAAATAGCCTTTTCAGGCTGAGAGAAGCACTTTGGTGACGTTTCACTGTAACTTGTTCCCAGTACAGTCTAAGTGGCTGCTGACTGTGTGTTGTACCTAAAAGTGCCCAACAAGAATCCCAATGCACTATACATGGGCCCAAATGCCTTCCTTATGACAAAACTGACATTCATTTTCTTAAAAAAATCATTGGTCAAAATAGCCTTTTCAGGCTGAGAGAAGCACTTTGGTGACGTTTCACTGTAACTTGTTCCCAGTACAGTCTAAGTGGCTGCTGACTGTGTGTTGTACCTAAAAGTGCCCAACAAGAATCCCAATGCACTATACATGGGCCCAAAGGCCTTCCTTATGACAAAACTGACACTCATTTTCCTAAAAAAATCATTGGTCAAAATAGCCTTTTCAGGCTGAGAGAAGCACTTTGGTGACGTTTCACTGTAACTTGTTCCCAGTACAGTCTAAGTGGCTGTTGACTGTGTGACCTGGCTAAAAGTGGCCAAATAGAAGCCCAATCCACAATACATGAGCCCAAAGGCCTTCCTTATGACTAAACTGACACCCACTTTCTTAAAAATATCATGGGTCTAAATAGCCTTTGTAGGCTGAGAAAAGCACTTTGGTGACATTTGGCTGTAACTTGTTCCCAGTACATTCTAAGTGGCTGCTGACTGTGTGTTGTACCTAAAAGTGCCCAACAAGAATCCCAATGCACTATACATGGGCCCAAATGCCTTCCTTATGACAAAACTGACACTCATTTTCCTAAAAAAATCATTGGTCAAAATAGCCTTTTCAGGCTGAGAGAAGCACTTTGGTGACGTTTCACTGTAACTTGTTCCCAGTACAGTCTAAGTGGCTGCTGACTGTGTGTTGTACCTAAAAGTGCCCAACAAGAATCCCAATGCACTATACATGGGCCCAAATGCCTTCCTTATGACAAAACTGACACTCATTTTCTTAAAAAAAATCATTGGTCAAAATAGCCTTTTCAGGCTGAGAGAAGCACTTTGGTGACGTTTCACTGTAACTTGTTCCCAGTACAGTCTAAGTGGCTGCTGACTGTGTGACTTGGCTAAAAGTGGCCAAATAGAATCCCAATCCACAATACATGAGCCCAAAGGCCTTCCTTATGACTAAACTGACACCCACTTTCTTAAAAATATCATGGGTCTAAATAGCCTTTGTAGGCTGAGAAAAGCACTTTGGTGACATTTGGCTGTAACTTGTTCCCAGTACATTCTAAGTGGCTGCTGACTGTGTGTTGTACCTAAAAGTGCCCAACAAGAATCCCAATGCACTATACATGGGCCCAAATGCCTTCCTTATGACAAAACTGACATTCATTTTCTTAAAAAAATCATTGGTCAAAATAGCCTTTTCAGGCTGAGAGAAGCACTTTGGTGACGTTTCACTGTAACTTGTTCCCAGTACAGTCTAAGTGGCTGCTGACTGTGTGTTGTACCTAAAAGTGCCCAACAAGAATCCCAATGCACTATACATGGGCCCAAATGCCTTCCTTATGACAAAACTGACATTCATTTTCTTAAAAAAATCATTGGTCAAAATAGCCTTTTCAGGCTGAGAGAAGCACTTTGGTGACGTTTCACTGTAACTTGTTCCCAGTACAGTCTAAGTGGCTGCTGACTGTGTGTTGTACCTAAAAGTGCCCAACAAGAATCCCAATGCACTATACATGGGCCCAAATGCCTTCCTTATGACAAAACTGACATTCATTTTCTTAAAAAAATCATTGGTCAAAATAGCCTTTTCAGGCTGAGAGAAGCACTTTGGTGACGTTTCACTGTAACTTGTTCCCAGTACAGTCTAAGTGGCTGCTGACTGTGTGTTGTACCTAAAAGTGCCCAACAAGAATCCCAATGCACTATACATGGGCCCAAATGCCTTCCTTATGACAAAACTGACACTCATTTTCCTAAAAAAATCATTGGTCAAAATAGCCTTTTCAGGCTGAGAGAAGCACTTTGGTGACGTTTCACTGTAACTTGTTCCCAGTACAGTCTAAGTGGCTGCTGGCTGTGTGTTGTACCTAAAAGTGCCCAACAAGAATCCCAATGCACTATACATGGGCCCAAATGCCTTCCTTATGACAAAACTGACATTCATTTTCTTAAAAAAATCATTGGTCAAAATAGCCTTTTCAGGCTGAGAGAAGCACTTTGGTGACGTTTCACTGTAACTTGTTCCCAGTACAGTCTAAGTGGCTGCTGACTGTGTGACTTGGCTAAAAGTGGCCAAATAGAAGCCCAATCCACAATACATGAGCCCAAAGGCCTTCCTTATGACTAAACTAACACCCACTTTCTTAAAAATATCATGGGTCTAAATAGCCTTTTCAGGCTGAGAAAAGCACTTTGGTGACGTTTCACTGTAACTTGTTCCCAGTACAGTCTAAGTGGCTGCTGACTATGTGTTGTACCTAAAAGTGCCCAACAAGAATCCCGATGCACTATACATGGGCCCAAATGCCTTCCTTATGACAAAACTGACACTCATTTTCCTAAAAAAAATCATTGGTCAAAATAGCCTTTTCAGGCTGAGAGAAGCACTTTGGTGACGTTTCACTGTAACTTGTTCCCAGTACAGTCTAAGTGGCTGCTGACTGTGTGTTGTACCTAAAAGTGCCCAACAAGAATCCCAATGCACTATACATGGGCCCAAATGCCTTCCTTATGACAAAACTGACATTCATTTTCTTAAAAAAATCATTGGTCAAAATAGCCTTTTCAGGCTGAGAGAAGCACTTTGGTGACGTTTCACTGTAACTTGTTCCCAGTACAGTCTAAGTGGCTGCTGACTGTGTGTTGTACCTAAAAGTGCCCAACAAGAATCCCAATGCACTATACATGGGCCCAAATGCCTTCCTTATGACAAAACTGACACTCATTTTCCTAAAAAAATCATTGGTCAAAATAGCCTTTTCAGGCTGAGAGAAGCACTTTGGTGACGTTTCACTGTAACTTGTTCCCAGTACAGTCTAAGTGGCTGCTGACTGTGTGTTGTACCTAAAAGTGCCCAACAAGAATCCCAATGCACTATACATGGGCCCAAATGCCTTCCTTATGACAAAACTGACATTCATTTTCTTAAAAAAATCATTGGTCAAAATAGCCTTTTCAGGCTGAGAGAAGCACTTTGGTGACGTTTCACTGTAACTTGTTCCCAGTACAGTCTAAGTGGCTGCTGACTGTGTGACTTGGCTAAAAGTGGCCAAATAGAAGCCCAATCCACAATACATGAGCCCAAAGGCCTTCCTTATGACTAAACTAACACCCACTTTCTTAAAAATATCATGGGTCTAAATAGCCTTTTCAGGCTGAGAAAAGCACTTTGGTGACGTTTCACTGTAACTTGTTCCCAGTACAGTCTAAGTGGCTGCTGACTATGTGTTGTACCTAAAAGTGCCCAACAAGAATCCCGATGCACTATACATGGGCCCAAATGCCTTCCTTATGACAAAACTGACACTCATTTTCCTAAAAAAAATCATTGGTCAAAATAGCCTTTTCAGGCTGAGAGAAGCACTTTGGTGACGTTTCACTGTAACTTGTTCCCAGTACAGTCTAAGTGGCTGCTGACTGTGTGTTGTACCTAAAAGTGCCCAACAAGAATCCCAATGCACTATACATGGGCCCAAATGCCTTCCTTATGACAAAACTGACATTCATTTTCTTAAAAAAATCATTGGTCAAAATAGCCTTTTCAGGCTGAGAGAAGCACTTTGGTGACGTTTCACTGTAACTTGTTCCCAGTACAGTCTAAGTGGCTGCTGACTGTGTGTTGTACCTAAAAGTGCCCAACAAGAATCCCAATGCACTATACATGGGCCCAAATGCCTTCCTTATGACAAAACTGACACTCATTTTCCTAAAAAAATCATTGGTCAAAATAGCCTTTTCAGGCTGAGAGAAGCACTTTGGTGACGTTTCACTGTAACTTGTTCCCAGTACAGTCTAAGTGGCTGCTGACTGTGTGTTGTACCTAAAAGTGCCCAACAAGAATCCCAATGCACTATACATGGGCCCAAATGCCTTCCTTATGACAAAACTGACATTCATTTTCTTAAAAAAATCATTGGTCAAAATAGCCTTTTCAGGCTGAGAGAAGCACTTTGGTGACGTTTCACTGTAACTTGTTCCCAGTACAGTCTAAGTGGCTGCTGACTGTGTGTTGTACCTAAAAGTGCCCAACAAGAATCCCAATGCACTATACATGGGCCCAAAGGCCTTCCTTATGACAAAACTGACACTCATTTTCCTAAAAAAATCATTGGTCAAAATAGCCTTTTCAGGCTGAGAGAAGCACTTTGGTGACGTTTCACTGTAACTTGTTCCCAGTACAGTCTAAGTGGCTGTTGACTGTGTGACTTGGCTAAAAGTGGCCAAATAGAAGCCCAATCCACAATACATGAGCCCAAAGGCCTTCCTTATGACTAAACTGACACCCACTTTCTTAAAAATATCATGGGTCTAAATAGCCTTTGTAGGCTGAGAAAAGCACTTTGGTGACATTTGGCTGTAACTTGTTCCCAGTACATTCTAAGTGGCTGCTGACTGTGTGTTGTACCTAAAAGTGCCCAACAAGAATCCCAATGCACTATACATGGGCCCAAATGCCTTCCTTATGACAAAACTGACACTCATTTTCCTAAAAAAATCATTGGTCAAAATAGCCTTTTCAGGCTGAGAGAAGCACTTTGGTGACGTTTCACTGTAACTTGTTCCCAGTACAGTCTAAGTGGCTGCTGACTGTGTGTTGTACCTAAAAGTGCCCAACAAGAATCCCAATGCACTATACATGGGCCCAAATGCCTTCCTTATGACAAAACTGACACTCATTTTCTTAAAAAAAATCATTGGTCAAAATAGCCTTTTCAGGCTGAGAGAAGCACTTTGGTGACGTTTCACTGTAACTTGTTCCCAGTACAGTCTAAGTGGCTGCTGACTGTGTGACTTGGCTAAAAGTGGCCAAATAGAATCCCAATCCACAATACATGAGCCCAAAGGCCTTCCTTATGACTAAACTGACACCCACTTTCTTAAAAATATCATGGGTCTAAATAGCCTTTGTAGGCTGAGAAAAGCACTTTGGTGACATTTGGCTGTAACTTGTTCCCAGTACATTCTAAGTGGCTGCTGACTGTGTGTTGTACCTAAAAGTGCCCAACAAGAATCCCAATGCACTATACATGGGCCCAAATGCCTTCCTTATGACAAAACTGACATTCATTTTCTTAAAAAAATCATTGGTCAAAATAGCCTTTTCAGGCTGAGAGAAGCACTTTGGTGACGTTTCACTGTAACTTGTTCCCAGTACAGTCTAAGTGGCTGCTGACTGTGTGTTGTACCTAAAAGTGCCCAACAAGAATCCCAATGCACTATACATGGGCCCAAATGCCTTCCTTATGACAAAACTGACATTCATTTTCTTAAAAAAATCATTGGTCAAAATAGCCTTTTCAGGCTGAGAGAAGCACTTTGGTGACGTTTCACTGTAACTTGTTCCCAGTACAGTCTAAGTGGCTGCTGACTGTGTGTTGTACCTAAAAGTGCCCAACAAGAATCCCAATGCACTATACATGGGCCCAAATGCCTTCCTTATGACAAAACTGACATTCATTTTCTTAAAAAAATCATTGGTCAAAATAGCCTTTTCAGGCTGAGAGAAGCACTTTGGTGACGTTTCACTGTAACTTGTTCCCAGTACAGTCTAAGTGGCTGCTGACTGTGTGTTGTACCTAAAAGTGCCCAACAAGAATCCCAATGCACTATACATGGGCCCAAATGCCTTCCTTATGACAAAACTGACATTCATTTTCTTAAAAAAATCATTGGTCAAAATAGCCTTTTCAGGCTGAGAGAAGCACTTTGGTGACGTTTCACTGTAACTTGTTCCCAGTACAGTCTAAGTGGCTGCTGACTGTGTGTTGTACCTAAAAGTGCCCAACAAGAATCCCAATGCACTATACATGGGCCCAAATGCCTTCCTTATGACAAAACTGACATTCATTTTCTTTAAAAAATCATTGGTCAAAATAGCCTTTTCAGGCTGAGAGAAGCACTTTGGTGACGTTTCACTGTAACTTTTTCCCAGTACAGTCTAAGTGGCTGCTGACTGTGTGTTGTACCTAAAAGTGCCCAACAAGAATCCCAATGCACTATACATGGGCCCAAAGGCCTTCCTTATGACAAAACTGACACTCATTTTCCTAAAAAAATCATTGGTCAAAATAGCCTTTTCAGGCTGAGAGAAGCACTTTGGTGACGTTTCACTGTAACTTGTTCCCAGTACAGTCTAAGTGGCTGTTGACTGTGTGACTTGGCTAAAAGTGGCCAAATAGAAGCCCAATCCACAATACATGAGCCCAAAGGCCTTCCTTATGACTTAACTGACACCCACTTTCTTAAAAATATCTTGGGTCTAAATAGCCTCTGTAGGCTGAGAAAAGCACTTTGGTGACATTTGGCTGTAACTTGTTCCCAGTACATTCTAAGTGGCTGCTGACTGTGTGTTGTACCTAAAAGTGCCCAACAAGAATCCCAATGCACTATACATGGGCCCAAAGGCCTTCCTTATGACAAAACTGACACTCATTTTCCTAAAAAAATCATTGGTCAAAATAGCCTTTTCAGGCTGAGAGAAGCACTTTGGTGACGTTTCACTGTAACTTGTTCCCAGTACAGTCTAAGTGGCTGTTGACTGTGTGACTTGGCTAAAAGTGGCCAAATAGAAGCCCAATCCACAATACATGAGCCCAAAGGCCTTCCTTATGACTAAACTGACACCCACTTTCTTAAAAATATCATGGGTCTAAATAGCCTTTGTAGGCTGAGAAAAGCACTTTGGTGACATTTGGCTGTAACTTGTTCCCAGTACATTCTAAGTGGCTGCTGACTGTGTGTTGTACCTAAAAGTGCCCAACAAGAATCCCAATGCACTATACATGGGCCCAAATGCCTTCCTTATGACAAAACTGACACTCATTTTCCTAAAAAAATCATTGGTCAAAATAGCCTTTTCAGGCTGAGAGAAGCACTTTGGTGACGTTTCACTGTAACTTGTTCCCAGTACAGTCTAAGTGGCTGCTGACTGTGTGTTGTACCTAAAAGTGCCCAACAAGAATCCCAATGCACTATACATGGGCCCAAATGCCTTCCTTATGACAAAACTGACACTCATTTTCTTAAAAAAAATCATTGGTCAAAATAGCCTTTTCAGGCTGAGAGAAGCACTTTGGTGACGTTTCACTGTAACTTGTTCCCAGTACAGTCTAAGTGGCTGCTGACTGTGTGACTTGGCTAAAAGTGGCCAAATAGAATCCCAATCCACAATACATGAGCCCAAAGGCCTTCCTTATGACTAAACTGACACCCACTTTCTTAAAAATATCATGGGTCTAAATAGCCTTTGTAGGCTGAGAAAAGCACTTTGGTGACATTTGGCTGTAACTTGTTCCCAGTACATTCTAAGTGGCTGCTGACTGTGTGTTGTACCTAAAAGTGCCCAACAAGAATCCCAATGCACTATACATGGGCCCAAATGCCTTCCTTATGACAAAACTGACATTCATTTTCTTAAAAAAATCATTGGTCAAAATAGCCTTTTCAGGCTGAGAGAAGCACTTTGGTGACGTTTCACTGTAACTTGTTCCCAGTACAGTCTAAGTGGCTGCTGACTGTGTGTTGTACCTAAAAGTGCCCAACAAGAATCCCAATGCACTATACATGGGCCCAAATGCCTTCCTTATGACAAAACTGACATTCATTTTCTTAAAAAAATCATTGGTCAAAATAGCCTTTTCAGGCTGAGAGAAGCACTTTGGTGACGTTTCACTGTAACTTGTTCCCAGTACAGTCTAAGTGGCTGCTGACTGTGTGTTGTACCTAAAAGTGCCCAACAAGAATCCCAATGCACTATACATGGGCCCAAATGCCTTCCTTATGACAAAACTGACATTCATTTTCTTAAAAAAATCATTGGTCAAAATAGCCTTTTCAGGCTGAGAGAAGCACTTTGGTGACGTTTCACTGTAACTTGTTCCCAGTACAGTCTAAGTGGCTGCTGACTGTGTGTTGTACCTAAAAGTGCCCAACAAGAATCCCAATGCACTATACATGGGCCCAAATGCCTTCCTTATGACAAAACTGACATTCATTTTCTTTAAAAAATCATTGGTCAAAATAGCCTTTTCAGGCTGAGAGAAGCACTTTGGTGACGTTTCACTGTAACTTTTTCCCAGTACAGTCTAAGTGGCTGCTGACTGTGTGTTGTACCTAAAAGTGCCCAACAAGAATCCCAATGCACTATACATGGGCCCAAAGGCCTTCCTTATGACAAAACTGACACTCATTTTTCTAAAAAAATCATTGGTCAAAATAGCCTTTTCAGGCTGAGAGAAGCACTTTGGTGACGTTTCACTGTAACTTGTTCCCAGTACAGTCTAAGTGGCTGTTGACTGTGTGACTTGGCTAAAAGTGGCCAAATAGAAGCCCAATCCACAATACATGAGCCCAAAGGCCTTCCTTATGACTTAACTGACACCCACTTTCTTAAAAATATCTTGGGTCTAAATAGCCTCTGTAGGCTGAGAAAAGCACTTTGGTGACATTTGGCTGTAACTTGTTCCCAGTACATTCTAAGTGGCTGCTGACTGTGTGTTGTACCTAAAAGTGCCCAACAAGAATCCCAATGCACTATACATGGGCCCAAAGGCCTTCCTTATGACAAAACTGACACTCATTTTCCTAAAAAAATCATTGGTCAAAATAGCCTTTTCAGGCTGAGAGAAGCACTTTGGTGACGTTTCACTGTAACTTGTTCCCAGTACAGTCTAAGTGGCTGTTGACTGTGTGACTTGGCTAAAAGTGGCCAAATAGAAGCCCAATCCACAATACATGAGCCCAAAGGCCTTCCTTATGACTAAACTGACACCCACTTTCTTAAAAATATCATGGGTCTAAATAGCCTTTGTAGGCTGAGAAAAGCACTTTGGTGACATTTGGCTGTAACTTGTTCCCAGTACATTCTAAGTGGCTGCTGACTGTGTGTTGTACCTAAAAGTGCCCAACAAGAATCCCAATGCACTATACATGGGCCCAAATGCCTTCCTTATGACAAAACTGACATTCATTTTCTTAAAAAAATCATTGGTCAAAATAGCCTTTTCAGGCTGAGAGAAGCACTTTGGTGACGTTTCACTGTAACTTGTTCCCAGTACAGTCTAAGTGGCTGCTGACTGTGTGTTGTACCTAAAAGTGCCCAACAAGAATCCCAATGCACTATACATGGGCCCAAATGCCTTCCTTATGACAAAACTGACACTCATTTTCCTAAAAAAATCATTGGTCAAAATAGCCTTTTCAGGCTGAGAGAAGCACTTTGGTGACGTTTCACTGTAACTTGTTCCCAGTACAGTCTAAGTGGCTGCTGACTGTGTGTTGTACCTAAAAGTGCCCAACAAGAATCCCAATGCACTATACATGGGCCCAAATGCCTTCCTTATGACAAAACTGACACTCATTTTCTTAAAAAAAATCATTGGTCAAAATAGCCTTTTCAGGCTGAGAGAAGCACTTTGGTGACGTTTCACTGTAACTTGTTCCCAGTACAGTCTAAGTGGCTGCTGACTGTGTGTTGTACCTAAAAGTGCCCAACAAGAATCCCAATGCACTATACATGGGCCCAAAGGCCTTCCTTATGACAAAACTGACACTCATTTTCCTAAAAAAATCATTGGTCAAAATAGCCTTTTCAGGCTGAGAGAAGCACTTTGGTGACGTTTCACTGTAACTTGTTCCCAGTACAGTCTAAGTGGCTGTTGACTGTGTGACTTGGCTAAAAGTGGCCAAATAGAAGCCCAATCCACAATACATGAGCCCAAAGGCCTTCCTTATGACTTAACTGACACCCACTTTCTTAAAAATATCTTGGGTCTAAATAGCCTCTGTAGGCTGAGAAAAGCACTTTGGTGACATTTGGCTGTAACTTGTTCCCAGTACATTCTAAGTGGCTGCTGACTGTGTGTTGTACCTAAAAGTGCCCAACAAGAATCCCAATGCACTATACATGGGCCCAAATGCCTTCCTTATGACAAAACTGACATTCATTTTCTTAAAAAAATCATTGGTCAAAATAGCCTTTTCAGGCTGAGAGAAGCACTTTGGTGACGTTTCACTGTAACTTGTTCCCAGTACAGTCTAAGTGGCTGCTGACTGTGTGTTGTACCTAAAAGTGCCCAACAAGAATCCCAATGCACTATACATGGGCCCAAATGCCTTCCTTATGACAAAACTGACATTCATTTTCTTAAAAAAATCATTGGTCAAAATAGCCTTTTCAGGCTGAGAGAAGCACTTTGGTGACGTTTCACTGTAACTTGTTCCCAGTACAGTCTAAGTGGCTGCTGACTGTGTGTTGTACCTAAAAGTGCCCAACAAGAATCCCAATGCACTATACATGGGCCCAAATGCCTTCCTTATGACAAAACTGACATTCATTTTCTTAAAAAAATCATTGGTCAAAATAGCCTTTTCAGGCTGAGAGAAGCACTTTGGTGACGTTTCACTGTAACTTGTTCCCAGTACAGTCTAAGTGGCTGCTGACTGTGTGTTGTACCTAAAAGTGCCCAACAAGAATCCCAATGCACTATACATGGGCCCAAAGGCCTTCCTTATGACAAAACTGACACTCATTTTCCTAAAAAAATCATTGGTCAAAATAGCCTTTTCAGGCTGAGAGAAGCACTTTGGTGACGTTTCACTGTAACTTGTTCCCAGTACAGTCTAAGTGGCTGTTGACTGTGTGACTTGGCTAAAAGTGGCCAAATAGAAGCCCAATCCACAATACATGAGCCCAAAGGCCTTCCTTATGACTAAACTGACACCCACTTTCTTAAAAATATCATGGGTCTAAATAGCCTTTGTAGGCTGAGAAAAGCACTTTGGTGACATTTGGCTGTAACTTGTTCCCAGTACATTCTAAGTGGCTGCTGACTGTGTGTTGTACCTAAAAGTGCCCAACAAGAATCCCAATGCACTATACATGGGCCCAAATGCCTTCCTTATGACAAAACTGACATTCATTTTCTTAAAAAAATCATTGGTCAAAATAGCCTTTTCAGGCTGAGAGAAGCACTTTGGTGACGTTTCACTGTAACTTGTTCCCAGTACAGTCTAAGTGGCTGTTGACTGTGTGACTTGGCTGAAAGTGGCCAAATAGAAGCCCAATCCACAATACATGAGCCCAAAGGCCTTCCTTATGACTAAACTGACACCCACTTTCTTAAAAATATCATGGGTCTAAATAGCCTTTGTAGGCTGAGAAAAGCACTTTGGTGACATTTGGCTGTAACTTGTTCCCAGTACATTCTAAGTGGCTGCTGACTGTGTGTTGTACCTAAAAGTGCCCAACAAGAATCCCAATGCACTATACATGGGCCCAAATGCCTTCCTTATGACAAAACTGACATTCATTTTCTTAAAAAAATCATTGGTCAAAATAGCCATTTTAGGCTGAGAGAAGCACTTTGGTGACGTTTCACTGTAACTTGTTCCCAGTACAGTCTAAGTGGCTGCTGACTGTGTGTTGTACCTAAAAGTGCCCAACAAGAATCCCAATGCACTATACATGGGCCCAAATGCCTTCCTTATGACAAAACTGACACTCATTTTCTTAAAAAAAATCATTGGTCAAAATAGCCTTTTCAGGCTGAGAGAAGCACTTTGGTGACGTTTCACTGTAACTTGTTCCCAGTACAGTCTAAGTGGCTGCTGACTGTGTGACTTGGCTAAAAGTGGCCAAATAGAAGCCCAATCCACAATACATGAGCCCAAAGGCCTTCCTTATGACTAAACTGACACCCACTTTCTTAAAAATATCATGGGTCTAAATAGCCTTTGTAGGCTGAGAAAAGCACTTTGGTGACATTTGGCTGTAACTTGTTCCCAGTACATTCTAAGTGGCTGCTGACTGTGTGTTGTACCTAAAAGTGCCCAACAAGAATCCCAATGCACTATACATGGGCCCAAATGCCTTCCTTATGACAAAACTGACATTCATTTTCTTAAAAAAATCATTGGTCAAAATAGCCTTTTCAGGCTGAGAGAAGCACTTTGGTGACGTTTCACTGTAACTTGTTCCCAGTACAGTCTAAGTGGCTGCTGACTGTGTGTTGTACCTAAAAGTGCCCAACAAGAATCCCAATGCACTATACATGGGCCCAAATGCCTTCCTTATGACAAAACTGACATTCATTTTCTTAAAAAAATCATTGGTCAAAATAGCCTTTTCAGGCTGAGAGAAGCACTTTGGTGACGTTTCACTGTAACTTGTTCCCAGTACAGTCTAAGTGGCTGCTGACTGTGTGTTGTACCTAAAAGTGCCCAACAAGAATCCCAATGCACTATACATGGGCCCAAATGCCTTCCTTATGACAAAACTGACATTCATTTTCTTAAAAAAATCATTGGTCAAAATAGCCTTTTCAGGCTGAGAGAAGCACTTTGGTGACGTTTCACTGTAACTTGTTCCCAGTACAGTCTAAGTGGCTGCTGACTGTGTGTTGTACCTAAAAGTGCCCAACAAGAATCCCAATGCACTATACATGGGCCCAAATGCCTTCCTTATGACAAAACTGACATTCATTTTCTTAAAAAAATCATTGGTCAAAATAGCCTTTTCAGGCTGAGAGAAGCACTTTGGTGACGTTTCACTGTAACTTGTTCCCAGTACAGTCTAAGTGGCTGTTGACTGTGTGACTTGGCTAAAAGTGGCCAAATAGAAGCCCAATCCACAATACATGAGCCCAAAGGCCTTCCTTATGACTAAACTGACACCCACTTTCTTAAAAATATCTTGGGTCTAAATAGCCTTTGTAGGCTGAGAAAAGCACTTTGGTGACATTTGGCTGTAACTTGTTCCCAGTACATTGTAAGTGGCTGCTGACTGTGTGTTGTACCTAAAAGTGCCCAACAAGAATCCCAATGCACTATACATGGGCCCAAATGCCTTCCTTATGACAAAACTGACATTCATTTTCTTAAAAAAATCATTGGTCAAAATAGCCTTTTCAGGCTGAGAGAAGCACTTTGGTGACGTTTCACTGTAACTTGTTCCCAGTACAGTCTAAGTGGCTGCTGACTGTGTGTTGTACCTAAAAGTGCCCAACAAGAATCCCAATGCACTATACATGGGCCCAAATGCCTTCCTTATGACAAAACTGACATTCATTTTCTTAAAAAAATCATTGGTCAAAATAGCCTTTTCAGGCTGAGAGAAGCACTTTGGTGACGTTTCACTGTAACTTGTTCCCAGTACAGTCTAAGTGGCTGCTGACTGTGTGTTGTACCTAAAAGTGCCCAACAAGAATCCCAATGCACTATACATGGGCCCAAAGGCCTTCCTTATGACAAAACTGACACTCATTTTCCTAAAAAAATCATTGGTCAAAATAGCCTTTTCAGGCTGAGAGAAGCACTTTGGTGACGTTTCACTGTAACTTGTTCCCAGTACAGTCTAAGTGGCTGTTGACTGTGTGACTTGGCTAAAAGTGGCCAAATAGAAGCCCAATCCACAATACATGAGCCCAAAGGCCTTCCTTATGACTAAACTGACACCCACTTTCTTAAAAATATCTTGGGTCTAAATAGCCTTTGTAGGCTGAGAAAAGCACTTTGGTGACATTTGGCTGTAACTTGTTCCCAGTACATTCTAAGTGGCTGCTGACTGTGTGTTGTACCTAAAAGTGCCCAACAAGAATCCCAATGCACTATACATGGGCCCAAATGCCTTCCTTATGACAAAACTGACATTCATTTTCTTAAAAAAATCATTGGTCAAAATAGCCTTTTCAGGCTGAGAGAAGCACTTTGGTGACGTTTCACTGTAACTTGTTCCCAGTACAGTCTAAGTGGCTGCTGACTGTGTGTTGTACCTAAAAGTGCCCAACAAGAATCTCAATGCACTATACATGGGCCCAAATGCCTTCCTTATGACAAAACTGACACTCATTTTCCTAAAAAAATCATTGGTCAAAATAGCCTTTTCAGGCTGAGAGAAGCACTTTGGTGACGTTTCACTGTAACATGTTCCCAGTACAGTCTAAGTGGCTGCTGACTGTGTGTTGTACCTAAAAGTGCCCAACAAGAATCCCAATGCACTATACATGGGCCCAAATGCCTTCCTTATGACAAAACTGACACTCATTTTCTTTAAAAAAATCATTGGTCAAAATAGCCTTTTCAGGCTGAGAGAAGCACTTTGGTGACGTTTCACTGTAACTTGTTCCCAGTACAGTCTAAGTGGCTGCTGACTGTGTGACTTGGCTAAAAGTGGCCAAATAGAATCCCAATCCACAATACATGAGCCCAAAGGCCTTCCTTATGACTAAACTGACACCCACTTTCTTAAAAATATCATGGGTCTAAATAGCCTTTGTAGGCTGAGAAAAGCACTTTGGTGACATTTGGCTGTAACTTGTTCCCAGTACATTCTAAGTGGCTGCTGACTGTGTGTTGTACCTAAAAGTGCCCAACAAGAATCCCAATGCACTATACATGGGCCCAAATGCCTTCCTTATGACAAAACTGACATTCATTTTCTTAAAAAAATCATTGGTCAAAATAGCCTTTTCAGGCTGAGAGAAGCACTTTGGTGACGTTTCACTGTAACTTGTTCCCAGTACAGTCTAAGTGGCTGCTGACTGTGTGTTGTACCTAAAAGTGCCCAACAAGAATCCCAATGCACTATACATGGGCCCAAATGCCTTCCTTATGACAAAACTGACATTCATTTTCTTAAAAAAATCATTGGTCAAAATAGCCTTTTCAGGCTGAGAGAAGCACTTTGGTGACGTTTCACTGTAACTTGTTCCCAGTACAGTCTAAGTGGCTGCTGACTGTGTGTTGTACCTAAAAGTGCCCAACAAGAATCCCAATGCACTATACATGGGCCCAAATGCCTTCCTTATGACAAAACTGACATTCATTTTCTTAAAAAAATCATTGGTCAAAATAGCCTTTTCAGGCTGAGAGAAGCACTTTGGTGACGTTTCACTGTAACTTGTTCCCAGTACAGTCTAAGTGGCTGCTGACTGTGTGTTGTACCTAAAAGTGCCCAACAAGAATCCCAATGCACTATACATGGGCCCAAATGCCTTCCTTATGACAAAACTGACATTCATTTTCTTAAAAAAATCATTGGTCAAAATAGCCTTTTCAGGCTGAGAGAAGCACTTTGGTGACGTTTCACTGTAACTTCTTCCCAGTACAGTCTAAGTGGCTGCTGACTGTGTGTTGTACCTAAAAGTGCCCAACAAGAATCCCAATGCACTATACATGGGCCCAAAGGCCTTCCTTATGACAAAACTGACACTCATTTTCCTAAAAAAATCATTGGTCAAAATAGCCTTCTCAGGCTGAGAGAAGCACTTTGGTGACGTTTCACTGTAACTTGTTCCCAGTACAGTCTAAGTGGCTGCTGACTGTGTGTTGTACCTAAAAGTGCCCAACAAGAATCCCAATGCACTATACATGGGCCCAAATGCCTTCCTTATGACAAAACTGACATTCATTTTCTTAAAAAAATCATTGGTCAAAATAGCCTTTTCAGGCTGAGAGAAGCACTTTGGTGACGTTTCACTGTAACTTGTTCCCAGTACAGTCTAAGTGGCTGCTGACTGTGTGTTGTACCTAAAAGTGCCCAACAAGAATCCCAATGCACTATACATGGGCCCAAATGCCTTCCTTATGACAAAACTGACACTCATTTTCCTAAAAAAATCATTGGTCAAAATAGCCTTTTCAGGCTGAGAGAAGCACTTTGGTGACGTTTCACTGTAACTTGTTCCCAGTACAGTCTAAGTGGCTGCTGACTGTGTGTTGTACCTAAAAGTGCCCAACAAGAATCCCAATGCACTATACATGGGCCCAAATGCCTTCCTTATGACAAAACTGACACTCATTTTCTTAAAAAAAATCATTGGTCAAAATAGCCTTTTCAGGCTGAGAGAAGCACTTTGGTGACGTTTCACTGTAACTTGTTCCCAGTACAGTCTAAGTGGCTGCTGACTGTGTGACTTGGCTAAAAGTGGCCAAATAGAATCCCAATCCACAATACATGAGCCCAAAGGCCTTCCTTATGACTAAACTGACACCCACTTTCTTAAAAATATCATGGGTCTAAATAGCCTTTGTAGGCTGAGAAAAGCACTTTGGTGACATTTGGCTGTAACTTGTTCCCAGTACATTCTAAGTGGCTGCTGACTGTGTGTTGTACCTAAAAGTGCCCAACAAGAATCCCAATGCACTATACATGGGCCCAAATGCCTTCCTTATGACAAAACTGACATTCATTTTCTTAAAAAAATCATTGGTCAAAATAGCCTTTTCAGGCTGAGAGAAGCACTTTGGTGACGTTTCACTGTAACTTGTTCCCAGTACAGTCTAAGTGGCTGTTGACTGTGTGACTTGGCTAAAAGTGGCCAAATAGAAGCCCAATCCACAATAAATGAGCCCAAAGGCCTTCCTTATGACTAAACTGACACCCACTTTCTTAAAAATATCATGGGTCTAAATAGCCTTTGTAGGCTGAGAAAAGCACTTTGGTGACGTTTCACTGTAACTTGTTCCCAGTACAGTCTAAGTGGCTGCTGACTGTGTGTTGTACCTAAAAGTGCCCAACAAGAATCCCAATGCACTATACATGGGCCCAAATGCCTTCCTTATGACAAAACTGACATTCATTTTCTTAAAAAAATCATTGGTCAAAATAGCCTTTTCAGGCTGAGAGAAGCACTTTGGTGACGTTTCACTGTAACTTGTTCCCAGTACAGTCTAAGTGGCTGCTGACTGTGTGTTGTACCTAAAAGTGCCCAACAAGAATCCCAATGCACTATACATGGGCCCAAATGCCTTCCTTATGACAAAACTGACATTCATTTTCTTAAAAAAATCATTGGTCAAAATAGCCTTTTCAGGCTGAGAGAAGCACTTTGGTGACGTTTCACTGTAACTTGTTCCCAGTACAGTCTAAGTGGCTGCTGACTGTGTGTTGTACCTAAAAGTGCCCAACAAGAATCCCAATGCACTATACATGGGCCCAAAGGCCTTCCTTATGACAAAACTGACACTCATTTTCCTAAAAAAATCATTGGTCAAAATAGCCTTTTCAGGCTGAGAGAAGCACTTTGGTGACGTTTCACTGTAACTTGTTCCCAGTACAGTCTAAGTGGCTGTTGACTGTGTGACTTGGCTAAAAGTGGCCAAATAGAAGCCCAATCCACAATACATGAGCCCAAAGGCCTTCCTTATGACTAAACTGACACCCACTTTCTTAAAAATATCATGGGTCTAAATAGCCTTTGTAGGCTGAGAAAAGCACTTTGGTGACATTTGGCTGTAACTTGTTCCCAGTACATTCTAAGTGGCTGCTGACTGTGTGTTGTACCTAAAAGTGCCCAACAAGAATCCCAATGCACTATACATGGGCCCAAATGCCTTCCTTATGACAAAACTGACATTCATTTTCTTAAAAAAATCATTGGTCAAAATAGCCTTTTCAGGCTGAGAGAAGCACTTTGGTGACGTTTCACTGTAACTTGTTCCCAGTACAGTCTAAGTGGCTGTTGACTGTGTGACTTGGCTGAAAGTGGCCAAATAGAAGCCCAATCCACAATACATGAGCCCAAAGGCCTTCCTTATGACTAAACTGACACCCACTTTCTTAAAAATATCATGGGTCTAAATAGCCTTTGTAGGCTGAGAAAAGCACTTTGGTGACATTTGGCTGTAACTTGTTCCCAGTACATTCTAAGTGGCTGCTGACTGTGTGTTGTACCTAAAAGTGCCCAACAAGAATCCCAATGCACTATACATGGGCCCAAATGCCTTCCTTATGACAAAACTGACATTCATTTTCTTAAAAAAATCATTGGTCAAAATAGCCATTTCAGGCTGAGAGAAGCACTTTGGTGACGTTTCACTGTAACTTGTTCCCAGTACAGTCTAAGTGGCTGTTGACTGTGTGACTTGGCTGAAAGTGGCCAAATAGAAGCCCAATCCACAATACATGAGCCCAAAGGCCTTCCTTATGACTAAACTGACACCCACTTTCTTAAAAATATCATGGGTCTAAATAGCCTTTGTAGGCTGAGAAAAGCACTTTGGTGACATTTGGCTGTAACTTGTTCCCAGTACATTCTAAGTGGCTACTGACTGTGTGTTGTACCTAAAAGTGCCCAACAAGAATCCCAATGCACTATACATGGGCCCAAATGCCTTCCTTATGACAAAACTGACATTCATTTTCTTAAAAAAATCATTGGTCAAAATAGCCTTTTCAGGCTGAGAGAAGCACTTTGGTGACGTTTCACTGTAACTTGTTCCCAGTACAGTCTAAGTGGCTGCTGACTGTGTGTTGTACCTAAAAGTGCCCAACAAGAATCCCAATGCACTATACATGGGCCCAAATGCCTTCCTTATGACAAAACTGACATTCATTTTCTTAAAAAAATCATTGGTCAAAATAGCCTTTTCAGGCTGAGAGAAGCACTTTGGTGACGTTTCACTGTAACTTGTTCCCAGTACAGTCTAAGTGGCTGCTGACTGTGTGTTGTACCTAAAAGTGCCCAACAAGAATCCCAATGCACTATACATGGGCCCAAAGGCCTTCCTTATGACAAAACTGACACTCATTTTCCTAAAAAAATCATTGGTCAAAATAGCCTTTTCAGGCTGAGAGAAGCACTTTGGTGACGTTTCACTGTAACTTGTTCCCAGTACAGTCTAAGTGGCTGTTGACTGTGTGACTTGGCTAAAAGTGGCCAAATAGAAGCCCAATCCACAATACATGAGCCCAAAGGCCTTCCTTATGACTAAACTGACACCCACTTTCTTAAAAATATCTTGGGTCTAAATAGCCTTTGTAGGCTGAGAAAAGCACTTTGGTGACATTTGGCTGTAACTTGTTCCCAGTACATTGTAAGTGGCTGCTGACTGTGTGTTGTACCTAAAAGTGCCCAACGAGAATCCCAATGCACTATACATGGGCCCAAATGCCTTCCTTATGACAAAACTGACATTCATTTTCTTAAAAAAATCATTGGTCAAAATAGCCTTTTCAGGCTGAGAGAAGCACTTTGGTGACGTTTCACTGTAACTTGTTCCCAGTACAGTCTAAGTGGCTGCTGACTGTGTGTTGTACCTAAAAGTGCCCAACAAGAATCCCAATGCACTATACATGGGCCCAAATGCCTTCCTTATGACAAAACTGACATTCATTTTCTTAAAAAAATCATTGGTCAAAATAGCCTTTTCAGGCTGAGAGAAGCACTTTGGTGACGTTTCACTGTAACTTGTTCCCAGTACAGTCTAAGTGGCTGCTGACTGTGTGTTGTACCTAAAAGTGCCCAACAAGAATCCCAATGCACTATACATGGGCCCAAAGGCCTTCCTTATGACAAAACTGACACTCATTTTCCTAAAAAAATCATTGGTCAAAATAGCCTTTTCAGGCTGAGAGAAGCACTTTGGTGACGTTTCACTGTAACTTGTTCCCAGTACAGTCTAAGTGGCTGTTGACTGTGTGACTTGGCTAAAAGTGGCCAAATAGAAGCCCAATCCACAATACATGAGCCCAAAGGCCTTCCTTATGACTAAACTGACACCCACTTTCTTAAAAATATCTTGGGTCTAAATAGCCTTTGTAGGCTGAGAAAAGCACTTTGGTGACATTTGGCTGTAACTTGTTCCCAGTACATTCTAAGTGGCTGCTGACTGTGTGTTGTACCTAAAAGTGCCCAACAAGAATCCCAATGCACTATACATGGGCCCAAATGCCTTCCTTATGACAAAACTGACATTCATTTTCTTAAAAAAATCATTGGTCAAAATAGCCTTTTCAGGCTGAGAGAAGCACTTTGGTGACGTTTCACTGTAATTTGTTCCCAGTACAGTCTAAGTGGCTGCTGACTGTGTGTTGTACCTAAAAGTGCCCAACAAGAATCTCAATGCACTATACATGGGCCCAAATGCCTTCCTTATGACAAAACTGACACTCATTTTCCTAAAAAAATCATTGGTCAAAATAGCCTTTTCAGGCTGAGAGAAGCACTTTGGTGACGTTTCACTGTAACATGTTCCCAGTACAGTCTAAGTGGCTGCTGACTGTGTGTTGTACCTAAAAGTGCCCAACAAGAATCCCAATGCACTATACATGGGCCCAAATGCCTTCCTTATGACAAAACTGACACTCATTTTCTTTAAAAAAATCATTGGTCAAAATAGCCTTTTCAGGCTGAGAGAAGCACTTTGGTGACGTTTCACTGTAACTTGTTCCCAGTACAGTCTAAGTGGCTGCTGACTGTGTGACTTGGCTAAAAGTGGCCAAATAGAATCCCAATCCACAATACATGAGCCCAAAGGCCTTCCTTATGACTAAACTGACACCCACTTTCTTAAAAATATCATGGGTCTAAATAGCCTTTGTAGGCTGAGAAAAGCACTTTGGTGACATTTGGCTGTAACTTGTTCCCAGTACATTCTAAGTGGCTGCTGACTGTGTGTTGTACCTAAAAGTGCCCAACAAGAATCCCAATGCACTATACATGGGCCCAAATGCCTTCCTTATGACAAAACTGACATTCATTTTCTTAAAAAAATCATTGGTCAAAATAGCCTTTTCAGGCTGAGAGAAGCACTTTGGTGACGTTTCACTGTAACTTGTTCCCAGTACAGTCTAAGTGGCTGCTGACTGTGTGTTGTACCTAAAAGTGCCCAACAAGAATCCCAATGCACTATACATGGGCCCAAATGCCTTCCTTATGACAAAACTGACATTCATTTTCTTAAAAAAATCATTGGTCAAAATAGCCTTTTCAGGCTGAGAGAAGCACTTTGGTGACGTTTCACTGTAACTTGTTCCCAGTACAGTCTAAGTGGCTGCTGACTGTGTGTTGTACCTAAAAGTGCCCAACAAGAATCCCAATGCACTATACATGGGCCCAAATGCCTTCCTTATGACAAAACTGACATTCATTTTCTTAAAAAAATCATTGGTCAAAATAGCCTTTTCAGGCTGAGAGAAGCACTTTGGTGACGTTTCACTGTAACTTGTTCCCAGTACAGTCTAAGTGGCTGCTGACTGTGTGTTGTACGTAAAAGTGCCCAACAAGAATCCCAATGCACTATACATGGGCCCAAATGCCTTCCTTATGACAAAACTGACATTCATTTTCTTAAAAAAATCATTGGTCAAAATAGCCTTTTCAGGCTGAGAGAAGCACTTTGGTGACGTTTCACTGTAACTTCTTCCCAGTACAGTCTAAGTGGCTGCTGACTGTGTGTTGTACCTAAAAGTGCCCAACAAGAATCCCAATGCACTATACATGGGCCCAAAGGCCTTCCTTATGACAAAACTGACACTCATTTTCCTAAAAAAATCATTGGTCAAAATAGCCTTTTCAGGCTGAGAGAAGCACTTTGGTGACGTTTCACTGTAACTTGTTCCCAGTACAGTCTAAGTGGCTGTTGACTGTGTGACTTGGCTAAAAGTGGCCAAATAGAAGCCCAATCCACAATAAATGAGCCCAAAGGCCTTCCTTATGACTAAACTGACACCCACTTTCTTAAAAATATCATGGGTCTAAATAGCCTTTGTAGGCTGAGAAAAGCACTTTGGTGACGTTTCACTGTAACTTGTTCCCAGTACAGTCTAAGTGGCTGCTGACTGTGTGTTGTACCTAAAAGTGCCCAACAAGAATCCCAATGCACTATACATGGGCCCAAATGCCTTCCTTATGACAAAACTGACATTCATTTTCTTAAAAAAATCATTGGTCAAAATAGCCTTTTCAGGCTGAGAGAAGCACTTTGGTGACGTTTCACTGTAACTTGTTCCCAGTACAGTCTAAGTGGCTGCTGACTGTGTGTTGTACCTAAAAGTGCCCAACAAGAATCCCAATGCACTATACATGGGCCCAAAGGCCTTCCTTATGACAAAACTGACACTCATTTTCCTAAAAAAATCATTGGTCAAAATAGCCTTTTCAGGCTGAGAGAAGCACTTTGGTGACGTTTCACTGTAACTTGTTCCCAGTACAGTCTAAGTGGCTGTTGACTGTGTGACTTGGCTAAAAGTGGCCAAATAGAAGCCCAATCCACAATAAATGAGCCCAAAGGCCTTCCTTATGACTAAACTGACACCCACTTTCTTAAAAATATCATGGGTCTAAATAGCCTTTGTAGGCTGAGAAAAGCACTTTGGTGACATTTGGCTGTAACTTGTTCCCAGTACATTCTAAGTGGCTGCTGACTGTGTGTTGTACCTAAAAGTGCCCAACAAGAATCCCAATGCACTATACATGGGCCCAAATGCCTTCCTTATGACAAAACTGACATTCATTTTCTTAAAAAAATCATTGGTCAAAATAGCCTTTTCAGGCTGAGAGAAGCACTTTGGTGACGTTTCACTGTAACTTGTTCCCAGTACAGTCTAAGTGGCTGTTGACTGTGTGACTTGGCTGAAAGTGGCCAAATAGAAGCCCAATCCACAATACATGAGCCCAAAGGCCTTCCTTATGACTAAACTGACACCCACTTTCTTAAAAATATCATGGGTCTAAATAGCCTTTGTAGGCTGAGAAAAGCACTTTGGTGACATTTGGCTGTAACTTGTTCCCAGTACATTCTAAGTGGCTGCTGACTGTGTGTTGTACCTAAAAGTGCCCAACAAGAATCCCAATGCACTATACATGGGCCCAAATGCCTTCCTTATGACAAAACTGACATTCATTTTCTTAAAAAAATCATTGGTCAAAATAGCCTTTTCAGGCTGAGAGAAGCACTTTGGTGACGTTTCACTGTAACTTGTTCCCAGTACAGTCTAAGTGGCTGTTGACTGTGTGACTTGGCTGAAAGTGGCCAAATAGAAGCCCAATCCACAATACATGAGCCCAAAGGCCTTCCTTATGACTAAACTGACACCCACTTTCTTAAAAATATCATGGGTCTAAATAGCCTTTGTAGGCTGAGAAAAGCACTTTGGTGACATTTGGCTGTAACTTGTTCCCAGTACATTCTAAGTGGCTGCTGACTGTGTGTTGTACCTAAAAGTGCCCAACAAGAATCCCAATGCACTATACATGGGCCCAAATGCCTTCCTTATGACAAAACTGACATTCATTTTCTTAAAAAAATCATTGGTCAAAATAGCCTTTTCAGGCTGAGAGAAGCACTTTGGTGACGTTTCACTGTAACTTGTTCCCAGTACAGTCTAAGTGGCTGCTGACTGTGTGTTGTACCTAAAAGTGCCCAACAAGAATCCCAATGCACTATACATGGGCCCAAATGCCTTCCTTATGACAAAACTGACATTCATTTTCTTAAAAAAATCATTGGTCAAAATAGCCTTTTCAGGCTGAGAGAAGCACTTTGGTGACGTTTCACTGTAACTTGTTCCCAGTACAGTCTAAGTGGCTGCTGACTGTGTGTTGTACCTAAAAGTGCCCAACAAGAATCCCAATGCACTATACATGGGCCCAAATGCCTTCCTTATGACAAAACTGACACTCATTTTCTTAAAAAAAAATCATTGGTCAAAATAGCCTTTTCAGGCTGAGAGAAGCACTTTGGTGACGTTTCACTGTAACTTGTTCCCAGTACAGTCTAAGTGGCTGCTGACTGTGTGACTTGGCTAAAAGTGGCCAAATAGAATCCCAATCCAAAATACATGAGCCCAAAGGCCTTCCTTATGACTAAACTGACACCCACTTTCTTAAAAATATCATGGGTCTAAATAGCCTTTGTAGGCTGAGAAAAGCACTTTGGTGACATTTGGCTGTAACTTGTTCCCAGTACATTCTAAGTGGCTGCTGACTGTGTGTTGTACCTAAAAGTGCCCAACAAGAATCCCAATGCACTATACATGGGCCCAAATGCCTTCCTTATGACAAAACTGACATTCATTTTCTTAAAAAAATCATTGGTCAAAATAGCCTTTTCAGGCTGAGAGAAGCACTTTGGTGACGTTTCACTGTAACTTGTTCCCAGTACAGTCTAAGTGGCTGCTGACTGTGTGTTGTACCTAAAAGTGCCCAACAAGAATCCCAATGCACTATACATGGGCCCAAATGCCTTCCTTATGACAAAACTGACATTCATTTTCTTAATAAAATCATTGGTCAAAATAGCCTTTTCAGGCTGAGAGAAGCACTTTGGTGACGTTTCACTGTAACTTGTTCCCAGTACAGTCTAAGTGGCTGCTGACTGTGTGTTGTACCTAAAAGTGCCCAACAAGAATCCCAATGCACTATACATGGGCCCAAATGCCTTCCTTATGACAAAACTGACATTCATTTTCTTAAAAAAATCATTGGTCAAAATAGCCTTTTCAGGCTGAGAGAAGCACTTTGGTGACGTTTCACTGTAACTTCTTCCCAGTACAGTCTAAGTGGCTGCTGACTGTGTGTTGTACCTAAAAGTGCCCAACAAGAATCCCAATGCACTATACATGGGCCCAAAGGCCTTCCTTATGACAAAACTGACACTCATTTTCCTAAAAAAATCATTGGTCAAAATAGCCTTTTCAGGCTGAGAGAAGCACTTTGGTGACGTTTCACTGTAACTTGTTCCCAGTACAGTCTAAGTGGCTGTTGACTGTGTGACTTGGCTAAAAGTGGCCAAATAGAAGCCCAATCCACAATACATGAGCCCAAAGGCCTTCCTTATGACTAAACTGACACCCACTTTCTTAAAAATATCATGGGTCTAAATAGCCTTTGTAGGCTGAGAAAAGCACTTTGGTGACATTTGGCTGTAACTTGTTCCCAGTACATTCTAAGTGGCTGCTGACTGTGTGTTGTACCTAAAAGTGCCCAACAAGAATCCCAATGCACTATACATGGGCCCAAATGCCTTCCTTATGACAAAACTGACATTCATTTTCTTAAAAAAATCATTGGTCAAAATAGCCTTTTCAGGCTGAGAGAAGCACTTTGGTGACGTTTCACTGTAACTTGTTCCCAGTACAGTCTAAGTGGCTGTTGACTGTGTGACTTGGCTGAAAGTGGCCAAATAGAAGCCCAATCCACAATACATGAGCCCAAAGGCCTTCCTTATGACTAAACTGACACCCACTTTCTTAAAAATATCATGGGTCTAAATAGCCTTTGTAGGCTGAGAAAAGCACTTTGGTGACATTTGGCTGTAACTTGTTCCCAGTACATTCTAAGTGGCTGCTGACTGTGTGTTGTACCTAAAAGTGCCCAACAAGAATCCCAATGCACTATACATGGGCCCAAATGCCTTCCTTATGACAAAACTGACATTCATTTTCTTAAAAAAATCATTGGTCAAAATAGCCTTTTCAGGCTGAGAGAAGCACTTTGGTGACGTTTCACTGTAACTTGTTCCCAGTACAGTCTAAGTGGCTGCTGACTGTGTGTTGTACCTAAAAGTGCCCAACAAGAATCCCAATGCACTATACATGGGCCCAAATGCCTTCCTTATGACAAAACTGACATTCATTTTCTTAAAAAAATCATTGGTCAAAATAGCCTTTTCAGGCTGAGAGAAGCACTTTGGTGACGTTTCACTGTAACTTGTTCCCAGTACAGTCTAAGTGGCTGCTGACTGTGTGTTGTACCTAAAAGTGCCCAACAAGAATCCCAATGCACTATACATGGGCCCAAATGCCTTCCTTATGACAAAACTGACACTCATTTTCTTAAAAAAAAATCATTGGTCAAAATAGCCTTTTCAGGCTGAGAGAAGCACTTTGGTGACGTTTCACTGTAACTTGTTCCCAGTACAGTCTAAGTGGCTGCTGACTGTGTGACTTGGCTAAAAGTGGCCAAATAGAATCCCAATCCAAAATACATGAGCCCAAAGGCCTTCCTTATGACTAAACTGACACCCACTTTCTTAAAAATATCATGGGTCTAAATAGCCTTTGTAGGCTGAGAAAAGCACTTTGGTGACATTTGGCTGTAACTTGTTCCCAGTACATTCTAAGTGGCTGCTGACTGTGTGTTGTACCTAAAAGTGCCCAACAAGAATCCCAATGCACTATACATGGGCCCAAATGCCTTCCTTATGACAAAACTGACATTCATTTTCTTAAAAAAATCATTGGTCAAAATAGCCTTTTCAGGCTGAGAGAAGCACTTTGGTGACGTTTCACTGTAACTTGTTCCCAGTACAGTCTAAGTGGCTGCTGACTGTGTGTTGTACCTAAAAGTGCCCAACAAGAATCCCAATGCACTATACATGGGCCCAAATGCCTTCCTTATGACAAAACTGACATTCATTTTCTTAAAAAAAATCATTGGTCAAAATAGCCTTTTCAGGCTGAGAGAAGCACTTTGGTGACGTTTCACTGTAACTTGTTCCCAGTACAGTCTAAGTGGCTGCTGACTGTGTGTTGTACCTAAAAGTGCCCAACAAGAATCCCAATGCACTATACATGGGCCCAAATGCCTTCCTTATGACAAAACTGACATTCATTTTCTTAAAAAAATCATTGGTCAAAATAGCCTTTTCAGGCTGAGAGAAGCACTTTGGTGACGTTTCACTGTAACTTGTTCCCAGTACAGTCTAAGTGGCTGCTGACTGTGTGTTGTACCTAAAAGTGCCCAACAAGAATCCCAATGCACTATACATGGGCCCAAATGCCTTCCTTATGACAAAACTGACATTCATTTTCTTAAAAAAATCATTGGTCAAAATAGCCTTTTCAGGCTGAGAGAAGCACTTTGGTGACGTTTCACTGTAACTTGTTCCCAGTACAGTCTAAGTGGCTGCTGACTGTGTGTTGTACCTAAAAGTGCCCAACAAGAATCCCAATGCACTATACATGGGCCCAAAGGCCTTCCTTATGACAAAACTGACACTAATTTTCCTAAAAAAATCATTGGTCAAAATAGCCTTTTCAGGCTGAGAGAAGCACTTTGGTGACGTTTCACTGTAACTTGTTCCCAGTACAGTCTAAGTGGCTGTTGACTGTGTGACTTGGCTAAAAGTGGCCAAATAGAAGCCCAATCCACAATACATGAGCCCAAAGGCCTTCCTTATGACTAAACTGACACCCACTTTCTTAAAAATATCATGGGTCTAAATAACCTTTGTAGGCTGAGAAAAGCACTTTGGTGACGTTTCACTGTAACTTGTTCCCAGTACAGTCTAAGTGGCTGCTGACTGTGTGTTGTACCTAAAAGTGCCCAACAAGAATCCCAATGCACTATACATGGGCCCAAATGCCTTCCTTATGACAAAACTGACATTCATTTTCTTAAAAAAATCATTGGTCAAAATAGCCTTTTCAGGCTGAGAGAAGCACTTTGGTGACGTTTCACTGTAACTTGTTCCCAGTACAGTCTAAGTGGCTGCTGACTGTGTGTTGTACCTAAAAGTGCCCAACAAGAATCCCAATGCACTATACATGGGCCCAAAGGCCTTCCTTATGACAAAACTGACACTCATTTTCCTAAAAAAATCATTGGTCAAAATAGCCTTTTCAGGCTGAGAGAAGCACTTTGGTGACGTTTCACTGTAACTTGTTCCCAGTACAGTCT
This sequence comes from Gymnoscopelus microlampas, assembly GCF_963454915.1. Lineage (NCBI taxonomy): Eukaryota > Metazoa > Chordata > Actinopteri > Myctophiformes > Myctophidae > Gymnoscopelus > Gymnoscopelus microlampas. Next base: position 49,437,716 of record NC_139956.1, read on the forward strand.
AAGTGGCTGCTGACTGTGTGACTTGGCTAAAAGTGGCCAAATAGAATCCCAATCCAAAATACATGAGCCCAAAGGCCTTCCTTATGACTAAACTGACACCCACTTTCTTAAAAATATCATGGGTCTAAATAGCCTTTGTAGGCTGAGAAAAGCACTTTGGTGACATTTGGCTGTAACTTGTTCCCAGTACATTCTAAGTGGCTGCTGACTGTGTGTTGTACCTAAAAGTGCCCAACAAGAATCCCAATGCACTATACATGGGCCCAAATGCCTTCCTTATGACAAAACTGACATTCATTTTCTTAAAAAAATCATTGGTCAAAATAGCCTTTTCAGGCTGAGAGAAGCACTTTGGTGACGTTTCACTGTAACTTGTTCCCAGTACAGTCTAAGTGGCTGCTGACTGTGTGTTGTACCTAAAAGTGCCCAACAAGAATCCCAATGCACTATACATGGGCCCAAATGCCTTCCTTATGACAAAACTGACATTCATTTTCTTAAAAAAAATCATTGGTCAAAATAGCCTTTTCAGGCTGAGAGAAGCACTTTGGTGACGTTTCACTGTAACTTGTTCCCAGTACAGTCTAAGTGGCTGCTGACTGTGTGTTGTACCTAAAAGTGCCCAACAAGAATCCCAATGCACTATACATGGGCCCAAATGCCTTCCTTATGACAAAACTGACATTCATTTTCTTAATAAAATCATTGGTCAAAATAGCCTTTTCAGGCTGAGAGAAGCACTTTGGTGACGTTTCACTGTAACTTGTTCCCAGTACAGTCTAAGTGGCTGCTGACTGTGTGTTGTACCTAAAAGTGCCCAACAAGAATCCCAATGCACTATACATGGGCCCAAATGCCTTCCTTATGACAAAACTGACATTCATTTTCTTAAAAAAATCATTGGTCAAAATAGCCTTTTCAGGCTGAGAGAAGCACTTTGGTGACGTTTCACTGTAACTTCTTCCCAGTACAGTCTAAGTGGCTGCTGACTGTGTGTTGTACCTAAAAGTGCCCAACAAGAATCCCAATGCACTATACATGGGCCCAAAGGCCTTCCTTATGACAAAACTGACACTCATTTTCCTAAAAAAATCATTGGTCAAAATAGCCTTTTCAGGCTGAGAGAAGCACTTTGGTGACGTTTCACTGTAACTTGTTCCCAGTACAGTCTAAGTGGCTGTTGACTGTGTGACTTGGCTAAAAGTGGCCAAATAGAAGCCCAATCCACAATAACTGAGCCCAAAGGCCTTCCTTATGACTAAACTGACACCCACTTTCTTAAAAATATCATGGGTCTAAATAGCCTTTGTAGGCTGAGAAAAGCACTTTGGTGACGTTTCACTGTAACTTGTTCCCAGTACAGTCTAAGTGGCTGCTGACTGTGTGTTGTACCTAAAAGTGCCCAACAAGAATCCCAATGCACTATACATGGGCCCAAATGCCTTCCTTATGACAAAACTGACATTCATTTTCTTAAAAAAATCATTGGTCAAAATAGCCTTTTCAGGCTGAGAGAAGCACTTTGGTGACGTTTCACTGTAACTTGTTCCCAGTACAGTCTAAGTGGCTGCTGACTGTGTGTTGTACCTAAAAGTGCCCAACAAGAATCCCAATGCACTATACATGGGCCCAAATGCCTTCCTTATGACAAAACTGACATTCATTTTCTTAAAAAAATCATTGGTCAAAGTAGCCTTTTCAGGCTGAGAGAAGCACTTTGGTGACGTTTCACTGTAACTTGTTCCCAGTACAGTCTAAGTGGCTGCTGACTGTGTGTTGTACCTAAAAGTGCCCAACAAGAATCCCAATGCACTATACATGGGCCCAAAGGCCTTCCTTATGACAAAACTGACACTCATTTTCCTAAAAAAATCATTGGTCAAAATAGCCTTTTCAGGCTGAGAGAAGCACTTTGGTGACGTTTCACTGTAACTTGTTCCCAGTACAGTCTAAGTGGCTGTTGACTGTGTGACTTGGCTAAAAGTGGCCAAATAGAAGCCCAATCCACAATACATGAGCCCAAAGGCCTTCCTTATGACTAAACTGACACCCACTTTCTTAAAAATATCTTGGGTCTAAATAGCCTTTGTAGGCTGAGAAAAGCACTTTGGTGACATTTGGCTGTAACTTGTTCCCAGTACATTCTAAGTGGCTGCTGACTGTGTGTTGTACCTAAAAGTGCCCAACAAGAATCCCAATGCACTATACATGGGCCCAAATGCCTTCCTTATGACAAAACTGACATTCATTTTCTTAAAAAAATCATTGGTCAAAATAGCCTTTTCAGGCTGAGAGAAGCACTTTGGTGACGTTTCACTGTAACTTGTTCCCAGTACAGTCTAAGTGGCTGCTGACTGTGTGTTGTACCTAAAAGTGCCCAACAAGAATCTCAATGCACTATACATGGGCCCAAATGCCTTCCTTATGACAAAACTGACACTCATTTTCCTAAAAAAATCATTGGTCAAAATAGCCTTTTCAGGCTGAGAGAAGCACTTTGGTGACGTTTCACTGTAACATGTTCCCAGTACAGTCTAAGTGGCTGCTGACTGTGTGTTGTACCTAAAAGTGCCCAACAAGAATCCCAATGCACTATACATGGGCCCAAATGCCTTCCTTATGACAAAACTGACACTCATTTTCTTTAAAAAAATCATTGGTCAAAATAGCCTTTTCAGGCTGAGAGAAGCACTTTGGTGACGTTTCACTGTAACTTGTTCCCAGTACAGTCTAAGTGGCTGCTGACTGTGTGACTTGGCTAAAAGTGGCCAAATAGAATCCCAATCCACAATACATGAGCCCAAAGGCCTTCCTTATGACTAAACTGACACCCACTTTCTTAAAAATATCATGGGTCTAAATAGCCTTTGTAGGCTGAGAAAAGCACTTTGGTGACATTTGGCTGTAACTTGTTCCCAGTACATTCTAAGTGGCTGCTGACTGTGTGTTGTACCTAAAAGTGCCCAACAAGAATCCCAATGCACTATACATGGGCCCAAATGCCTTCCTTATGACAAAACTGACATTCATTTTCTTAAAAAAATCATTGGTCAAAATAGCCTTTTCAGGCTGAGAGAAGCACTTTGGTGACGTTTCACTGTAACTTGTTCCCAGTACAGTCTAAGTGGCTGCTGACTGTGTGTTGTACCTAAAAGTGCCCAACAAGAATCCCAATGCACTATACATGGGCCCAAATGCCTTCCTTATGACAAAACTGACATTCATTTTCTTAAAAAAATCATTGGTCAAAATAGCCTTTTCAGGCTGAGAGAAGCACTTTGGTGACGTTTCACTGTAACTTGTTCCCAGTACAGTCTAAGTGGCTGCTGACTGTGTGTTGTACCTAAAAGTGCCCAACAAGAATCCCAATGCACTATACATGGGCCCAAATGCCTTCCTTATGACAAAACTGACATTCATTTTCTTAAAAAAATCATTGGTCAAAATAGCCTTTTCAGGCTGAGAGAAGCACTTTGGTGACGTTTCACTGTAACTTGTTCCCAGTACAGTCTAAGTGGCTGCTGACTGTGTGTTGTACCTAAAAGTGCCCAACAAGAATCCCAATGCACTATACATGGGCCCAAATGCCTTCCTTATGACAAAACTGACATTCATTTTCTTAAAAAAATCATTGGTCAAAATAGCCTTTTCAGGCTGAGAGAAGCACTTTGGTGACGTTTCACTGTAACTTCTTCCCAGTACAGTCTAAGTGGCTGCTGACTGTGTGTTGTACCTAAAAGTGCCCAACAAGAATCCCAATGCACTATACATGGGCCCAAAGGCCTTCCTTATGACAAAACTGACACTCATTTTCCTAAAAAAATCATTGGTCAAAATAGCCTTTTCAGGCTGAGAGAAGCACTTTGGTGACGTTTCACTGTAACTTGTTCCCAGTACAGTCTAAGTGGCTGTTGACTGTGTGACTTGGCTAAAAGTGGCCAAATAGAAGCCCAATCCACAATAAATGAGCCCAAAGGCCTTCCTTATGACTAAACTGACACCCACTTTCTTAAAAATATCATGGGTCTAAATAGCCTTTGTAGGCTGAGAAAAGCACTTTGGTGACGTTTCACTGTAACTTGTTCCCAGTACAGTCTAAGTGGCTGCTGACTGTGTGTTGTACCTAAAAGTGCCCAACAAGAATCCCAATGCACTATACATGGGCCCAAATGCCTTCCTTATGACAAAACTGACATTCATTTTCTTAAAAAAATCATTGGTCAAAATAGCCTTTTCAGGCTGAGAGAAGCACTTTGGTGACGTTTCACTGTAACTTGTTCCCAGTACAGTCTAAGTGGCTGCTGACTGTGTGTTGTACCTAAAAGTGCCCAACAAGAATCCCAATGCACTATACATGGGCCCAAATGCCTTCCTTATGACAAAACTGACATTCATTTTCTTAAAAAAATCATTGGTCAAAATAGCCTTTTCAGGCTGAGAGAAGCACTTTGGTGACGTTTCACTGTAACTTGTTCCCAGTACAGTCTAAGTGGCTGCTGACTGTGTGTTGTACCTAAAAGTGCCCAACAAGAATCCCAATGCACTATACATGGGCCCAAAGGCCTTCCTTATGACAAAACTGACACTCATTTTCCTAAAAAAATCATTGGTCAAAATAGCCTTTTCAGGCTGAGAGAAGCACTTTGGTGACGTTTCACTGTAACTTGTTCCCAGTACAGTCTAAGTGGCTGTTGACTGTGTGACTTGGCTAAAAGTGGCCAAATAGAAGCCCAATCCACAATACATGAGCCCAAAGGCCTTCCTTATGACTAAACTGACACCCACTTTCTTAAAAATATCATGGGTCTAAATAGCCTTTGTAGGCTGAGAAAAGCACTTTGGTGACATTTGGCTGTAACTTGTTCCCAGTACATTCTAAGTGGCTGCTGACTGTGTGTTGTACCTAAAAGTGCCCAACAAGAATCCCAATGCACTATACATGGGCCCAAATGCCTTCCTTATGACAAAACTGACATTCATTTTCTTAAAAAAATCATTGGTCAAAATAGCCTTTTCAGGCTGAGAGAAGCACTTTGGTGACGTTTCACTGTAACTTGTTCCCAGTACAGTCTAAGTGGCTGTTGACTGTGTGACTTGGCTGAAAGTGGCCAAATAGAAGCCCAATCCACAATACATGAGCCCAAAGGCCTTCCTTATGACTAAACTGACACCCACTTTCTTAAAAATATCATGGGTCTAAATGGCCTTTGTAGGCTGAGAAAAGCACTTTGGTGACATTTGGCTGTAACTTGTTCCCAGTACATTCTAAGTGGCTGCTGACTGTGTGTTGTACCTAAAAGTGCCCAACAAGAATCCCAATGCACTATACATGGGCCCAAATGCCTTCCTTATGACAAAACTGACATTCATTTTCTTAAAAAAATCATTGGTCAAAATAGCCTTTTCAGGCTGAGAGAAGCACTTTGGTGACTTTTCACTGTAACTTGTTCCCAGTACAGTCTAAGTGGCTGTTGACTGTGTGACTTGGCTGAAAGTGGCCAAATAGAAGCCCAATCCACAATACATGAGCCCAAAGGCCTTCCTTATGACTAAACTGACACCCACTTTCTTAAAAATATCATGGGTCTAAATAGCCTTTGTAGGCTGAGAAAAGCACTTTGGTGACATTTGGCTGTAACTTGTTCCCAGTACATTCTAAGTGGCTGCTGACTGTGTGTTGTACCTAAAAGTGCCCAACAAGAATCCCAATGCACTATACATGGGCCCAAATGCCTTCCTTATGACAAAACTGACATTCATTTTCTTAAAAAAATCATTGGTCAAAATAGCCTTTTCAGGCTGAGAGAAGCACTTTGGTGACGTTTCACTGTAACTTGTTCCCAGTACAGTCTAAGTGGCTGCTGACTGTGTGTTGTACCTAAAAGTGCCCAACAAGAATCCCAATGCACTATACATGGGCCCAAATGCCTTCCTTATGACAAAACTGACATTCATTTTCTTAAAAAAATCATTGGTCAAAATAGCCTTTTCAGGCTGAGAGAAGCACTTTGGTGACGTTTCACTGTAACTTGTTCCCAGTACAGTCTAAGTGGCTGCTGACTGTGTGTTGTACCTAAAAGTGCCCAACAAGAATCCCAATGCACTATACATGGGCCCAAATGCCTTCCTTATGACAAAACTGACACTCATTTTCTTTAAAAAAAATCATTGGTCAAAATAGCCTTTTCAGGCTGAGAGAAGCACTTTGGTGACGTTTCACTGTAACTTGTTCCCAGTACAGTCTAAGTGGCTGCTGACTGTGTGACTTGGCTAAAAGTGGCCAAATAGAATCCCAATCCAAAATACATGAGCCCAAAGGCCTTCCTTATGACTAAACTGACACCCACTTTCTTAAAAATATCATGGGTCTAAATAGCCTTTGTAGGCTGAGAAAAGCACTTTGGTGACATTTGGCTGTAACTTGTTCCCAGTACATTCTAAGTGGCTGCTGACTGTGTGTTGTACCTAAAAGTGCCCAACAAGAATCCCAATGCACTATACATGGGCCCAAATGCCTTCCTTATGACAAAACTGACATTCATTTTCTTAAAAAAATCATTGGTCAAAATAGCCTTTTCAGGCTGAGAGAAGCACTTTGGTGACGTTTCACTGTAACTTGTTCCCAGTACAGTCTAAGTGGCTGCTGACTGTGTGTTGTACCTAAAAGTGCCCAACAAGAATCCCAATGCACTATACATGCGCCCAAATGCCTTCCTTATGACAAAACTGACATTCATTTTCTTAATAAAATCATTGGTCAAAATAGCCTTTTCAGGCTGAGAGAAGCACTTTGGTGACGTTTCACTGTAACTTGTTCCCAGTACAGTCTAAGTGGCTGCTGACTGTGTGTTGTACCTAAAAGTGCCCAACAAGAATCCCAATGCACTATACATGGGCCCAAATGCCTTCCTTATGACAAAACTGACATTCATTTTCTTAAAAAAATCATTGGTCAAAATAGCCTTTTCAGGCTGAGAGAAGCACTTTGGTGACGTTTCACTGTAACTTCTTCCCAGTACAGTCTAAGTGGCTGCTGACTGTGTGTTGTACCTAAAAGTGCCCAACAAGAATCCCAATGCACTATACATGGGCCCAAAGGCCTTCCTTATGACAAAACTGACACTCATTTTCCTAAAAAAATCATTGGTCAAAATAGCCTTTTCAGGCTGAGAGAAGCACTTTGGTGACGTTTCACTGTAACTTGTTCCCAGTACAGTCTAAGTGGCTGTTGACTGTGTGACTTGGCTAAAAGTGGCCAAATAGAAGCCCAATCCACAATAAATGAGCCCAAAGGCCTTCCTTATGACTAAACTGACACCCACTTTCTTAAAAATATCATGGGTCTAAATAGCCTTTGTAGGCTGAGAAAAGCACTTTGGTGACGTTTCACTGTAACTTGTTCCCAGTACAGTCTAAGTGGCTGCTGACTGTGTGTTGTACCTAAAAGTGCCCAACAAGAATCCCAATGCACTATACATGGGCCCAAATGCCTTCCTTATGACAAAACTGACATTCATTTTCTTAAAAAAATCATTGGTCAAAATAGCCTTTTCAGGCTGAGAGAAGCACTTTGGTGACGTTTCACTGTAACTTGTTCCCAGTACAGTCTAAGTGGCTGCTGACTGTGTGTTGTACCTAAAAGTGCCCAACAAGAATCCCAATGCACTATACATGGGCCCAAATGCCTTCCTTATGACAAAACTGACATTCATTTTCTTAAAAAAATCATTGGTCAAAATAGCCTTTTCAGGCTGAGAGAAGCACTTTGGTGACGTTTCACTGTAACTTGTTCCCAGTACAGTCTAAGTGGCTGCTGACTGTGTGTTGTACCTAAAAGTGCCCAACAAGAATCCCAATGCACTATACATGGGCCCAAAGGCCTTCCTTATGACAAAACTGACACTCATTTTCCTAAAAAAATCATTGGTCAAAATAGCCTTTTCAGGCTGAGAGAAGCACTTTGGTGACGTTTCACTGTAACTTGTTCCCAGTACAGTCTAAGTGGCTGTTGACTGTGTGACTTGGCTAAAAGTGGCCAAATAGAAGCCCAATCCACAATACATGAGCCCAAAGGCCTTCCTTATGACTAAACTGACACCCACTTTCTTAAAAATATCATGGGTCTAAATAGCCTTTGTAGGCTGAGAAAAGCACTTTGGTGACATTTGGCTGTAACTTGTTCCCAGTACATTCTAAGTGGCTGCTGACTGTGTGTTGTACCTAAAAGTGCCCAACAAGAATCCCAATGCACTATACATGGGCCCAAATGCCTTCCTTATGACAAAACTGACATTCATTTTCTTAAAAAAATCATTGGTCAAAATAGCCTTTTCAGGCTGAGAGAAGCACTTTGGTGACGTTTCACTGTAACTTGTTCCCAGTACAGTCTAAGTGGCTGTTGACTGTGTGACTTGGCTGAAAGTGGCCAAATAGAAGCCCAATCCACAATACATGAGCCCAAAGGCCTTCCTTATGACTAAACTGACACCCACTTTCTTAAAAATATCATGGGTCTAAATAGCCTTTGTAGGCTGAGAAAAGCACTTTGGTGACATTTGGCTGTAACTTGTTCCCAGTACATTCTAAGTGGCTGCTGACTGTGTGTTGTACCTAAAAGTGCCCAACAAGAATCCCAATGCACTATACATGGGCCCAAATGCCTTCCTTATGACAAAACTGACATTCATTTTCTTAAAAAAATCATTGGTCAAAATAGCCTTTTCAGGCTGAGAGAAGCACTTTGGTGACGTTTCACTGTAACTTGTTCCCAGTACAGTCTAAGTGGCTGTTGACTGTGTGACTTGGCTGAAAGTGGCCAAATAGAAGCCCAATCCACAATACATGAGCCCAAAGGCCTTCCTTATGACTAAACTGACACCCACTTTCTTAAAAATATCATGGGTCTAAATAGCCTTTGTAGGCTGAGAAAAGCACTTTGGTGACATTTGGCTGTAACTTGTTCCCAGTACATTCTAAGTGGCTGCTGACTGTGTGTTGTACCTAAAAGTGCCCAACAAGAATCCCAATGCACTATACATGGGCCCAAATGCCTTCCTTATGACAAAACTGACATTCATTTTCTTAAAAAAATCATTGGTCAAAATAGCCTTTTCAGGCTGAGAGAAGCACTTTGGTGACGTTTCACTGTAACTTGTTCCCAGTACAGTCTAAGTGGCTGCTGACTGTGTGTTGTACCTAAAAGTGCCCAACAAGAATCCCAATGCACTATACATGGGCCCAAATGCCTTCCTTATGACAAAACTGACATTCATTTTCTTAAAAAAATCATTGGTCAAAATAGCCTTTTCAGGCTGAGAGAAGCACTTTGGTGACGTTTCACTGTAACTTGTTCCCAGTACAGTCTAAGTGGCTGCTGACTGTGTGTTGTACCTAAAAGTGCCCAACAAGAATCCCAATGCACTATACATGGGCCCAAATGCCTTCCTTATGACAAAACTGACACTCATTTTCTTAAAAAAAAATCATTGGTCAAAATAGCCTTTTCAGGCTGAGAGAAGCACTTTGGTGACGTTTCACTGTAACTTGTTCCCAGTACAGTCTAAGTGGCTGCTGACTGTTTGACTTGGCTAAAAGTGGCCAAATAGAATCCCAATCCAAAATACATGAGCCCAAAGGCCTTCCTTATGACTAAACTGACACCCACTTTCTTAAAAATATCATGGGTCTAAATAGCCTTTGTAGGCTGAGAAAAGCACTTTGGTGACATTTGGCTGTAACTTGTTCCCAGTACATTCTAAGTGGCTGCTGACTGTGTGTTGTACCTAAAAGTGCCCAACAAGAATCCCAATGCACTATACATGGGCCCAAATGCCTTCCTTATGACAAAACTGACATTCATTTTCTTAAAAAAATCATTGGTCAAAATAGCCTTTTCAGGCTGAGAGAAGCACTTTGGTGACGTTTCACTGTAACTTGTTCCCAGTACAGTCTAAGTGGCTGCTGACTGTGTGTTGTACCTAAAAGTGCCCAACAAGAATCCCAATGCACTATACATGGGCCCAAATGCCTTCCTTATGACAAAACTGACATTCATTTTCTTAAAAAAAATCATTGGTCAAAATAGCCTTTCCTGCTGAGAGAAGCACTTTGGTGACGTTTCACTGTAACTTGTTCCCAGTACAGTCTAAGTGGCTGCTGACTGTGTGTTGTACCTAAAAGTGCCCAACAAGAATCCCAATGCACTATACATGGGCCCAAATGCCTTCCTTATGACAAAACTGACATTCATTTTCTTAATAAAATCATTGGTCAAAATAGCCTTTTCAGGCTGAGAGAAGCACTTTGGTGACGTTTCACTGTAACTTGTTCCCAGTACAGTCTAAGTGGCTGCTGACTGTGTGTTGTACCTAAAAGTGCCCAACAAGAATCCCAATGCACTATACATGGGCCCAAATGCCTTCCTTATGACAAAACTGACATTCATTTTCTTAAAAAAATCATTGGTCAAAATAGCCTTTTCAGGCTGAGAGAAGCACTTTGGTGACGTTTCACTGTAACTTGTTCCCAGTACAGTCTAAGTGGCTGCTGACTGTGTGTTGTACCTAAAAGTGCCCAACAAGAATCCCAATGCACTATACATGGGCCCAAAGGCCTTCCTTATGACAAAACTGACACTAATTTTCCTAAAAAAATCATTGGTCAAAATAGCCTTTTCAGGCTGAGAGAAGCACTTTGGTGACGTTTCACTGTAACTTGTTCCCAGTACAGTCTAAGTGGCTGTTGACTGTGTGACTTGGCTAAAAGTGGCCAAATAGAAGCCCAATCCACAATACATGAGCCCAAAGGCCTTCCTTATGACTAAACTGACACCCACTTTCTTAAAAATATCATGGGTCTAAATAACCTTTGTAGGCTGAGAAAAGCACTTTGGTGACATTTGGCTGTAACTTGTTCCCAGTACATTCTAAGTGGCTGCTGACTGTGTGTTGTACCTAAAAGTGCCCAACAAGAATCCCAATGCACTATACATGGGCCCAAATGCCTTCCTTATGACAAAACTGACATTCATTTTCTTAAAAAAATCATTGGTCAAAATAGCCTTTTCAGGCTGAGAGAAGCACTTTGGTGACGTTTCACTGTAACTTGTTCCCAGTACAGTCTAAGTGGCTGCTGACTGTGTGTTGTACCTAAAAGTGCCCAACAAGAATCCCAATGCACTATACATGGGCCCAAATGCCTTCCTTATGACAAAACTGACATTCATTTTCTTAAAAAAATCATTGGTCAAAATAGCCTTTTCAGGCTGAGAGAAGCACTTTGGTGACGTTTCACTGTAACTTGTTCCCAGTACAGTCTAAGTGGCTGCTGACTGTGTGTTGTACCTAAAAGTGCCCAACAAGAATCCCAATGCACTATACATGGGCCCAAAGGCCTTCCTTATGACAAAACTGACACTCATTTTCCTAAAAAAATCATTGGTCAAAATAGCCTTTTCAGGCTGAGAGAAGCACTTTGGTGACGTTTCACTGTAACTTGTTCCCAGTACAGTCTAAGTGGCTGTTGACTGTGTGACTTGGCTGAAAGTGGCCAAATAGAAGCCCAATCCACAATACATGAGCCCAAAGGCCTTCCTTATGACTAAACTGACACCCACTTTCTTAAAAATATCATGGGTCTAAATAGCCTTTGTAGGCTGAGAAAAGCACTTTGGTGACATTTGGCTGTAACTTGTTCCCAGTACATTCTAAGTGGCTGCTGACTGTGTGTTGTACCTAAAAGTGCCCAACAAGAATCCCAATGCACTATACATGGGCCCAAATGCCTTCCTTATGACAAAACTGACATTCATTTTCTTAAAAAAATCATTGGTCAAAATAGCCTTTTCAGGCTGAGAGAAGCACTTTGGTGACGTTTCACTGTAACTTGTTCCCAGTACAGTCTAAGTGGCTGCTGACTGTGTGTTGTACCTAAAAGTGCCCAACAAGAATCCCAATGCACTATACATGGGCCCAAATGCCTTCCTTATGACAAAACTGACATTCATTTTCTTTAAAAAATCATTGGTCAAAATAGCCTTTTCAGGCTGAGAGAAGCACTTTGGTGACGTTTCACTGTAACTTGTTCCCAGTACAGTCTAAGTGGCTGCTGACTGTGTGTTGTACCTAAAAGTGCCCAACAAGAATCCCAATGCACTATACATGGGCCCAAATGCCTTCCTTATGACAAAACTGACACTCATTTTCTTAAAAAAAAATCATTGGTCAAAATAGCCTTTTCAGGCTGAGAGAAGCACTTTGGTGACGTTTCACTGTAACTTGTTCCCAGTACAGTCTAAGTGGCTGCTGACTGTGTGACTTGGCTAAAAGTGGCCAAATAGAATCCCAATCCAAAATACATGAGCCCAAAGGCCTTCCTTATGACTAAACTGACACCCACTTTCTTAAAAATATCATGGGTCTAAATAGCCTTTGTAGGCTGAGAAAAGCACTTTGGTGACATTTGGCTGTAACTTGTTCCCAGTACATTCTAAGTGGCTGCTGACTGTGTGTTGTACCTAAAAGTGCCCAACAAGAATCCCAATGCACTATACATGGGCCCAAATGCCTTCCTTATGACAAAACTGACATTCATTTTCTTAAAAAAATCATTGGTCAAAATAGCCTTTTCAGGCTGAGAGAAGCACTTTGGTGACGTTTCACTGTAACTTGTTCCCAGTACAGTCTAAGTGGCTGCTGACTGTGTGTTGTACCTAAAAGTGCCCAACAAGAATCCCAATGCACTATACATGGGCCCAAATGCCTTCCTTATGACAAAACTGACATTCATTTTCTTAAAAAAAATCATTGGTCAAAATAGCCTTTTCAGGCTGAGAGAAGCACTTTGGTGACGTTTCACTGTAACTTGTTCCCAGTACAGTCTAAGTGGCTGCTGACTGTGTGTTGTACCTAAAAGTGCCCAACAAGAATCCCAATGCACTATACATGGGCCCAAATGCCTTCCTTATGACAAAACTGACATTCATTTTCTTAATAAAATCATTGGTCAAAATAGCCTTTTCAGGCTGAGAGAAGCACTTTGGTGACGTTTCACTGTAACTTGTTCCCAGTACAGTCTAAGTGGCTGCTGACTGTGTGTTGTACCTAAAAGTGCCCAACAAGAATCCCAATGCACTATACATGGGCCCAAATGCCTTCCTTATGACAAAACTGACACTCATTTTCTTAAAAAAAAATCATTGGTCAAAATAGCCTTTTCAGGCTGAGAGAAGCACTTTGGTGACGTTTCACTGTAACTTGTTCCCAGTACAGTCTAAGTGGCTGCTGACTGTGTGACTTGGCTAAAAGTGGCCAAATAGAATCCCAATCCAAAATACATGAGCCCAAAGGCCTTCCTTATGACTAAACTGACACCCACTTTCTTAAAAATATCATGGGTCTAAATAGCCTTTGTAGGCTGAGAAAAGCACTTTGGTGACATTTGGCTGTAACTTGTTCCCAGTACATTCTAAGTGGCTGCTGACTGTGTGTTGTACCTAAAAGTGCCCAACAAGAATCCCAATGCACTATACATGGGCCCAAATGCCTTCCTTATGACAAAACTGACATTCATTTTCTTAAAAAAATCATTGGTCAAAATAGCCTTTTCAGGCTGAGAGAAGCACTTTGGTGACGTTTCACTGTAACTTGTTCCCAGTACAGTCTAAGTGGCTGCTGACTGTGTGTTGTACCTAAAAGTGCCCAACAAGAATCCCAATGCACTATACATGGGCCCAAATGCCTTCCTTATGACAAAACTGACATTCATTTTCTTAAAAAAAATCATTGGTCAAAATAGCCTTTTCAGGCTGAGAGAAGCACTTTGGTGACGTTTCACTGTAACTTGTTCCCAGTACAGTCTAAGTGGCTGCTGACTGTGTGTTGTACCTAAAAGTGCCCAACAAGAATCCCAATGCACTATACATGGGCCCAAATGCCTTCCTTATGACAAAACTGACATTCATTTTCTTAATAAAATCATTGGTCAAAATAGCCTTTTCAGGCTGAGAGAAGCACTTTGGTGACGTTTCACTGTAACTTGTTCCCAGTACAGTCTAAGTGGCTGCTGACTGTGTGTTGTACCTAAAAGTGCCCAACAAGAATCCCAATGCACTATACATGGGCCCAAATGCCTTCCTTATGACAAAACTGACATTCATTTTCTTAAAAAAATCATTGGTCAAAATAGCCTTTTCAGGCTGAGAGAAGCACTTTGGTGACGTTTCACTGTAACTTCTTCCCAGTACAGTCTAAGTGGCTGCTGACTGTGTGTTGTACCTAAAAGTGCCCAACAAGAATCCCAATGCACTATACATGGGCCCAAAGGCCTTCCTTATGACAAAACTGACACTCATTTTCCTAAAAAAATCATTGGTCAAAATAGCCTTTTCAGGCTGAGAGAAGCACTTTGGTGACGTTTCACTGTAACTTGTTCCCAGTACAGTCTAAGTGGCTGTTGACTGTGTGACTTGGCTGAAAGTGGCCAAATAGAAGCCCAATCCACAATACATGAGCCCAAAGGCCTTCCTTATGACTAAACTGACACCCACTTTCTTAAAAATATCATGGGTCTAAATAGCCTTTGTAGGCTGAGAAAAGCACTTTGGTGACATTTGGCTGTAACTTGTTCCCAGTACATTTTAAGTGGCTGCTGACTGTGTGTTGTACCTAAAAGTGCCCAACAAGAATCCCAATGCACTATACATGGGCCCAAATGCCTTCCTTATGACAAAACTGACATTCATTTTCTTAAAAAAATCATTGGTCAAAATAGCCTTTTCAGGCTGAGAGAAGCACTTTGGTGACGTTTCACTGTAACTTGTTCCCAGTACAGTCTAAGTGGCTGTTGACTGTGTGACTTGGCTGAAAGTGGCCAAATAGAAGCCCAATCCACAATACATGAGCCCAAAGGCCTTCCTTATGACTAAACTGACACCCACTTTCTTAAAAATATCATGGGTCTAAATAGCCTTTGTAGGCTGAGAAAAGCACTTTGGTGACATTTGGCTGTAACTTGTTCCCAGTACATTCTAAGTGGCTGCTGACTGTGTGTTGTACCTAAAAGTGCCCAACAAGAATCCCAATGCACTATACATGGGCCCAAATGCCTTCCTTATGACAAAACTGACATTCATTTTCTTAAAAAAATCATTGGTCAAAATAGCCTTTTCAGGCTGAGAGAAGCACTTTGGTGACGTTTCACTGTAACTTGTTCCCAGTACAGTCTAAGTGGCTGTTGACTGTGTGACTTGGCTGAAAGTGGCCAAATAGAAGCCCAATCCACAATACATGAGCCCAAAGGCCTTCCTTATGACTAAACTGACACCCACTTTCTTAAAAATATCATGGGTCTAAATAGCCTTTGTAGGCTGAGAAAAGCACTTTGGTGACATTTGGCTGTAACTTGTTCCCAGTACATTCTAAGTGGCTGCTGACTGTGTGTTGTACCTAAAAGTGCCCAACAAGAATCCCAATGCACTATACATGGGCCCAAATGCCTTCCTTATGACAAAACTGACATTCATTTTCTTAAAAAAATCATTGGTCAAAATAGCCTTTTCAGGCTGAGAGAAGCACTTTGGTGACGTTTCACTGTAACTTGTTCCCAGTACAGTCTAAGTGGCTGCTGACTGTGTGTTGTACCTAAAAGTGCCCAACAAGAATCCCAATGCACTATACATGGGCCCAAATGCCTTCCTTATGACAAAACTGACATTCATTTTCTTAAAAAAATCATTGGTCAAAATAGCCTTTTCAGGCTGAGAGAAGCACTTTGGTGACGTTTCACTGTAACTTGTTCCCAGTACAGTCTAAGTGGCTGCTGACTGTGTGTTGTACCTAAAAGTGCCCAACAAGAATCCCAATGCACTATACATGGGCCCAAATGCCTTCCTTATGACAAAACTGACACTCATTTTCTTAAAAAAAAATCATTGGTCAAAATAGCCTTTTCAGGCTGAGAGAAGCACTTTGGTGACGTTTCACTGTAACTTGTTCCCAGTACAGTCTAAGTGGCTGCTGACTGTTTGACTTGGCTAAAAGTGGCCAAATAGAATCCCAATCCAAAATACATGAGCCCAAAGGCCTTCCTTATGACTAAACTGACACCCACTTTCTTAAAAATATCATGGGTCTAAATAGCCTTTGTAGGCTGAGAAAAGCACTTTGGTGACATTTGGCTGTAACTTGTTCCCAGTACATTCTAAGTGGCTGCTGACTGTGTGTTGTACCTAAAAGTGCCCAACAAGAATCCCAATGCACTATACATGGGCCCAAATGCCTTCCTTATGACAAAACTGACATTCATTTTCTTAAAAAAATCATTGGTCAAAATAGCCTTTTCAGGCTGAGAGAAGCACTTTGGTGACGTTTCACTGTAACTTGTTCCCAGTACAGTCTAAGTGGCTGCTGACTGTGTGTTGTACCTAAAAGTGCCCAACAAGAATCCCAATGCACTATACATGGGCCCAAATGCCTTCCTTATGACAAAACTGACATTCATTTTCTTAAAAAAAATCATTGGTCAAAATAGCCTTTCCTGCTGAGAGAAGCACTTTGGTGACGTTTCACTGTAACTTGTTCCCAGTACAGTCTAAGTGGCTGCTGACTGTGTGTTGTACCTAAAAGTGCCCAACAAGAATCCCAATGCACTATACATGGGCCCAAATGCCTTCCTTATGACAAAACTGACATTCATTTTCTTAATAAAATCATTGGTCAAAATAGCCTTTTCAGGCTGAGAGAAGCACTTTGGTGACGTTTCACTGTAACTTGTTCCCAGTACAGTCTAAGTGGCTGCTGACTGTGTGTTGTACCTAAAAGTGCCCAACAAGAATCCCAATGCACTATACATGGGCCCAAATGCCTTCCTTATGACAAAACTGACATTCATTTTCTTAAAAAAATCATTGGTCAAAATAGCCTTTTCAGGCTGAGAGAAGCACTTTGGTGACGTTTCACTGTAACTTGTTCCCAGTACAGTCTAAGTGGCTGCTGACTGTGTGTTGTACCTAAAAGTGCCCAACAAGAATCCCAATGCACTATACATGGGCCCAAAGGCCTTCCTTATGACAAAACTGACACTAATTTTCCTAAAAAAATCATTGGTCAAAATAGCCTTTTCAGGCTGAGAGAAGCACTTTGGTGACGTTTCACTGTAACTTGTTCCCAGTACAGTCTAAGTGGCTGTTGACTGTGTGACTTGGCTAAAAGTGGCCAAATAGAAGCCCAATCCACAATACATGAGCCCAAAGGCCTTCCTTATGACTAAACTGACACCCACTTTCTTAAAAATATCATGGGTCTAAATAACCTTTGTAGGCTGAGAAAAGCACTTTGGTGACATTTGGCTGTAACTTGTTCCCAGTACATTCTAAGTGGCTGCTGACTGTGTGTTGTACCTAAAAGTGCCCAACAAGAATCCCAATGCACTATACATGGGCCCAAATGCCTTCCTTATGACAAAACTGACATTCATTTTCTTAAAAAAATCATTGGTCAAAATAGCCTTTTCAGGCTGAGAGAAGCACTTTGGTGACGTTTCACTGTAACTTGTTCCCAGTACAGTCTAAGTGGCTGCTGACTGTGTGTTGTACCTAAAAGTGCCCAACAAGAATCCCAATGCACTATACATGGGCCCAAATGCCTTCCTTATGACAAAACTGACATTCATTTTCTTAAAAAAATCATTGGTCAAAATAGCCTTTTCAGGCTGAGAGAAGCACTTTGGTGACGTTTCACTGTAACTTGTTCCCAGTACAGTCTAAGTGGCTGCTGACTGTGTGTTGTACCTAAAAGTGCCCAACAAGAATCCCAATGCACTATACATGGGCCCAAAGGCCTTCCTTATGACAAAACTGACACTCATTTTCCTAAAAAAATCATTGGTCAAAATAGCCTTTTCAGGCTGAGAGAAGCACTTTGGTGACGTTTCACTGTAACTTGTTCCCAGTACAGTCTAAGTGGCTGTTGACTGTGTGACTTGGCTGAAAGTGGCCAAATAGAAGCCCAATCCACAATACATGAGCCCAAAGGCCTTCCTTATGACTAAACTGACACCCACTTTCTTAAAAATATCATGGGTCTAAATAGCCTTTGTAGGCTGAGAAAAGCACTTTGGTGACATTTGGCTGTAACTTGTTCCCAGTACATTCTAAGTGGCTGCTGACTGTGTGTTGTACCTAAAAGTGCCCAACAAGAATCCCAATGCACTATACATGGGCCCAAATGCCTTCCTTATGACAAAACTGACATTCATTTTCTTAAAAAAATCATTGGTCAAAATAGCCTTTTCAGGCTGAGAGAAGCACTTTGGTGACGTTTCACTGTAACTTGTTCCCAGTACAGTCTAAGTGGCTGCTGACTGTGTGTTGTACCTAAAAGTGCCCAACAAGAATCCCAATGCACTATACATGGGCCCAAATGCCTTCCTTATGACAAAACTGACATTCATTTTCTTTAAAAAATCATTGGTCAAAATAGCCTTTTCAGGCTGAGAGAAGCACTTTGGTGACGTTTCACTGTAACTTGTTCCCAGTACAGTCTAAGTGGCTGCTGACTGTGTGTTGTACCTAAAAGTGCCCAACAAGAATCCCAATGCACTATACATGGGCCCAAATGCCTTCCTTATGACAAAACTGACACTCATTTTCTTAAAAAAAAATCATTGGTCAAAATAGCCTTTTCAGGCTGAGAGAAGCACTTTGGTGACGTTTCACTGTAACTTGTTCCCAGTACAGTCTAAGTGGCTGCTGACTGTGTGACTTGGCTAAAAGTGGCCAAATAGAATCCCAATCCAAAATACATGAGCCCAAAGGCCTTCCTTATGACTAAACTGACACCCACTTTCTTAAAAATATCATGGGTCTAAATAGCCTTTGTAGGCTGAGAAAAGCACTTTGGTGACATTTGGCTGTAACTTGTTCCCAGTACATTCTAAGTGGCTGCTGACTGTGTGTTGTACCTAAAAGTGCCCAACAAGAATCCCAATGCACTATACATGGGCCCAAATGCCTTCCTTATGACAAAACTGACATTCATTTTCTTAAAAAAATCATTGGTCAAAATAGCCTTTTCAGGCTGAGAGAAGCACTTTGGTGACGTTTCACTGTAACTTGTTCCCAGTACAGTCTAAGTGGCTGCTGACTGTGTGTTGTACCTAAAAGTGCCCAACAAGAATCCCAATGCACTATACATGGGCCCAAATGCCTTCCTTATGACAAAACTGACATTCATTTTCTTAAAAAAAATCATTGGTCAAAATAGCCTTTTCAGGCTGAGAGAAGCACTTTGGTGACGTTTCACTGTAACTTGTTCCCAGTACAGTCTAAGTGGCTGCTGACTGTGTGTTGTACCTAAAAGTGCCCAACAAGAATCCCAATGCACTATACATGGGCCCAAATGCCTTCCTTATGACAAAACTGACATTCATTTTCTTAATAAAATCATTGGTCAAAATAGCCTTTTCAGGCTGAGAGAAGCACTTTGGTGACGTTTCACTGTAACTTGTTCCCAGTACAGTCTAAGTGGCTGCTGACTGTGTGTTGTACCTAAAAGTGCCCAACAAGAATCCCAATGCACTATACATGGGCCCAAATGCCTTCCTTATGACAAAACTGACACTCATTTTCTTAAAAAAAAATCATTGGTCAAAATAGCCTTTTCAGGCTGAGAGAAGCACTTTGGTGACGTTTCACTGTAACTTGTTCCCAGTACAGTCTAAGTGGCTGCTGACTGTGTGACTTGGCTAAAAGTGGCCAAATAGAATCCCAATCCAAAATACATGAGCCCAAAGGCCTTCCTTATGACTAAACTGACACCCACTTTCTTAAAAATATCATGGGTCTAAATAGCCTTTGTAGGCTGAGAAAAGCACTTTGGTGACATTTGGCTGTAACTTGTTCCCAGTACATTCTAAGTGGCTGCTGACTGTGTGTTGTACCTAAAAGTGCCCAACAAGAATCCCAATGCACTATACATGGGCCCAAATGCCTTCCTTATGACAAAACTGACATTCATTTTCTTAAAAAAATCATTGGTCAAAATAGCCTTTTCAGGCTGAGAGAAGCACTTTGGTGACGTTTCACTGTAACTTGTTCCCAGTACAGTCTAAGTGGCTGCTGACTGTGTGTTGTACCTAAAAGTGCCCAACAAGAATCCCAATGCACTATACATGGGCCCAAATGCCTTCCTTATGACAAAACTGACATTCATTTTCTTAAAAAAAATCATTGGTCAAAATAGCCTTTTCAGGCTGAGAGAAGCACTTTGGTGACGTTTCACTGTAACTTGTTCCCAGTACAGTCTAAGTGGCTGCTGACTGTGTGTTGTACCTAAAAGTGCCCAACAAGAATCCCAATGCACTATACATGGGCCCAAATGCCTTCCTTATGACAAAACTGACATTCATTTTCTTAATAAAATCATTGGTCAAAATAGCCTTTTCAGGCTGAGAGAAGCACTTTGGTGACGTTTCACTGTAACTTGTTCCCAGTACAGTCTAAGTGGCTGCTGACTGTGTGTTGTACCTAAAAGTGCCCAACAAGAATCCCAATGCACTATACATGGGCCCAAATGCCTTCCTTATGACAAAACTGACATTCATTTTCTTAAAAAAATCATTGGTCAAAATAGCCTTTTCAGGCTGAGAGAAGCACTTTGGTGACGTTTCACTGTAACTTCTTCCCAGTACAGTCTAAGTGGCTGCTGACTGTGTGTTGTACCTAAAAGTGCCCAACAAGAATCCCAATGCACTATACATGGGCCCAAAGGCCTTCCTTATGACAAAACTGACACTCATTTTCCTAAAAAAATCATTGGTCAAAATAGCCTTTTCAGGCTGAGAGAAGCACTTTGGTGACGTTTCACTGTAACTTGTTCCCAGTACAGTCTAAGTGGCTGTTGACTGTGTGACTTGGCTGAAAGTGGCCAAATAGAAGCCCAATCCACAATACATGAG
Organism: Gymnoscopelus microlampas; assembly: GCF_963454915.1. Classification (NCBI taxonomy): domain Eukaryota; kingdom Metazoa; phylum Chordata; class Actinopteri; order Myctophiformes; family Myctophidae; genus Gymnoscopelus; species Gymnoscopelus microlampas. The sequence goes on from NC_139956.1 coordinate 49,458,668, forward strand.
CCCAAAGGCCTTCCTTATGACTAAACTGACACCCACTTTCTTAAAAATATCATGGGTCTAAATAGCCTTTGTAGGCTGAGAAAAGCACTTTGGTGACATTTGGCTGTAACTTGTTCCCAGTACATTTTAAGTGGCTGCTGACTGTGTGTTGTACCTAAAAGTGCCCAACAAGAATCCCAATGCACTATACATGGGCCCAAATGCCTTCCTTATGACAAAACTGACATTCATTTTCTTAAAAAAATCATTGGTCAAAATAGCCTTTTCAGGCTGAGAGAAGCACTTTGGTGACGTTTCACTGTAACTTGTTCCCAGTACAGTCTAAGTGGCTGTTGACTGTGTGACTTGGCTGAAAGTGGCCAAATAGAAGCCCAATCCACAATACATGAGCCCAAAGGCCTTCCTTATGACTAAACTGACACCCACTTTCTTAAAAATATCATGGGTCTAAATAGCCTTTGTAGGCTGAGAAAAGCACTTTGGTGACATTTGGCTGTAACTTGTTCCCAGTACATTCTAAGTGGCTGCTGACTGTGTGTTGTACCTAAAAGTGCCCAACAAGAATCCCAATGCACTATACATGGGCCCAAATGCCTTCCTTATGACAAAACTGACATTCATTTTCTTAAAAAAATCATTGGTCAAAATAGCCTTTTCAGGCTGAGAGAAGCACTTTGGTGACGTTTCACTGTAACTTGTTCCCAGTACAGTCTAAGTGGCTGCTGACTGTGTGTTGTACCTAAAAGTGCCCAACAAGAATCCCAATGCACTATACATGGGCCCAAATGCCTTCCTTATGACAAAACTGACATTCATTTTCTTAAAAAAATCATTGGTCAAAATAGCCTTTTCAGGCTGAGAGAAGCACTTTGGTGACGTTTCACTGTAACTTGTTCCCAGTACAGTCTAAGTGGCTGCTGACTGTGTGTTGTACCTAAAAGTGCCCAACAAGAATCCCAATGCACTATACATGGGCCCAAATGCCTTCCTTATGACAAAACTGACACTCATTTTCTTAAAAAAAAATCATTGGTCAAAATAGCCTTTTCAGGCTGAGAGAAGCACTTTGGTGACGTTTCACTGTAACTTGTTCCCAGTACAGTCTAAGTGGCTGCTGACTGTGTGACTTGGCTAAAAGTGTCCAAATAGAATCCCAATCCAAAATACATGAGCCCAAAGGCCTTCCTTATGACGAAACTGACACCCACTTTCTTAAAAATATCATGGGTCTAAATAGCCTTTGTAGGCTGAGAAAAGCACTTTGGTGACATTTGGCTGTAACTTGTTCCCAGTACATTCTAAGTGGCTGCTGACTGTGTGTTGTACCTAAAAGTGCCCAACAAGAATCCCAATGCACTATACATGGGCCCAAATGCCTTCCTTATGACAAAACTGACATTCATTTTCTTAAAAAAATCATTGGTCAAAATAGCCTTTTCAGGCTGAGAGAAGCACTTTGGTGACGTTTCACTGTAACTTGTTCCCAGTACAGTCTAAGTGGCTGCTGACTGTGTGTTGTACCTAAAAGTGCCCAACAAGAATCCCAATGCACTATACATGGGCCCAAATGCCTTCCTTATGACAAAACTGACATTCATTTTCTTAAAAAAAATCATTGGTCAAAATAGCCTTTTCAGGCTGAGAGAAGCACTTTGGTGACGTTTCACTGTAACTTGTTCCCAGTACAGTCTAAGTGGCTGCTGACTGTGTGTTGTACCTAAAAGTGCCCAACAAGAATCCCAATGCACTATACATGGGCCCAAATGCCTTCCTTATGACAAAACTGACATTTCATTTTCTTAATAAAATCATTGGTCAAAATAGCCTTTTCAGGCTGAGAGAAGCACTTTGGTGACGTTTCACTGTAACTTGTTCCCAGTACAGTCTAAGTGGCTGTTGACTGTGTGACTTGGCTGAAAGTGGCCAAAATAGAAGCCCAATCCACAATACATGAGCCCAAAGGCCTTCCTTATGACTAAACTGACACCCACTTTCTTAAAAATATCATGGGTCTAAATAGCCTTTGTAGGCTGAGAAAAGCACTTTGGTGACATTTGGCTGTAACTTGTTCCCAGTACATTCTAAGTGGCTGCTGACTGTGTGTTGTACCTAAAAGTGCCCAACAAGAATCCCAATGCACTATACATGGGCCCAAATGCCTTCCTTATGACAAAACTGACATTCATTTTCTTAAAAAAATCATTGGTCAAAATAGCCTTTTCAGGCTGAGAGAAGCACTTTGGTGACGTTTCACTGTAACTTGTTCCCAGTACAGTCTAAGTGGCTGCTGACTGTGTGTTGTACCTAAAAGTGCCCAACAAGAATCCCAATGCACTATACATGGGCCCAAATGCCTTCCTTATGACAAAACTGACATTCATTTTCTTAAAAAAATCATTGGTCAAAATAGCCTTTTCAGGCTGAGAGAAGCACTTTGGTGACGTTTCACTGTAACTTGTTCCCAGTACAGTCTAAGTGGCTGCTGACTGTGTGTTGTACCTAAAAGTGCCCAACAAGAATCCCAATGCACTATACATGGGCCCAAATGCCTTCCTTATGACAAAACTGACACTCATTTTCTTAAAAAAAAATCATTGGTCAAAATAGCCTTTTCAGGCTGAGAGAAGCACTTTGGTGACGTTTCACTGTAACTTGTTCCCAGTACAGTCTAAGTGGCTGCTGACTGTGTGACTTGGCTAAAAGTGGCCAAATAGAATCCCAATCCAAAATACATGAGCCCAAAGGCCTTCCTTATGACGAAACTGACACCCACTTTCTTAAAAATATCATGGGTCTAAATAGCCTTTGTAGGCTGAGAAAAGCACTTTGGTGACATTTGGCTGTAACTTGTTCCCAGTACATTCTAAGTGGCTGCTGACTGTGTGTTGTACCTAAAAGTGCCCAACAAGAATCCCAATGCACTATACATGGGCCCAAATGCCTTCCTTATGACAAAACTGACATTCATTTTCTTAAAAAAATCATTGGTCAAAATAGCCTTTTCAGGCTGAGAGAAGCACTTTGGTGACGTTTCACTGTAACTTGTTCCCAGTACAGTCTAAGTGGCTGCTGACTGTGTGTTGTACCTAAAAGTGCCCAACAAGAATCCCAATGCACTATACATGGGCCCAAATGCCTTCCTTATGACAAAACTGACATTCATTTTCTTAAAAAAAATCATTGGTCAAAATAGCCTTTTCAGGCTGAGAGAAGCACTTTGGTGACGTTTCACTGTAACTTGTTCCCAGTACAGTCTAAGTGGCTGCTGACTGTGTGTTGTACCTAAAAGTGCCCAACAAGAATCCCAATGCACTATACATGGGCCCAAATGCCTTCCTTATGACAAAACTGACATTCATTTTCTTAATAAAATCATTGGTCAAAATAGCCTTTTCAGGCTGAGAGAAGCACTTTGGTGACGTTTCACTGTAACTTGTTCCCAGTACAGTCTAAGTGGCTGCTGACTGTGTGTTGTACCTAAAAGTGCCCAACAAGAATCCCAATGCACTATACATGGGCCCAAATGCCTTCCTTATGACAAAACTGACATTCATTTTCTTAAAAAAATCATTGGTCAAAATAGCCTTTTCAGGCTGAGAGAAGCACTTTGGTGACGTTTCACTGTAACTTGTTCCCAGTACAGTCTAAGTGGCTGCTGACTGTGTGTTGTACCTAAAAGTGCCCAACAAGAATCCCAATGCACTATACATGGGCCCAAATGCCTTCCTTATGACAAAACTGACATTCATTTTCTTAAAAAAATCATTGGTCAAAATAGCCTTTTCAGGCTGAGAGAAGCACTTTGGTGACGTTTCACTGTAACTTGTTCCCAGTACAGTCTAAGTGGCTGCTGACTGTGTGTTGTACCTAAAAGTGCCCAACAAGAATCCCAATGCACTATACATGGGCCCAAATGCCTTCCTTATGACAAAACTGACATTAATTTTCTTAAAAAAATCATTGGTCAAAATAGCCTTTTCAGGCTGAGAGAAGCACTTTGGTGACGTTTCACTGTAACTTGTTCCCAGTACAGTCTAAGTGGCTGCTGACTGTGTGTTGTACCTAAAAGTGCCCAACAAGAATCCCAATGCACTATACATGGGCCCAAATGCCTTCCTTATGACAAAACTGACACTCATTTTCTTAAAAAAAATCATTGGTCAAAATAGCCTTTTCAGGCTGAGAGAAGCACTTTGGTGACGTTTCACTGTAACTTGTTCCCAGTACAGTCTAAGTGGCTGCTGACTGTGTGACTTGGCTAAAAGTGGCCAAATAGAAGCCCAATCCACAATACATGAGCCCAAAGGCCTTCCTTATGACTAAACTGACACCCACTTTCTTAAAAAAATCATTGGTCAAAATAGCCCTTTCAGGCTGAGAGAAGCACTTTGGTGACGTTTCATTGTAACTTGTTCCCAGTACAGTCTAAGTGGCTGCTGACTGTGTGACTTGGCTAAAAGTGGCCAAATAGAAGCCCAATCCACAATACATGAGCCCAAAGGCCTTCCTTATGACTAAACTAACACCCACTTTCTTAAAAATATCATGGGTCTAAATAGCCTTTTCAGGCTGAGAAAAGCACTTTGGTGACGTTTCACTGTAACTTGTTCCCAGTACAGTCTAAGTGGCTGCTGACTATGTGTTGTACCTAAAAGTGCCCAACAAGAATCCCGATGCACTATACATGGGCCCAAATGCCTTCCTTATGACAAAACTGACACTCATTTTCCTAAAAAAAATCATTGGTCAAAATAGCCTTTTCAGGCTGAGAGAAGCACTTTGGTGACGTTTCACTGTAACTTGTTCCCAGTACAGTCTAAGTGGCTGCTGACTGTGTGTTGTACCTAAAAGTGCCCAACAAGAATCCCAATGCACTATACATGGGCCCAAATGCCTTCCTTATGACAAAACTGACATTTATTTTCTTAAAAAAATCATTGGTCAAAATAGCCTTTTCAGGCTGAGAGAAGCACTTTGGTGACGTTTCACTGTAACTTGTTCCCAGTACAGTCTAAGTGGCTGCTGACTGTGTGTTGTACCTAAAAGTGCCCAACAAGAATCCCAATGCACTATACATGGGCCCAAATGCCTTCCTTATGACAAAACTGACACTCATTTTCCTAAAAAAATCATTGGTCAAAATAGCCTTTTCAGGCTGAGAGAAGCACTTTGGTGACGTTTCACTGTAACTTGTTCCCAGTACAGTCTAAGTGGCTGCTGACTGTGTGTTGTACCTAAAAGTGCCCAACAAGAATCCCAATGCACTATACATGGGCCCAAATGCCTTCCTTATGACAAAACTGACATTCATTTTCTTAAAAAAATCATTGGTCAAAATAGCCTTTTCAGGCTGAGAGAAGCACTTTGGTGACGTTTCACTGTAACTTGTTCCCAGTACAGTCTAAGTGGCTGCTGACTGTGTGTTGTACCTAAAAGTGCCCAACAAGAATCCCAATGCACTATACATGGGCCCAAATGCCTTCCTTATGACAAAACTGACATTCATTTTCTTAAAAAAATCATTGGTCAAAATAGCCTTTTCAGGCTGAGAGAAGCACTTTGGTGACGTTTCACTGTAACTTGTTCCCAGTACAGTCTAAGTGGCTGCTGACTGTGTGTTGTACCTAAAAGTGCCCAACAAGAATCCCAATGCACTATACATGGGCCCAAATGCCTTCCTTATGACAAAACTGACACTCATTTTCTTTAAAAAAAATCATTGGTCAAAATAGCCTTTTCAGGCTGAGAGAAGCACTTTGGTGACGTTTCACTGTAACTTGTTCCCAGTACAGTCTAAGTGGCTGCTGACTGTGTGACTTGGCTAAAAGTGGCCAAATAGAATCCCAATCCAAAATACATGAGCCCAAAGGCCTTCCTTATGACTAAACTGACACCCACTTTCTTAAAAATATCATGGGTCTAAATAGCCTTTGTAGGCTGAGAAAAGCACTTTGGTGACATTTGGCTGTAACTTGTTCCCAGTACATTCTAAGTGGCTGCTGACTGTGTGTTGTACCTAAAAGTGCCCAACAAGAATCCCAATGCACTATACATGGGCCCAAATGCCTTCCTTATGACAAAACTGACATTCATTTTCTTAAAAAAATCATTGGTCAAAATAGCCTTTTCAGGCTGAGAGAAGCACTTTGGTGACGTTTCACTGTAACTTGTTCCCAGTACAGTCTAAGTGGCTGCTGACTGTGTGTTGTACCTAAAAGTGCCCAACAAGAATCCCAATGCACTATACATGGGCCCAAATGCCTTCCTTATGACAAAACTGACATTCATTTTCTTAATAAAATCATTGGTCAAAATAGCCTTTTCAGGCTGAGAGAAGCACTTTGGTGACGTTTCACTGTAACTTGTTCCCAGTACAGTCTAAGTGGCTGCTGACTGTGTGTTGTACCTAAAAGTGCCCAACAAGAATCCCAATGCACTATACATGGGCCCAAATGCCTTCCTTATGACAAAACTGACATTCATTTTCTTAAAAAAATCATTGGTCAAAATAGCCTTTTCAGGCTGAGAGAAGCACTTTGGTGACGTTTCACTGTAACTTCTTCCCAGTACAGTCTAAGTGGCTGCTGACTGTGTGTTGTACCTAAAAGTGCCCAACAAGAATCCCAATGCACTATACATGGGCCCAAAGGCCTTCCTTATGACAAAACTGACACTCATTTTCCTAAAAAAATCATTGGTCAAAATAGCCTTTTCAGGCTGAGAGAAGCACTTTGGTGACGTTTCACTGTAACTTGTTCCCAGTACAGTCTAAGTGGCTGTTGACTGTGTGACTTGGCTGAAAGTGGCCAAATAGAAGCCCAATCCACAATACATGAGCCCAAAGGCCTTCCTTATGACTAAACTGACACCCACTTTCTTAAAAATATCATGGGTCTAAATAGCCTTTGTAGGCTGAGAAAAGCACTTTGGTGACATTTGGCTGTAACTTGTTCCCAGTACATTCTAAGTGGCTGCTGACTGTGTGTTGTACCTAAAAGTGCCCAACAAGAATCCCAATGCACTATACATGGGCCCAAATGCCTTCCTTATGACAAAACTGACATTCATTTTCTTAAAAAAATCATTGGTCAAAATAGCCTTTTCAGGCTGAGAGAAGCACTTTGGTGACGTTTCACTGTAACTTGTTCCCAGTACAGTCTAAGTGGCTGTTGACTGTGTGACTTGGCTGAAAGTGGCCAAATAGAAGCCCAATCCACAATACATGAGCCCAAAGGCCTTCCTTATGACTAAACTGACACCCACTTTCTTAAAAATATCATGGGTCTAAATAGCCTTTGTAGGCTGAGAAAAGCACTTTGGTGACATTTGGCTGTAACTTGTTCCCAGTACATTCTAAGTGGCTGCTGACTGTGTGTTGTACCTAAAAGTGCCCAACAAGAATCCCAATGCACTATACATGGGCCCAAATGCCTTCCTTATGACAAAACTGACATTCATTTTCTTAAAAAAATCATTGGTCAAAATAGCCTTTTCAGGCTGAGAGAAGCACTTTGGTGACGTTTCACTGTAACTTGTTCCCAGTACAGTCTAAGTGGCTGCTGACTGTGTGTTGTACCTAAAAGTGCCCAACAAGAATCCCAATGCACTATACATGGGCCCAAATGCCTTCCTTATGACAAAACTGACATTCATTTTCTTAAAAAAATCATTGGTCAAAATAGCCTTTTCAGGCTGAGAGAAGCACTTTGGTGACGTTTCACTGTAACTTGTTCCCAGTACAGTCTAAGTGGCTGCTGACTGTGTGTTGTACCTAAAAGTGCCCAACAAGAATCCCAATGCACTATACATGGGCCCAAATGCCTTCCTTATGACAAAACTGACACTCATTTTCTTAAAAAAAAATCATTGGTCAAAATAGCCTTTTCAGGCTGAGAGAAGCACTTTGGTGACGTTTCACTGTAACTTGTTCCCAGTACAGTCTAAGTGGCTGCTGACTGTGTGACTTGGCTAAAAGTGGCCAAATAGAATCCCAATCCAAAATACATGAGCCCAAAGGCCTTCCTTATGACTAAACTGACACCCACTTTCTTAAAAATATCATGGGTCTAAATAGCCTTTGTAGGCTGAGAAAAGCACTTTGGTGACATTTGGCTGTAACTTGTTCCCAGTACATTCTAAGTGGCTGCTGACTGTGTGTTGTACCTAAAAGTGCCCAACAAGAATCCCAATGCACTATACATGGGCCCAAATGCCTTCCTTATGACAAAACTGACATTCATTTTCTTAAAAAAATCATTGGTCAAAATAGCCTTTTCAGGCTGAGAGAAGCACTTTGGTGACGTTTCACTGTAACTTGTTCCCAGTACAGTCTAAGTGGCTGCTGACTGTGTGTTGTACCTAAAAGTGCCCAACAAGAATCCCAATGCACTATACATGGGCCCAAATGCCTTCCTTATGACAAAACTGACATTCATTTTCTTAAATAAAATCATTGGTCAAAATAGCCTTTTCAGGCTGAGAGAAGCACTTTGGTGACGTTTCACTGTAACTTGTTCCCAGAACAGTCTAAGTGGCTGCTGACTGTGTGTTGTACCTAAAAGTGCCCAACAAGAATCCCAATGCACTATACATGGGCCCAAATGCCTTCCTTATGACAAAACTGACATTCATTTTCTTAAAAAAATCATTGGTCAAAATAGCCTTTTCAGGCTGAGAGAAGCACTTTGGTGACGTTTCACTGTAACTTGTTCCCAGTACAGTCTAAGTGGCTGCTGACTGTGTGTTGTACCTAAAAGTGCCCAACAAGAATCCCAATGCACTATACATGGGCCCAAAGGCCTTCCTTATGACAAAACTGACACTAATTTTCCTAAAAAAATCATTGGTCAAAATAGCCTTTTCAGGCTGAGAGAAGCACTTTGGTGACGTTTCACTGTAACTTGTTCCCAGTACAGTCTAAGTGGCTGTTGACTGTGTGACTTGGCTAAAAGTGGCCAAATAGAAGCCCAATCCACAATACATGAGCCCAAAGGCCTTCCTTATGACTAAACTGACACCCACTTTCTTAAAAATATCATGGGTCTAAATAACCTTTGTAGGCTGAGAAAAGCACTTTGGTGACATTTGGCTGTAACTTGTTCCCAGTACATTCTAAGTGGCTGCTGACTGTGTGTTGTACCTAAAAGTGCCCAACAAGAATCCCAATGCACTATACATGGGCCCAAATGCCTTCCTTATGACAAAACTGACATTCATTTTCTTAAAAAAATCATTGGTCAAAATAGCCTTTTCAGGCTGAGAGAAGCACTTTGGTGACGTTTCACTGTAACTTGTTCCCAGTACAGTCTAAGTGGCTGCTGACTGTGTGTTGTACCTAAAAGTGCCCAACAAGAATCCCAATGCACTATACATGGGCCCAAATGCCTTCCTTATGACAAAACTGACATTCATTTTCTTAAAAAAATCATTGGTCAAAATAGCCTTTTCAGGCTGAGAGAAGCACTTTGGTGACGTTTCACTGTAACTTGTTCCCAGTACAGTCTAAGTGGCTGCTGACTGTGTGTTGTACCTAAAAGTGCCCAACAAGAATCCCAATGCACTATACATGGGCCCAAATGCCTTCCTTATGACAAAACTGACATTCATTTTCTTAAAAAAAATCATTGGTCAAAATAGCCTTTTCAGGCTGAGAGAAGCACTTTGGTGACGTTTCACTGTAACTTGTTCCCAGTACAGTCTAAGTGGCTGCTGACTGTGTGTTGTACCTAAAAGTGCCCAACAAGAATCCCAATGCACTATACATGGGCCCAAATGCCTTCCTTATGACAAAACTGACATTCATTTTCTTAATAAAATCATTGGTCAAAATAGCCTTTTCAGGCTGAGAGAAGCACTTTGGTGACGTTTCACTGTAACTTGTTCCCAGTACAGTCTAAGTGGCTGCTGACTGTGTGTTGTACCTAAAAGTGCCCAACAAGAATCCCAATGCACTATACATGGGCCCAAATGCCTTCCTTATGACAAAACTGACATTCATTTTCTTAAAAAAATCATTGGTCAAAATAGCCTTTTCAGGCTGAGAGAAGCACTTTGGTGACGTTTCACTGTAACTTGTTCCCAGTACAGTCTAAGTGGCTGCTGACTGTGTGTTGTACCTAAAAGTGCCCAACAAGAATCCCAATGCACTATACATGGGCCCAAATGCCTTCCTTATGACAAAACTGACATTCATTTTCTTAAAAAAATCATTGGTCAAAATAGCCTTTTCAGGCTGAGAGAAGCACTTTGGTGACGTTTCACTGTAACTTGTTCCCAGTACAGTCTAAGTGGCTGCTGACTGTGTGTTGTACCTAAAAGTGCCCAACAAGAATCCCAATGCACTATACATGGGCCCAAATGCCTTCCTTATGACAAAACTGACACTCATTTTCTTAAAAAAAATCATTGGTCAAAATAGCCTTTTCAGGCTGAGAGAAGCACTTTGGTGACGTTTCACTGTAACTTGTTCCCAGTACAGTCTAAGTGGCTGCTGACTGTGTGACTTGGCTAAAAGTGGCCAAATAGAAGCCCAATCCACAATACATGAGCCCAAAGGCCTTCCTTATGACTAAACTGACACCCACTTTCTTAAAAAAATCATTGGTCAAAATAGCCCTTTCAGGCTGAGAGAAGCACTTTGGTGACGTTTCATTGTAACTTGTTCCCAGTACAGTCTAAGTGGCTGTTGACTGTGTGACTTGGCTGAAAGTGGCCAAATAGAAGCCCAATCCACAATACATGAGCCCAAAGGCCTTCCTTATGACTAAACTGACACCCACTTTCTTAAAAATATCATGGGTCTAAATAGCCTTTGTAGGCTGAGAAAAGCACTTTGGTGACATTTGGCTGTAACTTGTTCCCAGTACATTCTAAGTGGCTGCTGACTGTGTGTTGTACCTAAAAGTGCCCAACAAGAATCCCAATGCACTATACATGGGCCCAAATGCCTTCCTTATGACAAAACTGACATTCATTTTCTTAAAAAAATCATTGGTCAAAATAGCCTTTTCAGGCTGAGAGAAGCACTTTGGTGACGTTTCACTGTAACTTGTTCCCAGTACAGTCTAAGTGGCTGCTGACTGTGTGTTGTACCTAAAAGTGCCCAACAAGAATCCCAATGCACTATACATGGGCCCAAATGCCTTCCTTATGACAAAACTGACATTCATTTTCTTAAAAAAATCATTGGTCAAAATAGCCTTTTCAGGCTGAGAGAAGCACTTTGGTGACGTTTCACTGTAACTTGTTCCCAGTACAGTCTAAGTGGCTGCTGACTGTGTGTTGTACCTAAAAGTGCCCAACAAGAATCCCAATGCACTATACATGGGCCCAAATGCCTTCCTTATGACAAAACTGACACTCATTTTCTTAAAAAAAAATCATTGGTCAAAATAGCCTTTTCAGGCTGAGAGAAGCACTTTGGTGACGTTTCACTGTAACTTGTTCCCAGTACAGTCTAAGTGGCTGCTGACTGTGTGACTTGGCTAAAAGTGGCCAAATAGAATCCCAATCCAAAATACATGAGCCCAAAGGCCTTCCTTATGACTAAACTGACACCCACTTTCTTAAAAATATCATGGGTCTAAATAGCCTTTGTAGGCTGAGAAAAGCACTTTGGTGACATTTGGCTGTAACTTGTTCCCAGTACATTCTAAGTGGCTGCTGACTGTGTGTTGTACCTAAAAGTGCCCAACAAGAATCCCAATGCACTATACATGGGCCCAAATGCCTTCCTTATGACAAAACTGACATTCATTTTCTTAAAAAAAATCATTGGTCAAAATAGCCTTTTCAGGCTGAGAGAAGCACTTTGGTGACGTTTCACTGTAACTTGTTCCCAGTACAGTCTAAGTGGCTGCTGACTGTGTGTTGTACCTAAAAGTGCCCAACAAGAATCCCAATGCACTATACATGGGCCCAAATGCCTTCCTTATGACAAAACTGACATTCATTTTCTTAAAAAAAATCATTGGTCAAAATAGCCTTTTCAGGCTGAGAGAAGCACTTTGGTGACGTTTCACTGTAACTTGTTCCCAGTACAGTCTAAGTGGCTGCTGACTGTGTGTTGTACCTAAAAGTGCCCAACAAGAATCCCAATGCACTATACATGGGCCCAAATGCCTTCCTTATGACAAAACTGACATTCATTTTCTTAATAAAATCATTGGTCAAAATAGCCTTTTCAGGCTGAGAGAAGCACTTTGGTGACGTTTCACTGTAACTTGTTCCCAGTACAGTCTAAGTGGCTGCTGACTGTGTGTTGTACCTAAAAGTGCCCAACAAGAATCCCAATGCACTATACATGGGCCCAAATGCCTTCCTTATGACAAAACTGACATTCATTTTCTTAAAAAAATCATTGGTCAAAATAGCCTTTTCAGGCTGAGAGAAGCACTTTGGTGACGTTTCACTGTAACTTGTTCCCAGTACAGTCTAAGTGGCTGCTGACTGTGTGTTGTACCTAAAAGTGCCCAACAAGAATCCCAATGCACTATACATGGGCCCAAATGCCTTCCTTATGACAAAACTGACATTCATTTTCTTAAAAAAATCATTGGTCAAAATAGCCTTTTCAGGCTGAGAGAAGCACTTTGGTGACGTTTCACTGTAACTTGTTCCCAGTACAGTCTAAGTGGCTGCTGACTGTGTGTTGTACCTAAAAGTGCCCAACAAGAATCCCAATGCACTATACATGGGCCCAAATGCCTTCCTTATGACAAAACTGACACTCATTTTCTTAAAAAAAATCATTGGTCAAAATAGCCTTTTCAGGCTGAGAGAAGCACTTTGGTGACGTTTCACTGTAACTTGTTCCCAGTACAGTCTAAGTGGCTGCTGACTGTGTGACTTGGCTAAAAGTGGCCAAATAGAAGCCCAATCCACAATACATGAGCCCAAAGGCCTTCCTTATGACTAAACTGACACCCACTTTCTTAAAAAAATCATTGGTCAAAATAGCCCTTTCAGGCTGAGAGAAGCACTTTGGTGACGTTTCATTGTAACTTGTTCCCAGTACAGTCTAAGTGGCTGTTGACTGTGTGACTTGGCTGAAAGTGGCCAAATAGAAGCCCAATCCACAATACATGAGCCCAAAGGCCTTCCTTATGACTAAACTGACACCCACTTTCTTAAAAATATCATGGGTCTAAATAGCCTTTGTAGGCTGAGAAAAGCACTTTGGTGACATTTGGCTGTAACTTGTTCCCAGTACATTCTAAGTGGCTGCTGACTGTGTGTTGTACCTAAAAGTGCCCAACAAGAATCCCAATGCACTATACATGGGCCCAAATGCCTTCCTTATGACAAAACTGACATTCATTTTCTTAAAAAAATCATTGGTCAAAATAGCCTTTTCAGGCTGAGAGAAGCACTTTGGTGACGTTTCACTGTAACTTGTTCCCAGTACAGTCTAAGTGGCTGCTGACTGTGTGTTGTACCTAAAAGTGCCCAACAAGAATCCCAATGCACTATACATGGGCCCAAATGCCTTCCTTATGACAAAACTGACATTCATTTTCTTAAAAAAATCATTGGTCAAAATAGCCTTTTCAGGCTGAGAGAAGCACTTTGGTGACGTTTCACTGTAACTTGTTCCCAGTACAGTCTAAGTGGCTGCTGACTGTGTGTTGTACCTAAAAGTGCCCAACAAGAATCCCAATGCACTATACATGGGCCCAAATGCCTTCCTTATGACAAAACTGACACTCATTTTCTTAAAAAAAAATCATTGGTCAAAATAGCCTTTTCAGGCTGAGAGAAGCACTTTGGTGACGTTTCACTGTAACTTGTTCCCAGTACAGTCTAAGTGGCTGCTGACTGTGTGACTTGGCTAAAAGTGGCCAAATAGAATCCCAATCCAAAATACATGAGCCCAAAGGCCTTCCTTATGACTAAACTGACACCCACTTTCTTAAAAATATCATGGGTCTAAATAGCCTTTGTAGGCTGAGAAAAGCACTTTGGTGACATTTGGCTGTAACTTGTTCCCAGTACATTCTAAGTGGCTGCTGACTGTGTGTTGTACCTAAAAGTGCCCAACAAGAATCCCAATGCACTATACATGGGCCCAAATGCCTTCCTTATGACAAAACTGACATTCATTTTCTTAAAAAAAATCATTGGTCAAAATAGCCTTTTCAGGCTGAGAGAAGCACTTTGGTGACGTTTCACTGTAACTTGTTCCCAGTACAGTCTAAGTGGCTGCTGACTGTGTGTTGTACCTAAAAGTGCCCAACAAGAATCCCAATGCACTATACATGGGCCCAAATGCCTTCCTTATGACAAAACTGACATTCATTTTCTTAAATAAAATCATTGGTCAAAATAGCCTTTTCAGGCTGAGAGAAGCACTTTGGTGACGTTTCACTGTAACTTGTTCCCAGAACAGTCTAAGTGGCTGCTGACTGTGTGTTGTACCTAAAAGTGCCCAACAAGAATCCCAATGCACTATACATGGGCCCAAATGCCTTCCTTATGACAAAACTGACATTCATTTTCTTAAAAAAATCATTGGTCAAAATAGCCTTTTCAGGCTGAGAGAAGCACTTTGGTGACGTTTCACTGTAACTTGTTCCCAGTACAGTCTAAGTGGCTGCTGACTGTGTGTTGTACCTAAAAGTGCCCAACAAGAATCCCAATGCACTATACATGGGCCCAAAGGCCTTCCTTATGACAAAACTGACACTAATTTTCCTAAAAAAATCATTGGTCAAAATAGCCTTTTCAGGCTGAGAGAAGCACTTTGGTGACGTTTCACTGTAACTTGTTCCCAGTACAGTCTAAGTGGCTGTTGACTGTGTGACTTGGCTAAAAGTGGCCAAATAGAAGCCCAATCCACAATACATGAGCCCAAAGGCCTTCCTTATGACTAAACTGACACCCACTTTCTTAAAAATATCATGGGTCTAAATAACCTTTGTAGGCTGAGAAAAGCACTTTGGTGACATTTGGCTGTAACTTGTTCCCAGTACATTCTAAGTGGCTGCTGACTGTGTGTTGTACCTAAAAGTGCCCAACAAGAATCCCAATGCACTATACATGGGCCCAAATGCCTTCCTTATGACAAAACTGACATTCATTTTCTTAAAAAAATCATTGGT
Organism: Gymnoscopelus microlampas; assembly: GCF_963454915.1. NCBI lineage: Eukaryota > Metazoa > Chordata > Actinopteri > Myctophiformes > Myctophidae > Gymnoscopelus > Gymnoscopelus microlampas. Next base: position 49,473,766 of record NC_139956.1, read on the forward strand.
CAAAATAGCCTTTTCAGGCTGAGAGAAGCACTTTGGTGACGTTTCACTGTAACTTGTTCCCAGTACAGTCTAAGTGGCTGCTGACTGTGTGTTGTACCTAAAAGTGCCCAACAAGAATCCCAATGCACTATACATGGGCCCAAATGCCTTCCTTATGACAAAACTGACATTCATTTTCTTAAAAAAATCATTGGTCAAAATAGCCTTTTCAGGCTGAGAGAAGCACTTTGGTGACGTTTCACTGTAACTTGTTCCCAGTACAGTCTAAGTGGCTGCTGACTGTGTGTTGTACCTAAAAGTGCCCAACAAGAATCCCAATGCACTATACATGGGCCCAAATGCCTTCCTTATGACAAAACTGACATTCATTTTCTTAAAAAAAATCATTGGTCAAAATAGCCTTTTCAGGCTGAGAGAAGCACTTTGGTGACGTTTCACTGTAACTTGTTCCCAGTACAGTCTAAGTGGCTGCTGACTGTGTGTTGTACCTAAAAGTGCCCAACAAGAATCCCAATGCACTATACATGGGCCCAAATGCCTTCCTTATGACAAAACTGACATTCATTTTCTTAATAAAATCATTGGTCAAAATAGCCTTTTCAGGCTGAGAGAAGCACTTTGGTGACGTTTCACTGTAACTTGTTCCCAGTACAGTCTAAGTGGCTGCTGACTGTGTGTTGTACCTAAAAGTGCCCAACAAGAATCCCAATGCACTATACATGGGCCCAAATGCCTTCCTTATGACAAAACTGACATTCATTTTCTTAAAAAAATCATTGGTCAAAATAGCCTTTTCAGGCTGAGAGAAGCACTTTGGTGACGTTTCACTGTAACTTGTTCCCAGTACAGTCTAAGTGGCTGCTGACTGTGTGTTGTACCTAAAAGTGCCCAACAAGAATCCCAATGCACTATACATGGGCCCAAATGCCTTCCTTATGACAAAACTGACATTCATTTTCTTAAAAAAATCATTGGTCAAAATAGCCTTTTCAGGCTGAGAGAAGCACTTTGGTGACGTTTCACTGTAACTTGTTCCCAGTACAGTCTAAGTGGCTGCTGACTGTGTGTTGTACCTAAAAGTGCCCAACAAGAATCCCAATGCACTATACATGGGCCCAAAGGCCTTCCTTATGACAAAACTGACACTCATTTTCCTAAAAAAATCACTGGTCAAAATAGCCTTTTCAGGCTGAGAGAAGCACTTTGGTGACGTTTCACTGTAACTTGTTCCCAGTACAGTCTAAGTGGCTGTTGACTGTGTGACTTGGCTAAAAGTGGCCAAATAGAAGCCCAATCCACAATACATGAGCCCAAAGGCCTTCCTTATGACTAAACTGACACCCACTTTCTTAAAAATATCATGGGTCTAAATAGCCTTTGTAGGCTGAGAAAAGCACTTTGGTGACATTTGGCTGTAACTTGTTCCCAGTACATTCTAAGTGGCTGCTGACTGTGTGTTGTACCTAAAAGTGCCCAACAAGAATCCCAATGCACTATACATGGGCCCAAATGCCTTCCTTATGACAAAACTGACATTCATTTTCTTAAAAAAATCATTGGTCAAAATAGCCTTTTCAGGCTGAGAGAAGCACTTTGGTGACGTTTCACTGTAACTTGTTCCCAGTACAGTCTAAGTGGCTGCTGACTGTGTGTTGTACCTAAAAGTGCCCAACAAGAATCCCAATGCACTATACATGGGCCCAAATGCCTTCCTTATGACAAAACTGACACTCATTTTCTTAAAAAAAATCATTGGTCAAAATAGCCTTTTCAGGCTGAGAGAAGCACTTTGGTGACGTTTCACTGTAACTTGTTCCCAGTACAGTCTAAGTGGCTGCTGACTGTGTGACTTGGCTAAAAGTGGCCAAATAGAAGCCCAATCCACAATACATGAGCCCAAAGGCCTTCCTTATGACTAAACTGACACCCACTTTCTTAAAAAAATCATTGGTCAAAATAGCCCTTTCAGGCTGAGAGAAGCACTTTGGTGACGTTTCATTGTAACTTGTTCCCAGTACAGTCTAAGTGGCTGCTGACTGTGTGACTTGGCTAAAAGTGGCCAAATAGAAGCCCAATCCACAATACATGAGCCCAAAGGCCTTCCTTATGACTAAACTAACACCCACTTTCTTAAAAATATCATGGGTCTAAATAGCCTTTTCAGGCTGAGAAAAGCACTTTGGTGACGTTTCACTGTAACTTGTTCCCAGTACAGTCTAAGTGGCTGCTGACTATGTGTTGTACCTAAAAGTGCCCAACAAGAATCCCGATGCACTATACATGGGCCCAAATGCCTTCCTTATGACAAAACTGACACTCATTTTCCTAAAAAAAATCATTGGTCAAAATAGCCTTTTCAGGCTGAGAGAAGCACTTTGGTGACGTTTCACTGTAACTTGTTCCCAGTACAGTCTAAGTGGCTGCTGACTGTGTGTTGTACCTAAAAGTGCCCAACAAGAATCCCAATGCACTATACATGGGCCCAAATGCCTTCCTTATGACAAAACTGACATTCATTTTCTTAAAAAAATCATTGGTCAAAATAGCCTTTTCAGGCTGAGAGAAGCACTTTGGTGACGTTTCACTGTAACTTGTTCCCAGTACAGTCTAAGTGGCTGCTGACTGTGTGTTGTACCTAAAAGTGCCCAACAAGAATCCCAATGCACTATACATGGGCCCAAATGCCTTCCTTATGACAAAACTGACACTCATTTTCCTAAAAAAATCATTGGTCAAAATAGCCTTTTCAGGCTGAGAGAAGCACTTTGGTGACGTTTCACTGTAACTTGTTCCCAGTACAGTCTAAGTGGCTGCTGACTGTGTGTTGTACCTAAAAGTGCCCAACAAGAATCCCAATGCACTATACATGGGCCCAAATGCCTTCCTTATGACAAAACTGACATTCATTTTCTTAAAAAAATCATTGGTCAAAATAGCCTTTTCAGGCTGAGAGAAGCACTTTGGTGACGTTTCACTGTAACTTGTTCCCAGTACAGTCTAAGTGGCTGCTGACTGTGTGTTGTACCTAAAAGTGCCCAACAAGAATCCCAATGCACTATACATGGGCCCAAATGCCTTCCTTATGACAAAACTGACATTCATTTTCTTAAAAAAATCATTGGTCAAAATAGCCTTTTCAGGCTGAGAGAAGCACTTTGGTGACGTTTCACTGTAACTTGTTCCCAGTACAGTCTAAGTGGCTGCTGACTGTGTGTTGTACCTAAAAGTGCCCAACAAGAATCCCAATGCACTATACATGGGCCCAAATGCCTTCCTTATGACAAAACTGACACTCATTTTCTTTAAAAAAAATCATTGGTCAAAATAGCCTTTTCAGGCTGAGAGAAGCACTTTGGTGACGTTTCACTGTAACTTGTTCCCAGTACAGTCTAAGTGGCTGCTGACTGTGTGACTTGGCTAAAAGTGGCCAAATAGAATCCCAATCCAAAATACATGAGCCCAAAGGCCTTCCTTATGACTAAACTGACACCCACTTTCTTAAAAATATCATGGGTCTAAATAGCCTTTGTAGGCTGAGAAAAGCACTTTGGTGACATTTGGCTGTAACTTGTTCCCAGTACATTCTAAGTGGCTGCTGACTGTGTGTTGTACCTAAAAGTGCCCAACAAGAATCCCAATGCACTATACATGGGCCCAAATGCCTTCCTTATGACAAAACTGACATTCATTTTCTTAAAAAAATCATTGGTCAAAATAGCCTTTTCAGGCTGAGAGAAGCACTTTGGTGACGTTTCACTGTAACTTGTTCCCAGTACAGTCTAAGTGGCTGCTGACTGTGTGTTGTACCTAAAAGTGCCCAACAAGAATCCCAATGCACTATACATGGGCCCAAATGCCTTCCTTATGACAAAACTGACATTCATTTTCTTAATAAAATCATTGGTCAAAATAGCCTTTTCAGGCTGAGAGAAGCACTTTGGTGACGTTTCACTGTAACTTGTTCCCAGTACAGTCTAAGTGGCTGCTGACTGTGTGTTGTACCTAAAAGTGCCCAACAAGAATCCCAATGCACTATACATGGGCCCAAATGCCTTCCTTATGACAAAACTGACATTCATTTTCTTAAAAAAATCATTGGTCAAAATAGCCTTTTCAGGCTGAGAGAAGCACTTTGGTGACGTTTCACTGTAACTTCTTCCCAGTACAGTCTAAGTGGCTGCTGACTGTGTGTTGTACCTAAAAGTGCCCAACAAGAATCCCAATGCACTATACATGGGCCCAAAGGCCTTCCTTATGACAAAACTGACACTCATTTTCCTAAAAAAATCATTGGTCAAAATAGCCTTTTCAGGCTGAGAGAAGCACTTTGGTGACGTTTCACTGTAACTTGTTCCCAGTACAGTCTAAGTGGCTGTTGACTGTGTGACTTGGCTGAAAGTGGCCAAATAGAAGCCCAATCCACAATACATGAGCCCAAAGGCCTTCCTTATGACTAAACTGACACCCACTTTCTTAAAAATATCATGGGTCTAAATAGCCTTTGTAGGCTGAGAAAAGCACTTTGGTGACATTTGGCTGTAACTTGTTCCCAGTACATTCTAAGTGGCTGCTGACTGTGTGTTGTACCTAAAAGTGCCCAACAAGAATCCCAATGCACTATACATGGGCCCAAATGCCTTCCTTATGACAAAACTGACATTCATTTTCTTAAAAAAATCATTGGTCAAAATAGCCTTTTCAGGCTGAGAGAAGCACTTTGGTGACGTTTCACTGTAACTTGTTCCCAGTACAGTCTAAGTGGCTGTTGACTGTGTGACTTGGCTGAAAGTGGCCAAATAGAAGCCCAATCCACAATACATGAGCCCAAAGGCCTTCCTTATGACTAAACTGACACCCACTTTCTTAAAAATATCATGGGTCTAAATAGCCTTTGTAGGCTGAGAAAAGCACTTTGGTGACATTTGGCTGTAACTTGTTCCCAGTACATTCTAAGTGGCTGCTGACTGTGTGTTGTACCTAAAAGTGCCCAACAAGAATCCCAATGCACTATACATGGGCCCAAATGCCTTCCTTATGACAAAACTGACATTCATTTTCTTAAAAAAATCATTGGTCAAAATAGCCTTTTCAGGCTGAGAGAAGCACTTTGGTGACGTTTCACTGTAACTTGTTCCCAGTACAGTCTAAGTGGCTGCTGACTGTGTGTTGTACCTAAAAGTGCCCAACAAGAATCCCAATGCACTATACATGGGCCCAAATGCCTTCCTTATGACAAAACTGACATTCATTTTCTTAAAAAAATCATTGGTCAAAATAGCCTTTTCAGGCTGAGAGAAGCACTTTGGTGACGTTTCACTGTAACTTGTTCCCAGTACAGTCTAAGTGGCTGCTGACTGTGTGTTGTACCTAAAAGTGCCCAACAAGAATCCCAATGCACTATACATGGGCCCAAATGCCTTCCTTATGACAAAACTGACACTCATTTTCTTAAAAAAAAATCATTGGTCAAAATAGCCTTTTCAGGCTGAGAGAAGCACTTTGGTGACGTTTCACTGTAACTTGTTCCCAGTACAGTCTAAGTGGCTGCTGACTGTGTGACTTGGCTAAAAGTGGCCAAATAGAATCCCAATCCAAAATACATGAGCCCAAAGGCCTTCCTTATGACTAAACTGACACCCACTTTCTTAAAAATATCATGGGTCTAAATAGCCTTTGTAGGCTGAGAAAAGCACTTTGGTGACATTTGGCTGTAACTTGTTCCCAGTACATTCTAAGTGGCTGCTGACTGTGTGTTGTACCTAAAAGTGCCCAACAAGAATCCCAATGCACTATACATGGGCCCAAATGCCTTCCTTATGACAAAACTGACATTCATTTTCTTAAAAAAATCATTGGTCAAAATAGCCTTTTCAGGCTGAGAGAAGCACTTTGGTGACGTTTCACTGTAACTTGTTCCCAGTACAGTCTAAGTGGCTGCTGACTGTGTGTTGTACCTAAAAGTGCCCAACAAGAATCCCAATGCACTATACATGGGCCCAAATGCCTTCCTTATGACAAAACTGACATTCATTTTCTTAAATAAAATCATTGGTCAAAATAGCCTTTTCAGGCTGAGAGAAGCACTTTGGTGACGTTTCACTGTAACTTGTTCCCAGAACAGTCTAAGTGGCTGCTGACTGTGTGTTGTACCTAAAAGTGCCCAACAAGAATCCCAATGCACTATACATGGGCCCAAATGCCTTCCTTATGACAAAACTGACATTCATTTTCTTAAAAAAATCATTGGTCAAAATAGCCTTTTCAGGCTGAGAGAAGCACTTTGGTGACGTTTCACTGTAACTTGTTCCCAGTACAGTCTAAGTGGCTGCTGACTGTGTGTTGTACCTAAAAGTGCCCAACAAGAATCCCAATGCACTATACATGGGCCCAAAGGCCTTCCTTATGACAAAACTGACACTAATTTTCCTAAAAAAATCATTGGTCAAAATAGCCTTTTCAGGCTGAGAGAAGCACTTTGGTGACGTTTCACTGTAACTTGTTCCCAGTACAGTCTAAGTGGCTGTTGACTGTGTGACTTGGCTAAAAGTGGCCAAATAGAAGCCCAATCCACAATACATGAGCCCAAAGGCCTTCCTTATGACTAAACTGACACCCACTTTCTTAAAAATATCATGGGTCTAAATAACCTTTGTAGGCTGAGAAAAGCACTTTGGTGACATTTGGCTGTAACTTGTTCCCAGTACATTCTAAGTGGCTGCTGACTGTGTGTTGTACCTAAAAGTGCCCAACAAGAATCCCAATGCACTATACATGGGCCCAAATGCCTTCCTTATGACAAAACTGACATTCATTTTCTTAAAAAAATCATTGGTCAAAATAGCCTTTTCAGGCTGAGAGAAGCACTTTGGTGACGTTTCACTGTAACTTGTTCCCAGTACAGTCTAAGTGGCTGCTGACTGTGTGTTGTACCTAAAAGTGCCCAACAAGAATCCCAATGCACTATACATGGGCCCAAATGCCTTCCTTATGACAAAACTGACATTCATTTTCTTAAAAAAATCATTGGTCAAAATAGCCTTTTCAGGCTGAGAGAAGCACTTTGGTGACGTTTCACTGTAACTTGTTCCCAGTACAGTCTAAGTGGCTGCTGACTGTGTGTTGTACCTAAAAGTGCCCAACAAGAATCCCAATGCACTATATATGGGCCCAAAGGCCTTCCTTATGACAAAACTGACACTCATTTTCCTAAAAAAATCATTGGTCAAAATAGCCTTTTCAGGCTGAGAGAAGCACTTTGGTGACGTTTCACTGTAACTTGTTCCCAGTACAGTCTAAGTGGCTGTTGACTGTGTGACTTGGCTGAAAGTGGCCAAATAGAAGCCCAATCCACAATACATGAGCCCAAAGGCCTTCCTTATGACTAAACTGACACCCACTTTCTTAAAAATATCATGGGTCTAAATAGCCTTTGTAGGCTGAGAAAAGCACTTTGGTGACATTTGGCTGTAACTTGTTCCCAGTACATTCTAAGTGGCTGCTGACTGTGTGTTGTACCTAAAAGTGCCCAACAAGAATCCCAATGCACTATACATGGGCCCAAATGCCTTCCTTATGACAAAACTGACATTCATTTTCTTAAAAAAATCATTGGTCAAAATAGCCTTTTCAGGCTGAGAGAAGCACTTTGGTGACGTTTCACTGTAACTTGTTCCCAGTACAGTCTAAGTGGCTGCTGACTGTGTGTTGTACCTAAAAGTGCCCAACAAGAATCCCAATGCACTATACATGGGCCCAAATGCCTTCCTTATGACAAAACTGACATTCATTTTCTTAAAAAAATCATTGGTCAAAATAGCCTTTTCAGGCTGAGAGAAGCACTTTGGTGAAGTTTCACTGTAACTTGTTCCCAGTACAGTCTAAGTGGCTGCTGACTGTGTGTTGTACCTAAAAGTGCCCAACAAGAATCCCAATGCACTATACATGGGCCCAAATGCCTTCCTTATGACAAAACTGACACTCATTTTCTTAAAAAAAAATCATTGGTCAAAATAGCCTTTTCAGGCTGAGAGAAGCACTTTGGTGACGTTTCACTGTAACTTGTTCCCAGTACAGTCTAAGTGGCTGCTGACTGTGTGACTTGGCTAAAAGTGGCCAAATAGAATCCCAATCCAAAATACATGAGCCCAAAGGCCTTCCTTATGACTAAACTGACACCCACTTTCTTAAAAATATCATGGGTCTAAATAGCCTTTGTAGGCTGAGAAAAGCACTTTGGTGACATTTGGCTGTAACTTGTTCCCAGTACATTCTAAGTGGCTGCTGACTGTGTGTTGTACTTAAAAGTGCCCAACAAGAATCCCAATGCACTATACATGGGCCCAAATGCCTTCCTTATGACAAAACTGACATTCATTTTCTTAAAAAAATCATTGGTCAAAATAGCCTTTTCAGGCTGAGAGAAGCACTTTGGTGACGTTTCACTGTAACTTGTTCCCAGTACAGTCTAAGTGGCTGCTGACTGTGTGTTGTACCTAAAAGTGCCCAACAAGAATCCCAATGCACTATACATGGGCCCAAATGCCTTCCTTATGACAAAACTGACATTCATTTTCTTAAAAAAAATCATTGGTCAAAATAGCCTTTTCAGGCTGAGAGAAGCACTTTGGTGACGTTTCACTGTAACTTGTTCCCAGTAAAGTCTAAGTGGCTGCTGACTGTGTGTTGTATCTAAAAGTGCCCAACAAGAATCCCAATGCACTATACATGGGCCCAAATGCCTTCCTTATGACAAAACTGACATTCATTTTCTTAAAAAAATCATTGGTCAAAATAGCCTTTTCAGGCTGAGAGAAGCACTTTGGTGACGTTTCACTGTAACTTGTTCCCAGTACAGTCTAAGTGGCTGTTGACTGTGTGACTTGGCTAAAAGTGGCCAAATAGAAGCCCAATCCACAATACATGAGCCCAAAGGCCTTCCTTATGACTAAACTGACACCAACTTTCTTAAAAATATCATGGGTCTAAATAGCCTTTGTAGGCTGAGAAAAGCACTTTGGTGACATTTGGCTGTAACTTGTTCCCAGTACATTCTAAGTGGCTGCTGACTGTGTGTTGTACCTAAAAGTGCCCAACAAGAATCCCAATGCACTATACATGGGCCCAAATGCCTTCCTTATGACAAAACTGACATTCATTTTCTTAAAAAAATCATTGGTCAAAATAGCCTTTTCAGGCTGAGAGAAGCACTTTGGTGACGTTTCACTGTAACTTGTTCCCAGTACAGTCTAAGTGGCTGTTGACTGTGTGACTTGGCTGAAAGTGGCCAAATAGAAGCCCAATCCACAATACATGAGCCCAAAGGCCTTCCTTATGACTAAACTGACACCCACTTTCTTAAAAATATCATGGGTCTAAATAGCCTTTGTAGGCTGAGAAAAGCACTTTGGTGACATTTGGCTGTAACTTGTTCCCAGTACATTCTAAGTGGCTGCTGACTGTGTGTTGTACCTAAAAGTGCCCAACAAGAATCCCAATGCACTATACATGGGCCCAAATGCCTTCCTTATGACAAAACTGACATTCATTTTCTTAAAAAAATCATTGGTCAAAATAGCCTTTTCAGGCTGAGAGAAGCACTTTGGTGACGTTTCACTGTAACTTGTTCCCAGTACAGTCTAAGTGGCTGTTGACTGTGTGACTTGGCTGAAAGTGGCCAAATAGAAGCCCAATCCACAATACATGAGCCCAAAGGCCTTCCTTATGACTAAACTGACACCCACTTTCTTAAAAATATCATGGGTCTAAATAGCCTTTGTAGGCTGAGAAAAGCACTTTGGTGACATTTGGCTGTAACTTGTTCCCAGTACATTCTAAGTGGCTGCTGACTGTGTGTTGTACCTAAAAGTGCCCAACAAGAATCCCAATGCACTATACATGGGCCCAAATGCCTTCCTTATGACAAAACTGACATTCATTTTCTTAAAAAAATCATTGGTCAAAATAGCCTTTTCAGGCTGAGAGAAGCACTTTGGTGACGTTTCACTGTAACTTGTTCCCAGTACAGTCTAAGTGGCTGCTGACTGTGTGTTGTACCTAAAAGTGCCCAACAAGAATCCCAATGCACTATACATGGGCCCAAATGCCTTCCTTATGACAAAACTGACATTCATTTTCTTAAAAAAATCATTGGTCAAAATAGCCTTTTCAGGCTGAGAGAAGCACTTTGGTGACGTTTCACTGTAACTTGTTCCCAGTACAGTCTAAGTGGCTGCTGACTGTGTGTTGTACCTAAAAGTGCCCAACAAGAATCCCAATGCACTATACATGGGCCCAAATGCCTTCCTTATGACAAAACTGACACTCATTTTCTTAAAAAAAAATCATTGGTCAAAATAGCCTTTTCAGGCTGAGAGAAGCACTTTGGTGACGTTTCACTGTAACTTGTTCCCAGTACAGTCTAAGTGGCTGCTGACTGTGTGACTTGGCTAAAAGTGGCCAAATAGAATCCCAATCCAAAATACATGAGCCCAAAGGCCTTCCTTATGACGAAACTGACACCCACTTTCTTAAAAATATCATGGGTCTAAATAGCCTTTGTAGGCTGAGAAAAGCACTTTGGTGACATTTGGCTGTAACTTGTTCCCAGTACATTCTAAGTGGCTGCTGACTGTGTGTTGTACCTAAAAGTGCCCAACAAGAATCCCAATGCACTATACATGGGCCCAAATGCCTTCCTTATGACAAAACTGACATTCATTTTCTTAAAAAAATCATTGGTCAAAATAGCCTTTTCAGGCTGAGAGAAGCACTTTGGTGACGTTTCACTGTAACTTGTTCCCAGTACAGTCTAAGTGGCTGCTGACTGTGTGTTGTACCTAAAAGTGCCCAACAAGAATCCCAATGCACTATACATGGGCCCAAATGCCTTCCTTATGACAAAACTGACATTCATTTTCTTAAAAAAAATCATTGGTCAAAATAGCCTTTTCAGGCTGAGAGAAGCACTTTGGTGACGTTTCACTGTAACTTGTTCCCAGTACAGTCTAAGTGGCTGCTGACTGTGTGTTGTACCTAAAAGTGCCCAACAAGAATCCCAATGCACTATACATGGGCCCAAATGCCTTCCTTATGACAAAACTGACATTCATTTTCTTAATAAAATCATTGGTCAAAATAGCCTTTTCAGGCTGAGAGAAGCACTTTGGTGACGTTTCACTGTAACTTGTTCCCAGTACAGTCTAAGTGGCTGTTGACTGTGTGACTTGGCTGAAAGTGGCCAAATAGAAGCCCAATCCACAATACATGAGCCCAAAGGCCTTCCTTATGACTAAACTGACACCCACTTTCTTAAAAATATCATGGGTCTAAATAGCCTTTGTAGGCTGAGAAAAGCACTTTGGTGACATTTGGCTGTAACTTGTTCCCAGTACATTCTAAGTGGCTGCTGACTGTGTGTTGTACCTAAAAGTGCCCAACAAGAATCCCAATGCACTATACATGGGCCCAAATGCCTTCCTTATGACAAAACTGACATTCATTTTCTTAAAAAAATCATTGGTCAAAATAGCCTTTTCAGGCTGAGAGAAGCACTTTGGTGACGTTTCACTGTAACTTGTTCCCAGTACAGTCTAAGTGGCTGCTGACTGTGTGTTGTACCTAAAAGTGCCCAACAAGAATCCCAATGCACTATACATGGGCCCAAATGCCTTCCTTATGACAAAACTGACATTCATTTTCTTAAAAAAATCATTGGTCAAAATAGCCTTTTCAGGCTGAGAGAAGCACTTTGGTGACGTTTCACTGTAACTTGTTCCCAGTACAGTCTAAGTGGCTGCTGACTGTGTGTTGTACCTAAAAGTGCCCAACAAGAATCCCAATGCACTATACATGGGCCCAAATGCCTTCCTTATGACAAAACTGACACTCATTTTCTTAAAAAAAAATCATTGGTCAAAATAGCCTTTTCAGGCTGAGAGAAGCACTTTGGTGACGTTTCACTGTAACTTGTTCCCAGTACAGTCTAAGTGGCTGCTGACTGTGTGACTTGGCTAAAAGTGGCCAAATAGAATCCCAATCCAAAATACATGAGCCCAAAGGCCTTCCTTATGACGAAACTGACACCCACTTTCTTAAAAATATCATGGGTCTAAATAGCCTTTGTAGGCTGAGAAAAGCACTTTGGTGACATTTGGCTGTAACTTGTTCCCAGTACATTCTAAGTGGCTGCTGACTGTGTGTTGTACCTAAAAGTGCCCAACAAGAATCCCAATGCACTATACATGGGCCCAAATGCCTTCCTTATGACAAAACTGACATTCATTTTCTTAAAAAAATCATTGGTCAAAATAGCCTTTTCAGGCTGAGAGAAGCACTTTGGTGACGTTTCACTGTAACTTGTTCCCAGTACAGTCTAAGTGGCTGCTGACTGTGTGTTGTACCTAAAAGTGCCCAACAAGAATCCCAATGCACTATACATGGGCCCAAATGCCTTCCTTATGACAAAACTGACATTCATTTTCTTAAAAAAAATCATTGGTCAAAATAGCCTTTTCAGGCTGAGAGAAGCACTTTGGTGACGTTTCACTGTAACTTGTTCCCAGTACAGTCTAAGTGGCTGCTGACTGTGTGTTGTACCTAAAAGTGCCCAACAAGAATCCCAATGCACTATACATGGGCCCAAATGCCTTCCTTATGACAAAACTGACATTCATTTTCTTAATAAAATCATTGGTCAAAATAGCCTTTTCAGGCTGAGAGAAGCACTTTGGTGACGTTTCACTGTAACTTGTTCCCAGTACAGTCTAAGTGGCTGCTGACTGTGTGTTGTACCTAAAAGTGCCCAACAAGAATCCCAATGCACTATACATGGGCCCAAATGCCTTCCTTATGACAAAACTGACATTCATTTTCTTAAAAAAATCATTGGTCAAAATAGCCTTTTCAGGCTGAGAGAAGCACTTTGGTGACGTTTCACTGTAACTTGTTCCCAGTACAGTCTAAGTGGCTGCTGACTGTGTGTTGTACCTAAAAGTGCCCAACAAGAATCCCAATGCACTACACATGGGCCCAAAGGCCTTCCTTATGACAAAACTGACACTCATTTTCCTAAAAAAATCACTGGTCAAAATAGCCTTTTCAGGCTGAGAGAAGCACTTTGGTGACGTTTCACTGTAACTTGTTCCCAGTACAGTCTAAGTGGCTGTTGACTGTGTGACTTGGCTAAAAGTGGCCAAATAGAAGCCCAATCCACAATACATGAGCCCAAAGGCCTTCCTTATGACTAAACTGACACCCACTTTCTTAAAAATATCATGGGTCTAAATAGCCTTTGTAGGCTGAGAAAAGCACTTTGGTGACATTTGGCTGTAACTTGTTCCCAGTACATTCTAAGTGGCTGCTGACTGTGTGTTGTACCTAAAAGTGCCCAACAAGAATCCCAATGCACTATACATGGGCCCAAATGCCTTCCTTATGACAAAACTGACATTCATTTTCTTAAAAAAATCATTGGTCAAAATAGCCTTTTCAGGCTGAGAGAAGCACTTTGGTGACGTTTCACTGTAACTTGTTCCCAGTACAGTCTAAGTGGCTGCTGACTGTGTGTTGTACCTAAAAGTGCCCAACAAGAATCCCAATGCACTATACATGGGCCCAAATGCCTTCCTTATGACAAAACTGACATTCATTTTCTTAAAAAAATCATTGGTCAAAATAGCCTTTTCAGGCTGAGAGAAGCACTTTGGTGACGTTTCACTGTAACTTGTTCCCAGTACAGTCTAAGTGGCTGCTGACTGTGTGTTGTACCTAAAAGTGCCCAACAAGAATCCCAATGCACTATACATGGGCCCAAATGCCTTCCTTATGACAAAACTGACACTCATTTTCTTAAAAAAAATCATTGGTCAAAATAGCCTTTTCAGGCTGAGAGAAGCACTTTGGTGACGTTTCACTGTAACTTGTTCCCAGTACAGTCTAAGTGGCTGCTGACTGTGTGACTTGGCTAAAAGTGGCCAAATAGAAGCCCAATCCACAATACATGAGCCCAAAGGCCTTCCTTATGACTAAACTGACACCCACTTTCTTAAAAATATCATGGGTCCAAATAGCCTTTGTAGGCTGAGAAAAGCACTTTGGTGACATTTGGCTGTAACTTGTTCCCAGTACATTCTAAGTGGCTGCTGACTGTGTGTTGTACCTAAAAGTGCCCAACAAGAATCCCAATGCACTATACATGGGCCCAAATGCCTTCCTTATGCCAAAACTGACACTCATTTTCCTAAAAAAATCATTGGTCAAAATAGCCCTTTCAGGCTGAGAGAAGCACTTTGGTGACGTTTCATTGTAACTTGTTCCCAGTACAGTCTAAGTGGCTGCTGACTGTGTGACTTGGCTAAAAGTGGCCAAATAGAAGCCCAATCCACAATACATGAGCCCAAAGGCCTTCCTTATGACTAAACTAACACCCACTTTCTTAAAAATATCATGGGTCTAAATAGCCTTTTCAGGCTGAGAAAAGCACTTTGGTGACGTTTCACTGTAACTTGTTCCCAGTACAGTCTAAGTGGCTGCTGACTATGTGTTGTACCTAAAAGTGCCCAACAAGAATCCCGATGCACTATACATGGGCCCAAATGCCTTCCTTATGACAAAACTGACACTCATTTTCCTAAAAAAAATCATTGGTCAAAATAGCCTTTTCAGGCTGAGAGAAGCACTTTGGTGACGTTTCACTGTAACTTGTTCCCAGTACAGTCTAAGTGGCTGCTGACTGTGTGTTGTACCTAAAAGTGCCCAACAAGAATCCCAATGCACTATACATGGGCCCAAATGCCTTCCTTATGACAAAACTGACATTAATTTTCTTAAAAAAATCATTGGTCAAAATAGCCTTTTCAGGCTGAGAGAAGCACTTTGGTGACGTTTCACTGTAACTTGTTCCCAGTACAGTCTAAGTGGCTGCTGACTGTGTGTTGTACCTAAAAGTGCCCAACAAGAATCCCAATGCACTATACATGGGCCCAAATGCCTTCCTTATGACAAAACTGACACTCATTTTCTTAAAAAAAATCATTGGTCAAAATAGCCTTTTCAGGCTGAGAGAAGCACTTTGGTGACGTTTCACTGTAACTTGTTCCCAGTACAGTCTAAGTGGCTGTTGACTGTGTGACTTGGCTAAAAGTGGCCAAATAGAAGCCCAATCCACAATAAATGAGCCCAAAGGCCTTCCTTATGACTAAACTGACACCCACTTTCTTAAAAATATCATGGGTCTAAATAGCCTTTGTAGGCTGAGAAAAGCACTTTGGTGACGTTTCACTGTAACTTGTTCCCAGTACAGTCTAAGTGGCTGCTGACTGTGTGTTGTACCTAAAAGTGCCCAACAAGAATCCCAATGCACTATACATGGGCCCAAATGCCTTCCTTATGACAAAACTGACATTCATTTTCTTAAAAAAATCATTGGTCAAAATAGCCTTTTCAGGCTGAGAGAAGCACTTTGGTGACGTTTCACTGTAACTTGTTCCCAGTACAGTCTAAGTGGCTGCTGACTGTGTGTTGTACCTAAAAGTGCCCAACAAGAATCCCAATGCACTATACATGGGCCCAAATGCCTTCCTTATGACAAAACTGACATTCATTTTCTTAAAAAAATCATTGGTCAAAATAGCCTTTTCAGGCTGAGAGAAGCACTTTGGTGACGTTTCACTGTAACTTGTTCCCAGTACAGTCTAAGTGGCTGCTGACTGTGTGTTGTACCTAAAAGTGCCCAACAAGAATCCCAATGCACTATACATGGGCCCAAAGGCCTTCCTTATGACAAAACTGACACTCATTTTCCTAAAAAAATCATTGGTCAAAATAGCCTTTTCAGGCTGAGAGAAGCACTTTGGTGACGTTTCACTGTAACTTGTTCCCAGTACAGTCTAAGTGGCTGTTGACTGTGTGACTTGGCTAAAAGTGGCCAAATAGAAGCCCAATCCACAATACATGAGCCCAAAGGCCTTCCTTATGACTAAACTGACACCCACTTTCTTAAAAATATCATGGGTCTAAATAGCCTTTGTAGGCTGAGAAAAGCACTTTGGTGACATTTGGCTGTAACTTGTTCCCAGTACATTCTAAGTGGCTGCTGACTGTGTGTTGTACCTAAAAGTGCCCAACAAGAATCCCAATGCACTATACATGGGCCCAAATGCCTTCCTTATGAAAAAACTGACATTCATTTTCTTAAAAAAATCATTGGTCAAAATAGCCTTTTCAGGCTGAGAGAAGCACTTTGGTGACGTTTCACTGTAACTTGTTCCCAGTACAGTCTAAGTGGCTGCTGACTGTGTGTTGTACCTAAAAGTGCCCAACAAGAATCCCAATGCACTATACATGGGCCCAAATGCCTTCCTTATGACAAAACTGACATTCATTTTCTTTAAAAAATCATTGGTCAAAATAGCCTTTTCAGGCTGAGAGAAGCACTTTGGTGACGTTTCACTGTAACTTGTTCCCAGTACAGTCTAAGTGGCTGCTGACTGTGTGTTGTACCTAAAAGTGCCCAACAAGAATCCCAATGCACTATACATGGGCCCAAAGGCCTTCCTTATGACAAAACTGACACTCATTTTCCTAAAAAAATCATTGGTCAAAATAGCCTTTTCAGGCTGAGAGAAGCACTTTGGTGACGTTTCACTGTAACTTGTTCCCAGTACAGTCTAAGTGGCTGTTGACTGTGTGACTTGGCTAAAAGTGGCCAAATAGAAGCCCAATCCACAATACATGAGCCCAAAGGCCTTCCTTATGACTTAACTGACACCCACTTTCTTAAAAATATCTTGGGTCTAAATAGCCTTTGTAGGCTGAGAAAAGCACTTTGGTGACATTTGGCTGTAACTTGTTCCCAGTACATTCTAAGTGGCTGCTGACTGTGTGTTGTACCTAAAAGTGCCCAACAAGAATCCCAATGCACTATACATGGGCCCAAATGCCTTCCTTATGACAAAACTGACATTCATTTTCTTTAAAAAATCATTGGTCAAAATAGCCTTTTCAGGCTGAGAGAAGCACTTTGGTGACGTTTCACTGTAACTTGTTCCCAGTACAGTCTAAGTGGCTGCTGACTGTGTGTTGTACCTAAAAGTGCCCAACAAGAATCCCAATGCACTATACATGGGCCCAAATGCCTTCCTTATGACAAAACTGACATTCATTTTCTTAAAAAAATCATTGGTCAAAATAGCCTTTTCAGGCTGAGAGAAGCACTTTGGTGACGTTTCACTGTAACTTGTTCCCAGTACAGTCTAAGTGGCTGCTGACTGTGTGTTGTACCTAAAAGTGCCCAACAAGAATCCCAATGCACTATACATGGGCCCAAATGCCTTCCTTATGACAAAACTGACATTCATTTTCTTAAAAAAATCATTGGTCAAAATAGCCTTTTCAGGCTGAGAGAAGCACTTTGGTGACGTTTCACTGTAACTTGTTCCCAGTACAGTCTAAGTGGCTGCTGACTGTGTGTTGTACCTAAAAGTGCCCAACAAGAATCCCAATGCACTATACATGGGCCCAAAGGCCTTCCTTATGACAAAACTGACACTCATTTTCCTAAAAAAATCATTGGTCAAAATAGCCTTTTCAGGCTGAGAGAAGCACTTTGGTGACGTTTCACTGTAACTTGTTCCCAGTACAGTCTAAGTGGCTGTTGACTGTGTGACTTGGCTAAAAGTGGCCAAATAGAAGCCCAATCCACAATACATGAACCCAAAGGCCTTCCTTATGACTAAACTGACACCCACTTTCTTAAAAATATCATGGGTCTAAATAGCCTTTGTAGGCTGAGAAAAGCACTTTGGTGACATTTGGCTGTAACTTGTTCCCAGTACATTCTAAGTGGCTGCTGACTGTGTGTTGTACCTAAAAGTGCCCAACAAGAATCCCAATGCACTATACATGGGCCCAAAGGCCTTCCTTATGACAAAACTGACACTCATTTTCCTTAAAAAATCATTGGTCAAAATAGCCTTTTCAGGCTGAGAGAAGCACTTTGGTGACGTTTCACTGTAACTTGTTCCCAGTACAGTCTAAGTGGCTGTTGACTGTGTGACTTGGCTAAAAGTGGCCAAATAGAAGCCCAATCCACAATACATGAGCCCAAAGGCCTTCCTTATGACTAAACTGACACCCACTTTCTTAAAAATATCATGGGTCTAAATAGCCTTTGTAGGCTGAGAAAAGCACTTTGGTGACATTTGGCTGTAACTTGTTCCCAGTACATTCTAAGTGGCTGCTGACTGTGTGTTGTACCTAAAAGTGCCCAACAAGAATCCCAATGCACTATACATGGGCCCAAATGCCTTCCTTATGACAAAACTGACATTCATTTTCTTAAAAAAATCATTGGTCAAAATAGCCTTTTCAGGCTGAGAGAAGCACTTTGGTGACGTTTCACTGTAACTTGTTCCCAGTACAGTCTAAGTGGCTGTTGACTGTGTGACTTGGCTGAAAGTGGCCAAATAGAAGCCCAATCCACAATACATGAGCCCAAAGGCCTTCCTTATGACTAAACTGACACCCACTTTCTTAAAAATATCATGGGTCTAAATAGCCTTTGTAGGCTGAGAAAAGCACTTTGGTGACATTTGGCTGTAACTTGTTCCCAGTACATTCTAAGTGGCTGCTGACTGTGTGTTGTACCTAAAAGTGCCCAACAAGAATCCCAATGCACTATACATGGGCCCAAATGCCTTCCTTATGACAAAACTGACATTCATTTTCTTAAAAAAATCATTGGTCAAAATAGCCATTTCAGGCTGAGAGAAGCACTTTGGTGACGTTTCACTGTAACTTGTTCCCAGTACAGTCTAAGTGGCTGTTGACTGTGTGACTTGGCTGAAAGTGGCCAAATAGAAGCCCAATCCACAATACATGAGCCCAAAGGCCTTCCTTATGACTAAACTGACACCCACTTTCTTAAAAATATCATGGGTCTAAATAGCCTTTGTAGGCTGAGAAAAGCACTTTGGTGACATTTGGCTGTAACTTATTCCCAGTACATTCTAAGTGGCTACTGACTGTGTGTTGTACCTAAAAGTGCCCAACAAGAATCCCAATGCACTATACATGGGCCCAAATGCCTTCCTTATGACAAAACTGACATTCATTTTCTTAAAAAAATCATTGGTCAAAATAGCCTTTTCAGGCTGAGAGAAGCACTTTGGTGACGTTTCACTGTAACTTGTTCCCAGTACAGTCTAAGTGGCTGCTGACTGTGTGTTGTACCTAAAAGTGCCCAACAAGAATCCCAATGCACTATACATGGGCCCAAATGCCTTCCTTATGACAAAACTGACATTCATTTTCTTAAAAAAATCATTGGTCAAAATAGCCTTTTCAGGCTGAGAGAAGCACTTTGGTGACGTTTCACTGTAACTTGTTCCCAGTACAGTCTAAGTGGCTGCTGACTGTGTGTTGTACCTAAAAGTGCCCAACAAGAATCCCAATGCACTATACATGGGCCCAAATGCCTTCCTTATGACAAAACTGACACTCATTTTCCTAAAAAAATCATTGGTCAAAATAGCCTTTTCAGGCTGAGAGAAGCACTTTGGTGACGTTTCACTGTAACTTGTTCCCAGTACAGTCTAAGTGGCTGCTGACTGTGTGTTGTACCTAAAAGTGCCCAACAAGAATCCCAATGCACTATACATGGGCCCAAATGCCTTCCTTATGACAAAACTGACACTCATTTTCTTAAAAAAAATCTTTGGTCAAAATAGCCTTTTCAGGCTGAGAGAAGCACTTTGGTGACGTTTCACTGTAACTTGTTCCCAGTACAGTCTAAGTGGCTGCTGACTGTGTGACTTGGCTAAAAGTGGCCAAATAGAAGCCCAATCCACAATACATGAGCCCAAAGGCCTTCCTTATGACTAAACTGACACCCACTTTCTTAAAAATATCATGGGTCTAAATAGCCTTTGTAGGCTGAGAAAAGCACTTTGGTGACATTTGGCTGTAACTTGTTCCCAGTACATTCTAAGTGGCTGCTGACTGTGTGTTGTACCTAAAAGTGCCCAACAAGAATCCCAATGCACTATACATGGGCCCAAATGCCTTCCTTATGACAAAACTGACATTCATTTTCTTAAAAAAATCATTGGTCAAAATAGCCTTTTCAGGCTGAGAGAAGCACTTTGGTGACGTTTCACTGTAACTTGTTCCCAGTACAGTCTAAGTGGCTGCTGACTGTGTGTTGTACCTAAAAGTGCCCAACAAGAATCCCAATGCACTATACATGGGCCCAAATGCCTTCCTTATGACAAAACTGACATTCATTTTCTTAAAAAAATCATTGGTCAAAATAGCCTTTTCAGGCTGAGAGAAGCACTTTGGTGACGTTTCACTGTAACTTGTTCCCAGTACAGTCTAAGTGGCTGCTGACTGTGTGTTGTACCTAAAAGTGCCCAACAAGAATCCCAATGCACTATACATGGGCCCAAATGCCTTCCTTATGACAAAACTGACATTCATTTTCTTAAAAAAATCATTGGTCAAAATAGCCTTTTCAGGCTGAGAGAAGCACTTTGGTGACGTTTCACTGTAACTTGTTCCCAGTACAGTCTAAGTGGCTGCTGACTGTGTGTTGTACCTAAAAGTGCCCAACAAGAATCCCAATGCACTATACATGGGCCCAAATGCCTTCCTTATGACAAAACTGACATTCATTTTCTTAAAAAAATCATTGGTCAAAATAGCCTTTTCAGGCTGAGAGAAGCACTTTGGTGACGTTTCACTGTAACTTGTTCCCAGTACAGTCTAAGTGGCTGCTGACTGTGTGTTGTACCTAAAAGTGCCCAACAAGAATCCCAATGCACTATACATGGGCCCAAAGGCCTTCCTTATGACAAAACTGACACTCATTTTCCTAAAAAAATCATTGGTCAAAATAGCCTTTTCAGGCTGAGAGAAGCACTTTGGTGACGTTTCACTGTAACTTGTTCCCAGTACAGTCTAAGTGGCTGTTGACTGTGTGACTTGGCTAAAAGTGGCCAAATAGAAGCCCAATCCACAATACATGAGCCCAAAGGCCTTCCTTATGACTAAACTGACACCCACTTTCTTAAAAATATCTTGGGTCTAAATAGCCTTTGTAGGCTGAGAAAAGCACTTTGGTGACATTTGGCTGTAACTTGTTCCCAGTACATTCTAAGTGGCTGCTGACTGTGTGTTGTACCTAAAAGTGCCCAACAAGAATCCCAATGCACTATACATGGGCCCAAATGCCTTCCTTATGACAAAACTGACATTCATTTTCTTAAAAAAATCATTGGTCAAAATAGCCTTTTCAGGCTGAGAGAAGCACTTTGGTGACGTTTCACTGTAACTTGTTCCCAGTACAGTCTAAGTGGCTGCTGACTGTGTGTTGTACCTAAAAGTGCCCAACAAGAATCCCAATGCACTATACATGGGCCCAAATGCCTTCCTTATGACAAAACTGACATTCATTTTCTTAAAAAAATCATTGGTCAAAATAGCCTTTTCAGGCTGAGAGAAGCACTTTGGTGACGTTTCACTGTAACTTGTTCCCAGTACAGTCTAAGTGGCTGCTGACTGTGTGTTGTACCTAAAAGTGCCCAACAAGAATCCCAATGCACTATACATGGGCCCAAAGGCCTTCCTTATGACAAAACTGACACTCATTTTCCTAAAAAAATCATTGGTCAAAATAGCCTTTTCAGGCTGAGAGAAGCACTTTGGTGACGTTTCACTGTAACTTGTTCCCAGTACAGTCTAAGTGGCTGTTGACTGTGTGACTTGGCTAAAAGTGGCCAAATAGAAGCCCAATCCACAATACATGAGCCCAAAGGCCTTCCTTATGACTAAACTGACACCCACTTTCTTAAAAATATCTTGGGTCTAAATAGCCTTTGTAGGCTGAGAAAAGCACTTTGGTGACATTTGGCTGTAACTTGTTCCCAGTACATTCTAAGTGGCTGCTGACTGTGTGTTGTACCTAAAAGTGCCCAACAAGAATCCCAATGCACTATACATGGGCCCAAATGCCTTCCTTATGACAAAACTGACATTCATTTTCTTAAAAAAATCATTGGTCAAAATAGCCTTTTCAGGCTGAGAGAAGCACTTTGGTGACGTTTCACTGTAACTTGTTCCCAGTACAGTCTAAGTGGCTGCTGACTGTGTGTTGTACCTAAAAGTGCCCAACAAGAATCCCAATGCACTATACATGGGCCCAAATGCCTTCCTTATGACAAAACTGACACTCATTTTCCTAAAAAAATCATTGGTCAAAATAGCCTTTTCAGGCTGAGAGAAGCACTTTGGTGACGTTTCACTGTAACATGTTCCCAGTACAGTCTAAGTGGCTGCTGACTGTGTGTTGTACCTAAAAGTGCCCAACAAGAATCCCAATGCACTATACATGGGCCCAAATGCCTTCCTTATGACAAAACTGACACTCATTTTCTTTAAAAAAATCATTGGTCAAAATAGCCTTTTCAGGCTGAGAGAAGCACTTTGGTGACGTTTCACTGTAACTTGTTCCCAGTACAGTCTAAGTGGCTGCTGACTGTGTGACTTGGCTAAAAGTGGCCAAATAGAATCCCAATCCACAATACATGAGCCCAAAGGCCTTCCTTATGACTAAACTGACACCCACTTTCTTAAAAATATCATGGGTCTAAATAGCCTTTGTAGGCTGAGAAAAGCACTTTGGTGACATTTGGCTGTAACTTGTTCCCAGTACATTCTAAGTGGCTGCTGACTGTGTGTTGTACCTAAAAGTGCCCAACAAGAATCCCAATGCACTATACATGGGCCCAAATGCCTTCCTTATGACAAAACTGACATTCATTTTCTTAAAAAAATCATTGGTCAAAATAGCCTTTTCAGGCTGAGAGAAGCACTTTGGTGACGTTTCACTGTAACTTGTTCCCAGTACAGTCTAAGTGGCTGCTGACTGTGTGTTGTACCTAAAAGTGCCCAACAAGAATCCCAATGCACTATACATGGGCCCAAATGCCTTCCTTATGACAAAACTGACATTCATTTTCTTAAAAAAATCATTGGTCAAAATAGCCTTTTCAGGCTGAGAGAAGCACTTTGGTGACGTTTCACTGTAACTTGTTCCCAGTACAGTCTAAGTGGCTGCTGACTGTGTGTTGTACCTAAAAGTGCCCAACAAGAATCCCAATGCACTATACATGGGCCCAAATGCCTTCCTTATGACAAAACTGACATTCATTTTCTTAAAAAAATCATTGGTCAAAATAGCCTTTTCAGGCTGAGAGAAGCACTTTGGTGACGTTTCACTGTAACTTGTTCCCAGTACAGTCTAAGTGGCTGCTGACTGTGTGTTGTACCTAAAAGTGCCCAACAAGAATCCCAATGCACTATACATGGGCCCAAATGCCTTCCTTATGACAAAACTGACATTCATTTTCTTAAAAAAATCATTGGTCAAAATAGCCTTTTCAGGCTGAGAGAAGCACTTTGGTGACGTTTCACTGTAACTTGTTCCCAGTACAGTCTAAGTGGCTGCTGACTGTGTGTTGTACCTAAAAGTGCCCAACAAGAATCCCAATGCACTATACATGGGCCCAAAGGCCTTCCTTATGACAAAACTGACACTCATTTTCCTAAAAAAATCATTGGTCAAAATAGCCTTTTCAGGCTGAGAGAAGCACTTTGGTGACGTTTCACTGTAACTTGTTCCCAGTACAGTCTAAGTGGCTGTTGACTGTGTGACTTGGCTAAAAGTGGCCAAATAGAAGCCCAATCCACAATAAATGAGCCCAAAGGCCTTCCTTATGACTAAACTGACACCCACTTTCTTAAAAATATCATGGGTCTAAATAGCCTTTGTAGGCTGAGAAAAGCACTTTGGTGACGTTTCACTGTAACTTGTTCCCAGTACAGTCTAAGTGGCTGCTGACTGTGTGTTGTACCTAAAAGTGCCCAACAAGAATCCCAATGCACTATACATGGGCCCAAATGCCTTCCTTATGACAAAACTGACATTCATTTTCTTAAAAAAATCATTGGTCAAAATAGCCTTTTCAGGCTGAGAGAAGCACTTTGGTGACGTTTCACTGTAACTTGTTCCCAGTACAGTCTAAGTGGCTGCTGACTGTGTGTTGTACCTAAAAGTGCCCAACAAGAATCCCAATGCACTATACATGGGCCCAAATGCCTTCCTTATGACAAAACTGACATTCATTTTCTTAAAAAAATCATTGGTCAAAATAGCCTTTTCAGGCTGAGAGAAGCACTTTGGTGACGTTTCACTGTAACTTGTTCCCAGTACAGTCTAAGTGGCTGCTGACTGTGTGTTGTACCTAAAAGTGCCCAACAAGAATCCCAATGCACTATACATGGGCCCAAAGGCCTTCCTTATGACAAAACTGACACTCATTTTCCTAAAAAAATCATTGGTCAAAATAGCCTTTTCAGGCTGAGAGAAGCACTTTGGTGACGTTTCACTGTAACTTGTTCCCAGTACAGTCTAAGTGGCTGTTGACTGTGTGACTTGGCTAAAAGTGGCCAAATAGAAGCCCAATCCACAATACATGAGCCCAAAGGCCTTCCTTATGACTAAACTGACACCCACTTTCTTAAAAATATCATGGGTCTAAATAGCCTTTGTAGGCTGAGAAAAGCACTTTGGTGACATTTGGCTGTAACTTGTTCCCAGTACATTCTAAGTGGCTGCTGACTGTGTGTTGTACCTAAAAGTGCCCAACAAGAATCCCAATGCACTATACATGGGCCCAAATGCCTTCCTTATGACAAAACTGACATTCATTTTCTTAAAAAAATCATTGGTCAAAATAGCCTTTTCAGGCTGAGAGAAGCACTTTGGTGACGTTTCACTGTAACTTGTTCCCAGTACAGTCTAAGTGGCTGTTGACTGTGTGACTTGGCTGAAAGTGGCCAAATAGAAGCCCAATCCACAATACATGAGCCCAAAGGCCTTCCTTATGACTAAACTGACACCCACTTTCTTAAAAATATCATGGGTCTAAATAGCCTTTGTAGGCTGAGAAAAGCACTTTGGTGACATTTGGCTGTAACTTGTTCCCAGTACATTCTAAGTGGCTGCTGACTGTGTGTTGTACCTAAAAGTGCCCAACAAGAATCCCAATGCACTATACATGGGCCCAAATGCCTTCCTTATGACAAAACTGACATTCATTTTCTTAAAAAAATCATTGGTCAAAATAGCCTTTTCAGGCTGAGAGAAGCACTTTGGTGACGTTTCACTGTAACTTGTTCCCAGTACAGTCTAAGTGGCTGTTGACTGTGTGACTTGGCTGAAAGTGGCCAAATAGAAGCCCAATCCACAATACATGAGCCCAAAGGCCTTCCTTATGACTAAACTGACACCCACTTTCTTAAAAATATCATGGGTCTAAATAGCCTTTGTAGGCTGAGAAAAGCACTTTGGTGACATTTGGCTGTAACTTGTTCCCAGTACATTCTAAGTGGCTGCTGACTGTGTGTTGTACCTAAAAGTGCCCAACAAGAATCCCAATGCACTATACATGGGCCCAAATGCCTTCCTTATGACAAAACTGACATTCATTTTCTTAAAAAAATCATTGGTCAAAATAGCCTTTTCAGGCTGAGAGAAGCACTTTGGTGACGTTTCACTGTAACTTGTTCCCAGTACAGTCTAAGTGGCTGCTGACTGTGTGTTGTACCTAAAAGTGCCCAACAAGAATCCCAATGCACTATACATGGGCCCAAATGCCTTCCTTATGACAAAACTGACACTCATTTTCCTAAAAAAATCATTGGTCAAAATAGCCTTTTCAGGCTGAGAGAAGCACTTTGGTGACGTTTCACTGTAACATGTTCCCAGTACAGTCTAAGTGGCTGCTGACTGTGTGTTGTACCTAAAAGTGCCCAACAAGAATCCCAATGCACTATACATGGGCCCAAATGCCTTCCTTATGACAAAACTGACACTCATTTTCTTTAAAAAAATCATTGGTCAAAATAGCCTTTTCAGGCTGAGAGAAGCACTTTGGTGACGTTTCACTGTAACTTGTTCCCAGTACAGTCTAAGTGGCTGCTGACTGTGTGACTTGGCTAAAAGTGGCCAAATAGAATCCCAATCCACAATACATGAGCCCAAAGGCCTTCCTTATGACTAAACTGACACCCACTTTCTTAAAAATATCATGGGTCTAAATAGCCTTTGTAGGCTGAGAAAAGCACTTTGGTGACATTTGGCTGTAACTTGTTCCCAGTACATTCTAAGTGGCTGCTGACTGTGTGTTGTACCTAAAAGTGCCCAACAAGAATCCCAATGCACTATACATGGGCCCAAATGCCTTCCTTATGACAAAACTGACATTCATTTTCTTAAAAAAATCATTGGTCAAAATAGCCTTTTCAGGCTGAGAGAAGCACTTTGGTGACGTTTCACTGTAACTTGTTCCCAGTACAGTCTAAGTGGCTGCTGACTGTGTGTTGTACCTAAAAGTGCCCAACAAGAATCCCAATGCACTATACATGGGCCCAAATGCCTTCCTTATGACAAAACTGACATTCATTTTCTTAAAAAAATCATTGGTCAAAATAGCCTTTTCAGGCTGAGAGAAGCACTTTGGTGACGTTTCACTGTAACTTGTTCCCAGTACAGTCTAAGTGGCTGCTGACTGTGTGTTGTACCTAAAAGTGCCCAACAAGAATCCCAATGCACTATACATGGGCCCAAATGCCTTCCTTATGACAAAACTGACATTCATTTTCTTAAAAAAATCATTGGTCAAAATAGCCTTTTCAGGCTGAGAGAAGCACTTTGGTGACGTTTCACTGTAACTTGTTCCCAGTACAGTCTAAGTGGCTGCTGACTGTGTGTTGTACCTAAAAGTGCCCAACAAGAATCCCAATGCACTATACATGGGCCCAAATGCCTTCCTTATGACAAAACTGACATTCATTTTCTTTAAAAAATCATTGGTCAAAATAGCCTTTTCAGGCTGAGAGAAGCACTTTGGTGACGTTTCACTGTAACTTGTTCCCAGTACAGTCTAAGTGGCTGCTGACTGTGTGTTGTACCTAAAAGTGCCCAACAAGAATCCCAATGCACTATACATGGGCCCAAAGGCCTTCCTTATGACAAAACTGACACTCATTTTCCTAAAAAAATCATTGGTCAAAATAGCCTTTTCAGGCTGAGAGAAGCACTTTGGTGACGTTTCACTGTAACTTGTTCCCAGTACAGTCTAAGTGGCTGTTGACTGTGTGACTTGGCTAAAAGTGGCCAAATAGAAGCCCAATCCACAATAAATGAGCCCAAAGGCCTTCCTTATGACTAAACTGACACCCACTTTCTTAAAAATATCATGGGTCTAAATAGCCTTTGTAGGCTGAGAAAAGCACTTTGGTGACGTTTCACTGTAACTTGTTCCCAGTACAGTCTAAGTGGCTGCTGACTGTGTGTTGTACCTAAAAGTGCCCAACAAGAATCCCAATGCACTATACATGGGCCCAAATGCCTTCCTTATGACAAAACTGACATTCATTTTCTTAAAAAAATCATTGGTCAAAATAGCCTTTTCAGGCTGAGAGAAGCACTTTGGTGACGTTTCACTGTAACTTGTTCCCAGTACAGTCTAAGTGGCTGCTGACTGTGTGTTGTACCTAAAAGTGCCCAACAAGAATCCCAATGCACTATACATGGGCCCAAATGCCTTCCTTATGACAAAACTGACATTCATTTTCTTAAAAAAATCATTGGTCAAAATAGCCTTTTCAGGCTGAGAGAAGCACTTTGGTGACGTTTCACTGTAACTTGTTCCCAGTACAGTCTAAGTGGCTGCTGACTGTGTGTTGTACCTAAAAGTGCCCAACAAGAATCCCAATGCACTATACATGGGCCCAAAGGCCTTCCTTATGACAAAACTGACACTCATTTTCCTAAAAAAATCATTGGTCAAAATAGCCTTTTCAGGCTGAGAGAAGCACTTTGGTGACGTTTCACTGTAACTTGTTCCCAGTACAGTCTAAGTGGCTGTTGACTGTGTGACTTGGCTAAAAGTGGCCAAATAGAAGCCCAATCCACAATACATGAGCCCAAAGGCCTTCCTTATGACTAAACTGACACCCACTTTCTTAAAAATATCATGGGTCTAAATAGCCTTTGTAGGCTGAGAAAAGCACTTTGGTGACATTTGGCTGTAACTTGTTCCCAGTACATTCTAAGTGGCTGCTGACTGTGTGTTGTACCTAAAAGTGCCCAACAAGAATCCCAATGCACTATACATGGGCCCAAATGCCTTCCTTATGACAAAACTGACATTCATTTTCTTAAAAAAATCATTGGTCAAAATAGCCTTTTCAGGCTGAGAGAAGCACTTTGGTGACGTTTCACTGTAACTTGTTCCCAGTACAGTCTAAGTGGCTGTTGACTGTGTGACTTGGCTGAAAGTGGCCAAATAGAAGCCCAATCCACAATACATGAGCCCAAAGGCCTTCCTTATGACTAAACTGACACCCACTTTCTTAAAAATATCATGGGTCTAAATAGCCTTTGTAGGCTGAGAAAAGCACTTTGGTGACATTTGGCTGTAACTTGTTCCCAGTACATTCTAAGTGGCTGCTGACTGTGTGTTGTACCTAAAAGTGCCCAACAAGAATCCCAATGCACTATACATGGGCCCAAATGCCTTCCTTATGACAAAACTGACATTCATTTTCTTAAAAAAATCATTGGTCAAAATAGCCTTTTCAGGCTGAGAGAAGCACTTTGGTGACGTTTCACTGTAACTTGTTCCCAGTACAGTCTAAGTGGCTGTTGACTGTGTGACTTGGCTGAAAGTGGCCAAATAGAAGCCCAATCCACAATACATGAGCCCAAAGGCCTTCCTTATGACTAAACTGACACCCACTTTCTTAAAAATATCATGGGTCTAAATAGCCTTTGTAGGCTGAGAAAAGCACTTTGGTGACATTTGGCTGTAACTTGTTCCCAGTACATTCTAAGTGGCTGCTGACTGTGTGTTGTACCTAAAAGTGCCCAACAAGAATCCCAATGCACTATACATGGGCCCAAATGCCTTCCTTATGACAAAACTGACATTCATTTTCTTAAAAAAATCATTGGTCAAAATAGCCTTTTCAGGCTGAGAGAAGCACTTTGGTGACGTTTCACTGTAACTTGTTCCCAGTACAGTCTAAGTGGCTGCTGACTGTGTGTTGTACCTAAAAGTGCCCAACAAGAATCCCAATGCACTATACATGGGCCCAAATGCCTTCCTTATGACAAAACTGACATTCATTTTCTTAAAAAAATCATTGGTCAAAATAGCCTTTTCAGGCTGAGAGAAGCACTTTGGTGACGTTTCACTGTAACTTGTTCCCAGTACAGTCTAAGTGGCTGCTGACTGTGTGTTGTACCTAAAAGTGCCCAACAAGAATCCCAATGCACTATACATGGGCCCAAATGCCTTCCTTATGACAAAACTGACACTCATTTTCTTAAAAAAAAATCATTGGTCAAAATAGCCTTTTCAGGCTGAGAGAAGCACTTTGGTGACGTTTCACTGTAACTTGTTCCCAGTACAGTCTAAGTGGCTGCTGACTGTGTGACTTAGCTAAAAGTGGCCAAATAGAATCCCAATCCAAAATACATGAGCCCAAAGGCCTTCCTTATGACTAAACTGACACCCACTTTCTTAAAAATATCATGGGTCTAAATAGCCTTTGTAGGCTGAGAAAAGCACTTTGGTGACATTTGGCTGTAACTTGTTCCCAGTACATTCTAAGTGGCTGCTGACTGTGTGTTGTACCTAAAAGTGCCCAACAAGAATCCCAATGCACTATACATGGGCCCAAATGCCTTCCTTATGACAAAACTGACATTCATTTTCTTAAAAAAATCATTGGTCAAAATAGCCTTTTCAGGCTGAGAGAAGCACTTTGGTGACGTTTCACTGTAACTTGTTCCCAGTACAGTCTAAGTGGCTGCTGACTGTGTGTTGTACCTAAAAGTGCCCAACAAGAATCCCAATGCACTATACATGGGCCCAAATGCCTTCCTTATGACAAAACTGACATTCATTTTCTTAAAAAAAATCATTGGTCAAAATAGCCTTTTCAGGCTGAGAGAAGCACTTTGGTGACGTTTCACTGTAACTTGTTCCCAGTACAGTCTAAGTGGCTGCTGACTGTGTGTTGTACCTAAAAGTGCCCAACAAGAATCCCAATGCACTATACATGGGCCCAAATGCCTTCCTTATGACAAAACTGACATTCATTTTCTTAATAAAATCATTGGTCAAAATAGCCTTTTCAGGCTGAGAGAAGCACTTTGGTGACGTTTCACTGTAACTTGTTCCCAGTACAGTCTAAGTGGCTGCTGACTGTGTGTTGTACCTAAAAGTGCCCAACAAGAATCCCAATGCACTATACATGGGCCCAAATGCCTTCCTTATGACAAAACTGACATTCATTTTCTTAAAAAAATCATTGGTCAAAATAGCCTTTTCAGGCTGAGAAAAGCACTTTGGTGACGTTTCACTGTAACTTGTTCCCAGTACAGTCTAAGTGGCTGCTGACTGTGTGTTGTACCTAAAAGTGCCCAACAAGAATCCCAATGCACTATACATGGGCCCAAAGGCCTTCCTTATGACAAAACTGACACTAATTTTCCTAAAAAAATCATTGGTCAAAATAGCCTTTTCAGGCTGAGAGAAGCACTTTGGTGACGTTTCACTGTAACTTGTTCCCAGTACAGTCTAAGTGGCTGTTGACTGTGTGACTTGGCTAAAAGTGGCCAAATAGAAGCCCAATCCACAATACATGAGCCCAAAGGCCTTCCTTATGACTAAACTGACACCCACTTTCTTAAAAATATCATGGGTCTAAATAACCTTTGTAGGCTGAGAAAAGCACTTTGGTGACATTTGGCTGTAACTTGTTCCCAGTACATTCTAAGTGGCTGCTGACTGTGTGTTGTACCTAAAAGTGCCCAACAAGAATCCCAATGCACTATACATGGGCCCAAATGCCTTCCTTATGACAAAACTGACATTCATTTTCTTAAAAAAATCATTGGTCAAAATAGCCTTTTCAGGCTGAGAGAAGCACTTTGGTGACGTTTCACTGTAACTTGTTCCCAGTACAGTCTAAGTGGCTGCTGACTGTGTGTTGTACCTAAAAGTGCCCAACAAGAATCCCAATGCACTATACATGGGCCCAAATGCCTTCCTTATGACAAAACTGACATTCATTTTCTTAAAAAAATCATTGGTCAAAATAGCCTTTTCAGGCTGAGAGAAGCACTTTGGTGACGTTTCACTGTAACTTGTTCCCAGTACAGTCTAAGTGGCTGCTGACTGTGTGTTGTACCTAAAAGTGCCCAACAAGAATCCCAATGCACTATACATGGGCCCAAAGGCCTTCCTTATGACAAAACTGACACTCATTTTCCTAAAAAAATCATTGGTCAAAATAGCCTTTTCAGGCTGAGAGAAGCACTTTGGTGACGTTTCACTGTAACTTGTTCCCAGTACAGTCTAAGTGGCTGTTGACTGTGTGACTTGGCTAAAAGTGGCCAAATAGAAGCCCAATCCACAATACATGAGCCCAAAGGCCTTCCTTATGACTAAACTGACATCCACTTTCTTAAAAATATCATGGGTCTAAATAGCCTTTGTAGGCTGAGAAAAGCACTTTGGTGACATTTGGCTGTAACTTGTTCCCAGTACATTCTAAGTGGCTGCTGACTGTGTGTTGTACCTAAAAGTGCCCAACAAGAATCCCAATGCACTATACATGGGCCCAAATGCCTTCCTTATGACAAAACTGACATTCATTTTCTTAAAAAAATCATTGGTCAAAATAGCCTTTTCAGGCTGAGAGAAGCACTTTGGTGACGTTTCACTGTAACTTGTTCCCAGTACAGTCTAAGTGGCTGTTGACTGTGTGACTTGGCTGAAAGTGGCCAAATAGAAGCCCAATCCACAATACATGAGCCCAAAGGCCTTCCTTATGACTAAACTGACACCCACTTTCTTAAAAATATCATGGGTCTAAATAGCCTTTGTAGGCTGAGAAAAGCACTTTGGTGACATTTGGCTGTAACTTGTTCCCAGTACATTCTAAGTGGCTGCTGACTGTGTGTTGTACCTAAAAGTGCCCAACAAGAATCCCAATGCACTATACATGGGCCCAAATGCCTTCCTTATGACAAAACTGACATTCATTTTCTTAAAAAAATCATTGGTCAAAATAGCCTTTTCAGGCTGAGAGAAGCACTTTGGTGACGTTTCACTGTAACTTGTTCCCAGTACAGTCTAAGTGGCTGCGAACTGTGTGTTGTACCTAAAAGTGCCCAACAAGAATCCCAATGCACTATACATGGGCCCAAATGCCTTCCTTATGACAAAACTGACATTCATTTTCTTAAAAAAATCATCGGTCAAAATAGCCTTTTCAGGCTGAGAGAAGCACTTTGGTGACGTTTCACTGTAACTTGTTCCCAGTACAGTCTAAGTGGCTGCTGACTGTGTGTTGTACCTAAAAGTGCCCAACAAGAATCCCAATGCACTATACATGGGCCCAAATGCCTTCCTTATGACAAAACTGACATTCATTTTCTTAATAAAATCATTGGTCAAAATAGCCTTTTCAGGCTGAGAGAAGCACTTTGGTGACGTTTCACTGTAACTTGTTCCCAGTACAGTCTAAGTGGCTGCTGACTGTGTGTTGTACCTAAAAGTGCCCAACAAGAATCCCAATGCACTATACATGGGCCCAAATGCCTTCCTTATGACAAAACTGACATTCATTTTCTTAAAAAAATCATTGGTCAAAATAGCCTTTTCAGGCTGAGAGAAGCACTTTGGTGACGTTTCACTGTAACTTGTTCCCAGTACAGTCTAAGTGGCTGCTGACTGTGTGTTGTACCTAAAAGTGCCCAACAAGAATCCCAATGCACTATACATGGGCCCAAAGGCCTTCCTTATGACAAAACTGACACTCATTTTCCTAAAAAAATCATTGGTCAAAATAGCCTTTTCAGGCTGAGAGAAGCACTTTGGTGACGTTTCACTGTAACTTGTTCCCAGTACAGTCTAAGTGGCTGTTGACTGTGTGACTTGGCTAAAAGTGGCCAAATAGAAGCCCAATCCACAATACATGAGCCCAAAGGCCTTCCTTATGACTAAACTGACACCCACTTTCTTAAAAATATCATGGGTCTAAATAACCTTTGTAGGCTGAGAAAAGCACTTTGGTGACATTTGGCTGTAACTTGTTCCCAGTACATTCTAAGTGGCTGCTGACTGTGTGTTGTACCTAAAAGTGCCCAACAAGAATCCCAATGCACTATACATGGGCCCAAATGCCTTCCTTATGACAAAACTGACATTCATTTTCTTAAAAAAATCATTGGTCAAAATAGCCTTTTCAGGCTGAGAGAAGCACTTTGGTGACGTTTCACTGTAACTTGTTCCCAGTACAGTCTAAGTGGCTGCTGACTGTGTGTTGTACCTAAAAGTGCCCAACAAGAATCCCAATGCACTATACATGGGCCCAAATGCCTTCCTTATGACAAAACTGACATTCATTTTCTTAAAAAAATCATTGGTCAAAATAGCCTTTTCAGGCTGAGAGAAGCACTTTGGTGACGTTTCACTGTAACTTGTTCCCAGTACAGTCTAAGTGGCTGCTGACTGTGTGTTGTACCTAAAAGTGCCCAACAAGAATCCCAATGCACTATACATGGGCCCAAAGGCCTTCCTTATGACAAAACTGACACTCATTTTCCTAAAAAAATCATTGGTCAAAATAGCCTTTTCAGGCTGAGAGAAGCACTTTGGTGACGTTTCACTGTAACTTGTTCCCAGTACAGTCTAAGTGGCTGTTGACTGTGTGACTTGGCTAAAAGTGGCCAAATAGAAGCCCAATCCACAATACATGAGCCCAAAGGCCTTCCTTATGACTAAACTGACACCCACTTTCTTAAAAATATCATGGGTCTAAATAGCCTTTGTAGGCTGAGAAAAGCACTTTGGTGACATTTGGCTGTAACTTGTTCCCAGTACATTCTAAGTGGCTGCTGACTGTGTGTTGTACCTAAAAGTGCCCAACAAGAATCCCAATGCACTATACATGGGCCCAAATGCCTTCCTTATGACAAAACTGACATTCATTTTCTTAAAAAAATCATTGGTCAAAATAGCCTTTTCAGGCTGAGAGAAGCACTTTGGTGACGTTTCACTGTAACTTGTTCCCAGTACAGTCTAAGTGGCTGCTGACTGTGTGTTGTACCTAAAAGTGCCCAACAAGAATCCCAATGCACTATACATGGGCCCAAATGCCTTCCTTATGACAAAACTGACATTCATTTTCTTAAAAAAATCATTGGTCAAAATAGCCTTTTCAGGCTGAGAGAAGCACTTTGGTGACGTTTCACTGTAACTTGTTCCCAGTACAGTCTAAGTGGCTGCTGACTGTGTGTTGTACCTAAAAGTGCCCAACAAGAATCCCAATGCACTATACATGGGCCCAAATGCCTTCCTTATGACAAAACTGACATTCATTTTCTTAAAAAAATCATTGGTCAAAATAGCCTTTTCAGGCTGAGAGAAGCACTTTGGTGACGTTTCACTGTAACTTGTTCCCAGTACAGTCTAAGTGGCTGCTGACTGTGTGTTGTACCTAAAAGTGCCCAACAAGAATCCCAATGCACTATACATGGGCCCAAATGCCTTCCTTATGACAAAACTGACATTCATTTTCTTAAAAAAAATCATTGGTCAAAATAGCCTTTTCAGGCTGAGAGAAGCACTTTGGTGACGTTTCACTGTAACTTGTTCCCAGTACAGTCTAAGTGGCTGCTGACTGTGTGTTGTACCTAAAAGTGCCCAACAAGAATCCCAATGCACTATACATGGGCCCAAATGCCTTCCTTATGACAAAACTGACATTCATTTTCTTAAAAAAATCATTGGTCAAAATAGCCTTTTCAGGCTGAGAGAAGCACTTTGGTGACGTTTCACTGTAACTTGTTCCCAGTACAGTCTAAGTGGCTGCTGACTGTGTGTTGTACCTAAAAGTGCCCAACAAGAATCCCAATGCACTATACATGGGCCCAAAGGCCTTCCTTATGACAAAACTGACACTCATTTTCCTAAAAAAATCATTGGTCAAAATAGCCTTTTCAGGCTGAGAGAAGCACTTTGGTGACGTTTCACTGTAACTTGTTCCCAGTACAGTCTAAGTGGCTGTTGACTGTGTGACTTGGCTAAAAGTGGCCAAATAGAAGCCCAATCCACAATACATGAGCCCAAAGGCCTTCCTTATGACTAAACTGACACCCACTTTCTTAAAAATATCATGGGTCTAAATAGCCTTTGTAGGCTGAGAAAAGCACTTTGGTGACATTTGGCTGTAACTTGTTCCCAGTACATTCTAAGTGGCTGCTGACTGTGTGTTGTACCTAAAAGTGCCCAACAAGAATCCCAATGCACTATACATGGGCCCAAATGCCTTCCTTATGACAAAACTGACATTCATTTTCTTAAAAAAATCATTGGTCAAAATAGCCTTTTCAGGCTGAGAGAAGCACTTTGGTGACGTTTCACTGTAACTTGTTCCCAGTACAGTCTAAGTGGCTGTTGACTGTGTGACTTGGCTGAAAGTGGCCAAATAGAAGCCCAATCCACAATACATGAGCCCAAAGGCCTTCCTTATGACTAAACTGACACCCACTTTCTTAAAAATATCATGGGTCTAAATAGCCTTTGTAGGCTGAGAAAAGCACTTTGGTGACATTTGGCTGTAACTTGTTCCCAGTACATTCTAAGTGGCTGCTGACTGTGTGTTGTACCTAAAAGTGCCCAACAAGAATCCCAATGCACTATACATGGGCCCAAATGCCTTCCTTATGACAAAACTGACATTCATTTTCTTAAAAAAATCATTGGTCAAAATAGCCTTTTCAGGCTGAGAGAAGCACTTTGGTGACGTTTCACTGTAACTTGTTCCCAGTACAGTCTAAGTGGCTGCTGACTGTGTGTTGTACCTAAAAGTGCCCAACAAGAATCCCAATGCACTATACATGGGCCCAAATGCCTTCCTTATGACAAAACTGACATTCATTTTCTTAAAAAAATCATTGGTCAAAATAGCCTTTTCAGGCTGAGAGAAGCACTTTGGTGACGTTTCACTGTAACTTGTTCCCAGTACAGTCTAAGTGGCTGCTGACTGTGTGTTGTACCTAAAAGTGCCCAACAAGAATCCCAATGCACTATACATGGGCCCAAATGCCTTCCTTATGACAAAACTGACACTCATTTTCTTAAAAAAAAATCATTGGTCAAAATAGCCTTTTCAGGCTGAGAGAAGCACTTTGGTGACGTTTCACTGTAACTTGTTCCCAGTACAGTCTAAGTGGCTGCTGACTGTGTGACTTGGCTAAAAGTGGCCAAATAGAATCCCAATCCAAAATACATGAGCCCAAAGGCCTTCCTTATGACTAAACTGACACCCACTTTCTTAAAAATATCATGGGTCTAAATAGCCTTTGTAGGCTGAGAAAAGCACTTTGGTGACATTTGGCTGTAACTTGTTCCCAGTACATTCTAAGTGGCTGCTGACTGTGTGTTGTACCTAAAAGTGCCCAACAAGAATCCCAATGCACTATACATGGGCCCAAATGCCTTCCTTATGACAAAACTGACATTCATTTTCTTAATAAAATCATTGGTCAAAATAGCCTTTTCAGGCTGAGAGAAGCACTTTGGTGACGTTTCACTGTAACTTGTTCCCAGTACAGTCTAAGTGGCTGCTGACTGTGTGTTGTACCTAAAAGTGCCCAACAAGAATCCCAATGCACTATACATGGGCCCAAATGCCTTCCTTATGACAAAACTGACATTCATTTTCTTAAAAAAATCATTGGTCAAAATAGCCTTTTCAGGCTGAGAAAAGCACTTTGGTGACGTTTCACTGTAACTTGTTCCCAGTACAGTCTAAGTGGCTGCTGACTGTGTGTTGTACCTAAAAGTGCCCAACAAGAATCCCAATGCACTATACATGGGCCCAAAGGCCTTCCTTATGACAAAACTGACACTAATTTTCCTAAAAAAATCATTGGTCAAAATAGCCTTTTCAGGCTGAGAGAAGCACTTTGGTGACGTTTCACTGTAACTTGTTCCCAGTACAGTCTAAGTGGCTGTTGACTGTGTGACTTGGCTAAAAGTGGCCAAATAGAAGCCCAATCCACAATACATGAGCCCAAAGGCCTTCCTTATGACTAAACTGACACCCACTTTCTTAAAAATATCATGGGTCTAAATAACCTTTGTAGGCTGAGAAAAGCACTTTGGTGACATTTGGCTGTAACTTGTTCCCAGTACATTCTAAGTGGCTGCTGACTGTGTGTTGTACCTAAAAGTGCCCAACAAGAATCCCAATGCACTATACATGGGCCCAAATGCCTTCCTTATGACAAAACTGACATTCATTTTCTTAAAAAAATCATTGGTCAAAATAGCCTTTTCAGGCTGAGAGAAGCACTTTGGTGACGTTTCACTGTAACTTGTTCCCAGTACAGTCTAAGTGGCTGCTGACTGTGTGTTGTACCTAAAAGTGCCCAACAAGAATCCCAATGCACTATACATGGGCCCAAATGCCTTCCTTATGACAAAACTGACATTCATTTTCTTAAAAAAATCATTGGTCAAAATAGCCTTTTCAGGCTGAGAGAAGCACTTTGGTGACGTTTCACTGTAACTTGTTCCCAGTACAGTCTAAGTGGCTGCTGACTGTGTGTTGTACCTAAAAGTGCCCAACAAGAATCCCAATGCACTATACATGGGCCCAAAGGCCTTCCTTATGACAAAACTGACACTAATTTTCCTAAAAAAATCATTGGTCAAAATAGCCTTTTCAGGCTGAGAGAAGCACTTTGGTGACGTTTCACTGTAACTTGTTCCCAGTACAGTCTAAGTGGCTGTTGACTGTGTGACTTGGCTAAAAGTGGCCAAATAGAAGCCCAATCCACAATACATGAGCCCAAAGGCCTTCCTTATGACTAAACTGACATCCACTTTCTTAAAAATATCATGGGTCTAAATAGCCTTTGTAGGCTGAGAAAAGCACTTTGGTGACATTTGGCTGTAACTTGTTCCCAGTACATTCTAAGTGGCTGCTGACTGTGTGTTGTACCTAAAAGTGCCCAACAAGAATCCCAATGCACTATACATGGGCCCAAATGCCTTCCTTATGACAAAACTGACATTCATTTTCTTAAAAAAATCATTGGTCAAAATAGCCTTTTCAGGCTGAGAGAAGCACTTTGGTGACGTTTCACTGTAACTTGTTCCCAGTACAGTCTAAGTGGCTGTTGACTGTGTGACTTGGCTGAAAGTGGCCAAATAGAAGCCCAATCCACAATACATGAGCCCAAAGGCCTTCCTTATGACTAAACTGACACCCACTTTCTTAAAAATATCATGGGTCTAAATAGCCTTTGTAGGCTGAGAAAAGCACTTAGGTGACATTTGGCTGTAACTTGTTCCCAGTACATTCTAAGTGGCTGCTGACTGTGTGTTGTACCTAAAAGTGCCCAACAAGAATCCCAATGCACTATACATGGGCCCAAATGCCTTCCTTATGACAAAACTGACATTCATTTTCTTAAAAAAATCATTGGTCAAAATAGCCTTTTCAGGCTGAGAGAAGCACTTTGGTGACGTTTCACTGTAACTTGTTCCCAGTACAGTCTAAGTGGCTGCGAACTGTGTGTTGTACCTAAAAGTGCCCAACAAGAATCCCAATGCACTATACATGGGCCCAAATGCCTTCCTTATGACAAAACTGACATTCATTTTCTTAAAAAAATCATCGGTCAAAATAGCCTTTTCAGGCTGAGAGAAGCACTTTGGTGACGTTTCACTGTAACTTGTTCCCAGTACAGTCTAAGTGGCTGCTGACTGTGTGTTGTACCTAAAAGTGCCCAACAAGAATCCCAATGCACTATACATGGGCCCAAATGCCTTCCTTATGACAAAACTGACATTCATTTTCTTAATAAAATCATTGGTCAAAATAGCCTTTTCAGGCTGAGAGAAGCACTTTGGTGACGTTTCACTGTAACTTGTTCCCAGTACAGTCTAAGTGGCTGCTGACTGTGTGTTGTACCTAAAAGTGCCCAACAAGAATCCCAATGCACTATACATGGGCCCAAATGCCTTCCTTATGACAAAACTGACATTCATTTTCTTAAAAAAATCATTGGTCAAAATAGCCTTTTCAGGCTGAGAGAAGCACTTTGGTGACGTTTCACTGTAACTTGTTCCCAGTACAGTCTAAGTGGCTGCTGACTGTGTGTTGTACCTAAAAGTGCCCAACAAGAATCCCAATGCACTATACATGGGCCCAAAGGCCTTCCTTATGACAAAACTGACACTCATTTTCCTAAAAAAATCATTGGTCAAAATAGCCTTTTCAGGCTGAGAGAAGCACTTTGGTGACGTTTCACTGTAACTTGTTCCCAGTACAGTCTAAGTGGCTGTTGACTGTGTGACTTGGCTAAAAGTGGCCAAATAGAAGCCCAATCCACAATACATGAGCCCAAAGGCCTTCCTTATGACTAAACTGACACCCACTTTCTTAAAAATATCATGGGTCTAAATAACCTTTGTAGGCTGAGAAAAGCACTTTGGTGACATTTGGCTGTAACTTGTTCCCAGTACATTCTAAGTGGCTGCTGACTGTGTGTTGTACCTAAAAGTGCCCAACAAGAATCCCAATGCACTATACATGGGCCCAAATGCCTTCCTTATGACAAAACTGACATTCATTTTCTTAAAAAAATCATTGGTCAAAATAGCCTTTTCAGGCTGAGAGAAGCACTTTGGTGACGTTTCACTGTAACTTGTTCCCAGTACAGTCTAAGTGGCTGCTGACTGTGTGTTGTACCTAAAAGTGCCCAACAAGAATCCCAATGCACTATACATGGGCCCAAATGCCTTCCTTATGACAAAACTGACATTCATTTTCTTAAAAAAATCATTGGTCAAAATAGCCTTTTCAGGCTGAGAGAAGCACTTTGGTGACGTTTCACTGTAACTTGTTCCCAGTACATTCTAAGTGGCTGCTGACTGTGTGTTGTACCTAAAAGTGCCCAACAAGAATCCCAATGCACTATACATGGGCCCAAAGGCCTTCCTTATGACAAAACTGACACTCATTTTCCTAAAAAAATCATTGGTCAAAATAGCCTTTTCAGGCTGAGAGAAGCACTTTGGTGACGTTTCACTGTAACTTGTTCCCAGTACAGTCTAAGTGGCTGTTGACTGTGTGACTTGGCTAAAAGTGGCCAAATAGAAGCCCAATCCACAATACATGAGCCCAAAGGCCTTCCTTATGACTAAACTGACACCCACTTTCTTAAAAATATCATGGGTCTAAATAGCCTTTGTAGGCTGAGAAAAGCACTTTGGTGACATTTGGCTGTAACTTGTTCCCAGTACATTCTAAGTGGCTGCTGACTGTGTGTTGTACCTAAAAGTGCCCAACAAGAATCCCAATGCACTATACATGGGCCCAAATGCCTTCCTTATGACAAAACTGACATTCATTTTCTTAAAAAAATCATTGGTCAAAATAGCCTTTTCAGGCTGAGAGAAGCACTTTGGTGACGTTTCACTGTAACTTGTTCCCAGTACAGTCTAAGTGGCTGCTGACTGTGTGTTGTACCTAAAAGTGCCCAACAAGAATCCCAATGCACTATACATGGGCCCAAATGCCTTCCTTATGACAAAACTGACATTCATTTTCTTAAAAAAATCATTGGTCAAAATAGCCTTTTCAGGCTGAGAGAAGCACTTTGGTGACGTTTCACTGTAACTTGTTCCCAGTACAGTCTAAGTGGCTGCTGACTGTGTGTTGTACCTAAAAGTGCCCAACAAGAATCCCAATGCACTATACATGGGCCCAAATGCCTTCCTTATGACAAAACTGACATTCATTTTCTTAAAAAAATCATTGGTCAAAATAGCCTTTTCAGGCTGAGAGAAGCACTTTGGTGACGTTTCACTGTAACTTGTTCCCAGTACAGTCTAAGTGGCTGCTGACTGTGTGTTGTACCTAAAAGTGCCCAACAAGAATCCCAATGCACTATACATGGGCCCAAAGGCCTTCCTTATGACAAAACTGACACTCATTTTCCTAAAAAAATCATTGGTCAAAATAGCCTTTTCAGGCTGAGAGAAGCACTTTGGTGACGTTTCACTGTAACTTGTTCCCAGTACAGTCTAAGTGGCTGTTGACTGTGTGACTTGGCTAAAAGTGGCCAAATAGAAGCCCAATCCACAATACATGAGCCCAAAGGCCTTCCTTATGACTAAACTGACACCCACTTTCTTAAAAATATCATGGGTCTAAATAACCTTTGTAGGCTGAGAAAAGCACTTTGGTGACATTTGGCTGTAACTTGTTCCCAGTACATTCTAAGTGGCTGCTGACTGTGTGTTGTACCTAAAAGTGCCCAACAAGAATCCCAATGCACTATACATGGGCCCAAATGCCTTCCTTATGACAAAACTGACATTCATTTTCTTAAAAAAATCATTGGTCAAAATAGCCTTTTCAGGCTGAGAGAAGCACTTTGGTGACGTTTCACTGTAACTTGTTCCCAGTACAGTCTAAGTGGCTGCGAACTGTGTGTTGTACCTAAAAGTGCCCAACAAGAATCCCAATGCACTATACATGGGCCCAAATGCCTTCCTTATGACAAAACTGACATTCATTTTCTTAAAAAAATCATTGGTCAAAATAGCCTTTTCAGGCTGAGAGAAGCACTTTGGTGACGTTTCACTGTAACTTGTTCCCAGTACAGTCTAAGTGGCTGCTGACTGTGTGTTGTACCTAAAAGTGCCCAACAAGAATCCCAATGCACTATACATGGGCCCAAATGCCTTCCTTATGACAAAACT
Organism: Gymnoscopelus microlampas; assembly: GCF_963454915.1. Taxonomy (NCBI): domain Eukaryota; kingdom Metazoa; phylum Chordata; class Actinopteri; order Myctophiformes; family Myctophidae; genus Gymnoscopelus; species Gymnoscopelus microlampas. Next base: position 49,515,690 of record NC_139956.1, read on the forward strand.
GACATTCATTTTCTTAATAAAATCATTGGTCAAAATAGCCTTTTCAGGCTGAGAGAAGCACTTTGGTGACGTTTCACTGTAACTTGTTCCCAGTACAGTCTAAGTGGCTGCTGACTGTGTGTTGTACCTAAAAGTGCCCAACAAGAATCCCAATGCACTATACATGGGCCCAAATGCCTTCCTTATGACAAAACTGACATTCATTTTCTTAAAAAAATCATTGGTCAAAATAGCCTTTTCAGGCTGAGAGAAGCACTTTGGTGACGTTTCACTGTAACTTGTTCCCAGTACAGTCTAAGTGGCTGCTGACTGTGTGTTGTACCTAAAAGTGCCCAACAAGAATCCCAATGCACTATACAAGGGCCCAAAGGCCTTCCTTATGACAAAACTGACACTAATTTTCCTAAAAAAATCATTGGTCAAAATAGCCTTTTCAGGCTGAGAGAAGCACTTTGGTGACGTTTCACTGTAACTTGTTCCCAGTACAGTCTAAGTGGCTGTTGACTGTGTGACTTGGCTAAAAGTGGCCAAATAGAAGCCCAATCCACAATACATGAGCCCAAAGGCCTTCCTTATGACTAAACTGACACCCACTTTCTTAAAAATATCATGGGTCTAAATAACCTTTGTAGGCTGAGAAAAGCACTTTGGTGACATTTGGCTGTAACTTGTTCCCAGTACATTCTAAGTGGCTGCTGACTGTGTGTTGTACCTAAAAGTGCCCAACAAGAATCCCAATGCACTATACATGGGCCCAAATGCCTTCCTTATGACAAAACTGACATTCATTTTCTTAAAAAAATCATTGGTCAAAATAGCCTTTTCAGGCTGAGAGAAGCACTTTGGTGACGTTTCACTGTAACTTGTTCCCAGTACAGTCTAAGTGGCTGCTGACTGTGTGTTGTACCTAAAAGTGCCCAACAAGAATCCCAATGCACTATACATGGGCCCAAATGCCTTCCTTATGACAAAACTGACATTCATTTTCTTAAAAAAATCATTGGTCAAAATAGCCTTTTCAGGCTGAGAGAAGCACTTTGGTGACGTTTCACTGTAACTTGTTCCCAGTACAGTCTAAGTGGCTGCTGACTGTGTGTTGTACCTAAAAGTGCCCAACAAGAATCCCAATGCACTATACATGGGCCCAAAGGCCTTCCTTATGACAAAACTGACACTCATTTTCCTAAAAAAATCATTGGTCAAAATAGCCTTTTCAGGCTGAGAGAAGCACTTTGGTGACGTTTCACTGTAACTTGTTCCCAGTACAGTCTAAGTGGCTGTTGACTGTGTGACTTGGCTAAAAGTGGCCAAATAGAAGCCCAATCCACAATACATGAGCCCAAAGGCCTTCCTTATGACTAAACTGACACCCACTTTCTTAAAAATATCATGGGTCTAAATAGCCTTTGTAGGCTGAGAAAAGCACTTTGGTGACATTTGGCTGTAACTTGTTCCCAGTACATTCTAAGTGGCTGCTGACTGTGTGTTGTACCTAAAAGTGCCCAACAAGAATCCCAATGCACTATACATGGGCCCAAATGCCTTCCTTATGACAAAACTGACATTCATTTTCTTAAAAAAATCATTGGTCAAAATAGCCTTTTCAGGCTGAGAGAAGCACTTTGGTGACGTTTCACTGTAACTTGTTCCCAGTACAGTCTAAGTGGCTGCTGACTGTGTGTTGTACCTAAAAGTGCCCAACAAGAATCCCAATGCACTATACATGGGCCCAAATGCCTTCCTTATGACAAAACTGACATTCATTTTCTTAAAAAAATCATTGGTCAAAATAGCCTTTTCAGGCTGAGAGAAGCACTTTGGTGACGTTTCACTGTAACTTGTTCCCAGTACAGTCTAAGTGGCTGCTGACTGTGTGTTGTACCTAAAAGTGCCCAACAAGAATCCCAATGCACTATACATGGGCCCAAATGCCTTCCTTATGACAAAACTGACACTCATTTTCTTAAAAAAAATCATTGGTCAAAATAGCCTTTTCAGGCTGAGAGAAGCACTTTGGTGACGTTTCACTGTAACTTGTTCCCAGTACAGTCTAAGTGGCTGCTGACTGTGTGACTTGGCTAAAAGTGGCCAAATAGAAGCCCAATCCACAATACATGAGCCCAAAGGCCTTCCTTATGACTAAACTGACACCCACTTTCTTAAAAATATCATGGGTCCAAATAGCCTTTGTAGGCTGAGAAAAGCACTTTGGTGACATTTGGCTGTAACTTGTTCCCAGTACATTCTAAGTGGCTGCTGACTGTGTGTTGTACCTAAAAGTGCCCAACAAGAATCCCAATGCACTATACATGGGCCCAAATGCCTTCCTTATGCCAAAACTGACACTCATTTTCCTAAAAAAATCATTGGTCAAAATAGCCCTTTCAGGCTGAGAGAAGCACTTTGGTGACGTTTCATTGTAACTTGTTCCCAGTACAGTCTAAGTGGCTGCTGACTGTGTGACTTGGCTAAAAGTGGCCAAATAGAAGCCCAATCCACAATACATGAGCCCAAAGGCCTTCCTTATGACTAAACTAACACCCACTTTCTTAAAAATATCATGGGTCTAAATAGCCTTTTCAGGCTGAGAAAAGCACTTTGGTGACGTTTCACTGTAACTTGTTCCCAGTACAGTCTAAGTGGCTGCTGACTATGTGTTGTACCTAAAAGTGCCCAACAAGAATCCCGATGCACTATACATGGGCCCAAATGCCTTCCTTATGACAAAACTGACACTCATTTTCCTAAAAAAAATCATTGGTCAAAATAGCCTTTTCAGGCTGAGAGAAGCACTTTGGTGACGTTTCACTGTAACTTGTTCCCAGTACAGTCTAAGTGGCTGCTGACTGTGTGTTGTACCTAAAAGTGCCCAACAAGAATCCCAATGCACTATACATGGGCCCAAATGCCTTCCTTATGACAAAACTGACATTCATTTTCTTAAAAAAATCATTGGTCAAAATAGCCTTTTCAGGCTGAGAGAAGCACTTTGGTGACGTTTCACTGTAACTTGTTCCCAGTACAGTCTAAGTGGCTGCTGACTGTGTGTTGTACCTAAAAGTGCCCAACAAGAATCCCAATGCACTATACATGGGCCCAAATGCCTTCCTTATGACAAAACTGACATTCATTTTCTTAAAAAAATCATTGGTCAAAATAGCCTTTTCAGGCTGAGAGAAGCACTTTGGTGACGTTTCACTGTAACTTGTTCCCAGTACAGTCTAAGTGGCTGCTGACTGTGTGTTGTACCTAAAAGTGCCCAACAAGAATCCCAATGCACTATACATGGGCCCAAATGCCTTCCTTATGACAAAACTGACATTCATTTTCTTAAAAAAATCATTGGTCAAAATAGCCTTTTCAGGCTGAGAGAAGCACTTTGGTGACGTTTCACTGTAACTTGTTCCCAGTACAGTCTAAGTGGCTGCTGACTGTGTGTTGTACCTAAAAGTGCCCAACAAGAATCCCAATGCACTATACATGGGCCCAAATGCCTTCCTTATGACAAAACTGACATTCATTTTCTTAAAAAAATCATTGGTCAAAATAGCCTTTTCAGGCTGAGAGAAGCACTTTGGTGACGTTTCACTGTAACTTGTTCCCAGTACAGTCTAAGTGGCTGCTGACTGTGTGTTGTACCTAAAAGTGCCCAACAAGAATCCCAATGCACTATACATGGGCCCAAATGCCTTCCTTATGACAAAACTGACACTCATTTTCCTAAAAAAATCATTGGTCAAAATAGCCTTTTCAGGCTGAGAGAAGCACTTTGGTGACGTTTCACTGTAACTTGTTCCCAGTACAGTCTAAGTGGCTGCTGACTGTGTGTTGTACCTAAAAGTGCCCAACAAGAATCCCAATGCACTATACATGGGCCCAAATGCCTTCCTTATGACAAAACTGACACTCTTTTTTTTTTTAAAAATCATTGGTCAAAATAGCCTTTTCAGGCTGAGAGAAGCACTTTGGTGACGTTTCACTGTAACTTGTTCCCAGTACAGTCTAAGTGGCTGCTGACTGTGTGACTTGGCTAAAAGTGGCCAAATAGAATCCCAATCCACAATACATGAGCCCAAAGGCCTTCCTTATGACTAAACTGACACCCACTTTCTTAAAAATATCATGGGTCTAAATAGCCTTTGTAGGCTGAGAAAAGCACTTTGGTGACATTTGGCTGTAACTTGTTCCCAGTACATTCTAAGTGGCTGCTGACTGTGTGTTGTACCTAAAAGTGCCCAACAAGAATCCCAATGCACTATACATGGGCCCAAATGCCTTCCTTATGACAAAACTGACATTCATTTTCTTAAAAAAATCATTGGTCAAAATAGCCTTTTCAGGCTGAGAGAAGCACTTTGGTGACGTTTCACTGTAACTTGTTCCCAGTACAGTCTAAGTGGCTGCTGACTGTGTGTTGTACCTAAAAGTGCCCAACAAGAATCCCAATGCACTATACATGGGCCCAAATGCCTTCCTTATGACAAAACTGACATTCATTTTCTTAAAAAAATCATTGGTCAAAATAGCCTTTTCAGGCTGAGAGAAGCACTTTGGTGACGTTTCACTGTAACTTGTTCCCAGTACAGTCTAAGTGGCTGCTGACTGTGTGTTGTACCTAAAAGTGCCCAACAAGAATCCCAATGCACTATACATGGGCCCAAATGCCTTCCTTATGACAAAACTGACATTCATTTTCTTAAAAAAATCATTGGTCAAAATAGCCTTTTCAGGCTGAGAGAAGCACTTTGGTGACGTTTCACTGTAACTTGTTCCCAGTACAGTCTAAGTGGCTGCTGACTGTGTGTTGTACCTAAAAGTGCCCAACAAGAATCCCAATGCACTATACATGGGCCCAAAGGCCTTCCTTATGACAAAACTGACACTCATTTTCCTAAAAAAATCATTGGTCAAAATAGCCTTTTCAGGCTGAGAGAAGCACTTTGGTGACGTTTCACTGTAACTTGTTCCCAGTACAGTCTAAGTGGCTGTTGACTGTGTGACTTGGCTAAAAGTGGCCAAATAGAAGCCCAATCCACAATACATGAGCCCAAAGGCCTTCCTTATGACTTAACTGACACCCACTTTTTAAAAAAATATCTTGGGTCTAAATAGCCTTTGTAGGCTGAGAAAAGCACTTTGGTGACATTTGGCTGTAACTTGTTCCCAGTACATTCTAAGTGGCTGCTGACTGTGTGTTGTACCTAAAAGTGCCCAACAAGAATCCCAATGCACTATACATGGGCCCAAATGCCTTCCTTATGACAAAACTGACATTCATTTTCTTAAAAAAATCATTGGTCAAAATAGCCTTTTCAGGCTGAGAGAAGCACTTTGGTGACGTTTCACTGTAACTTGTTCCCAGTACAGTCTAAGTGGCTGCTGACTGTGTGTTGTACCTAAAAGTGCCCAACAAGAATCCCAATGCACTATACATGGGCCCAAATGCCTTCCTTATGACAAAACTGACATTCATTTTCTTAAAAAAATCATTGGTCAAAATAGCCTTTTCAGGCTGAGAGAAGCACTTTGGTGACGTTTCACTGTAACTTGTTCCCAGTACAGTCTAAGTGGCTGCTGACTGTGTGTTGTACCTAAAAGTGCCCAACAAGAATCCCAATGCACTATACATGGGCCCAAATGCCTTCCTTATGACAAAACTGACATTCATTTTCTTAAAAAAATCATTGGTCAAAATAGCCTTTTCAGGCTGAGAGAAGCACTTTGGTGACGTTTCACTGTAACTTGTTCCCAGTACAGTCTAAGTGGCTGCTGACTGTGTGTTGTACCTAAAAGTGCCCAACAAGAATCCCAATGCACTATACATGGGCCCAAAGGCCTTCCTTATGACAAAACTGACACTAATTTTCCTAAAAAAATCATTGGTCAAAATAGCCTTTTCAGGCTGAGAGAAGCACTTTGGTGACGTTTCACTGTAACTTGTTCCCAGTACAGTCTAAGTGGCTGTTGACTGTGTGACTTGGCTAAAAGTGGCCAAATAGAAGCCCAATCCACAATACATGAGCCCAAAGGCCTTCCTTATGACTAAACTGACACCCACTTTCTTAAAAATATCATGGGTCTAAATAACCTTTGTAGGCTGAGAAAAGCACTTTGGTGACATTTGGCTGTAACTTGTTCCCAGTACATTCTAAGTGGCTGCTGACTGTGTGTTGTACCTAAAAGTGCCCAACAAGAATCCCAATGCACTATACATGGGCCCAAATGCCTTCCTTATGACAAAACTGACATTCATTTTCTTAAAAAAATCATTGGTCAAAATAGCCTTTTCAGGCTGAGAGAAGCACTTTGGTGACGTTTCACTGTAACTTGTTCCCAGTACAGTCTAAGTGGCTGCTGACTGTGTGTTGTACCTAAAAGTGCCCAACAAGAATCCCAATGCACTATACATGGGCCCAAATGCCTTCCTTATGACAAAACTGACATTCATTTTCTTAAAAAAATCATTGGTCAAAATAGCCTTTTCAGGCTGAGAGAAGCACTTTGGTGACGTTTCACTGTAACTTGTTCCCAGTACAGTCTAAGTGGCTGCTGACTGTGTGTTGTACCTAAAAGTGCCCAACAAGAATCCCAATGCACTATACATGGGCCCAAAGGCCTTCCTTATGACAAAACTGACACTCATTTTCCTAAAAAAATCATTGGTCAAAATAGCCTTTTCAGGCTGAGAGAAGCACTTTGGTGACGTTTCACTGTAACTTGTTCCCAGTACAGTCTAAGTGGCTGTTGACTGTGTGACTTGGCTAAAAGTGGCCAAATAGAAGCCCAATCCACAATACATGAGCCCAAAGGCCTTCCTTATGACTAAACTGACACCCACTTTCTTAAAAATATCATGGGTCTAAATAGCCTTTGTAGGCTGAGAAAAGCACTTTGGTGACATTTGGCTGTAACTTGTTCCCAGTACATTCTAAGTGGCTGCTGACTGTGTGTTGTACCTAAAAGTGCCCAACAAGAATCCCAATGCACTATACATGGGCCCAAATGCCTTCCTTATGACAAAACTGACATTCATTTTCTTAAAAAAATCATTGGTCAAAATAGCCTTTTCAGGCTGAGAGAAGCACTTTGGTGACGTTTCACTGTAACTTGTTCCCAGTACAGTCTAAGTGGCTGCTGACTGTGTGTTGTACCTAAAAGTGCCCAACAAGAATCCCAATGCACTATACATGGGCCCAAATGCCTTCCTTATGACAAAACTGACATTCATTTTCTTAAAAAAATCATTGGTCAAAATAGCCTTTTCAGGCTGAGAGAAGCACTTTGGTGACGTTTCACTGTAACTTGTTCCCAGTACAGTCTAAGTGGCTGCTGACTGTGTGTTGTACCTAAAAGTGCCCAACAAGAATCCCAATGCACTATACATGGGCCCAAATGCCTTCCTTATGACAAAACTGACACTCATTTTCTTAAAAAAAATCATTGGTCAAAATAGCCTTTTCAGGCTGAGAGAAGCACTTTGGTGACGTTTCACTGTAACTTGTTCCCAGTACAGTCTAAGTGGCTGCTGACTGTGTGACTTGGCTAAAAGTGGCCAAATAGAAGCCCAATCCACAATACATGAGCCCAAAGGCCTTCCTTATGACTAAACTGACACCCACTTTCTTAAAAATATCATGGGTCCAAATAGCCTTTGTAGGCTGAGAAAAGCACTTTGGTGACATTTGGCTGTAACTTGTTCCCAGTACATTCTAAGTGGCTGCTGACTGTGTGTTGTACCTAAAAGTGCCCAACAAGAATCCCAATGCACTATACATGGGCCCAAATGCCTTCCTTATGCCAAAACTGACACTCATTTTCCTAAAAAAATCATTGGTCAAAATAGCCCTTTCAGGCTGAGAGAAGCACTTTGGTGACGTTTCATTGTAACTTGTTCCCAGTACAGTCTAAGTGGCTGCTGACTGTGTGACTTGGCTAAAAGTGGCCAAATAGAAGCCCAATCCACAATACATGAGCCCAAAGGCCTTCCTTATGACTAAACTAACACCCACTTTCTTAAAAATATCATGGGTCTAAATAGCCTTTTCAGGCTGAGAAAAGCACTTTGGTGACGTTTCACTGTAACTTGTTCCCAGTACAGTCTAAGTGGCTGCTGACTATGTGTTGTACCTAAAAGTGCCCAACAAGAATCCCGATGCACTATACATGGGCCCAAATGCCTTCCTTATGACAAAACTGACACTCATTTTCCTAAAAAAAATCATTGGTCAAAATAGCCTTTTCAGGCTGAGAGAAGCACTTTGGTGACGTTTCACTGTAACTTGTTCCCAGTACAGTCTAAGTGGCTGCTGACTGTGTGTTGTACCTAAAAGTGCCCAACAAGAATCCCAATGCACTATACATGGGCCCAAATGCCTTCCTTATGACAAAACTGACATTCATTTTCTTAAAAAAATCATTGGTCAAAATAGCCTTTTCAGGCTGAGAGAAGCACTTTGGTGACGTTTCACTGTAACTTGTTCCCAGTACAGTCTAAGTGGCTGCTGACTGTGTGTTGTACCTAAAAGTGCCCAACAAGAATCCCAATGCACTATACATGGGCCCAAATGCCTTCCTTATGACAAAACTGACATTCATTTTCTTAAAAAAATCATTGGTCAAAATAGCCTTTTCAGGCTGAGAGAAGCACTTTGGTGACGTTTCACTGTAACTTGTTCCCAGTACAGTCTAAGTGGCTGCTGACTGTGTGTTGTACCTAAAAGTGCCCAACAAGAATCCCAATGCACTATACATGGGCCCAAAGGCCTTCCTTATGACAAAACTGACACTAATTTTCCTAAAAAAATCATTGGTCAAAATAGCCTTTTCAGGCTGAGAGAAGCACTTTGGTGACGTTTCACTGTAACTTGTTCCCAGTACAGTCTAAGTGGCTGTTGACTGTGTGACTTGGCTAAAAGTGGCCAAATAGAAGCCCAATCCACAATACATGAGCCCAAAGGCCTTCCTTATGACTAAACTGACACCCACTTTCTTAAAAATATCATGGGTCTAAATAACCTTTGTAGGCTGAGAAAAGCACTTTGGTGACATTTGGCTGTAACTTGTTCCCAGTACATTCTAAGTGGCTGCTGACTGTGTGTTGTACCTAAAAGTGCCCAACAAGAATCCCAATGCACTATACATGGGCCCAAATGCCTTCCTTATGACAAAACTGACATTCATTTTCTTAAAAAAATCATTGGTCAAAATAGCCTTTTCAGGCTGAGAGAAGCACTTTGGTGACGTTTCACTGTAACTTGTTCCCAGTACAGTCTAAGTGGCTGCTGACTGTGTGTTGTACCTAAAAGTGCCCAACAAGAATCCCAATGCACTATACATGGGCCCAAATGCCTTCCTTATGACAAAACTGACATTCATTTTCTTAAAAAAATCATTGGTCAAAATAGCCTTTTCAGGCTGAGAGAAGCACTTTGGTGACGTTTCACTGTAACTTGTTCCCAGTACAGTCTAAGTGGCTGCTGACTGTGTGTTGTACCTAAAAGTGCCCAACAAGAATCCCAATGCACTATACATGGGCCCAAAGGCCTTCCTTATGACAAAACTGACACTCATTTTCCTAAAAAAATCATTGGTCAAAATAGCCTTTTCAGGCTGAGAGAAGCACTTTGGTGACGTTTCACTGTAACTTGTTCCCAGTACAGTCTAAGTGGCTGTTGACTGTGTGACTTGGCTAAAAGTGGCCAAATAGAAGCCCAATCCACAATACATGAGCCCAAAGGCCTTCCTTATGACTAAACTGACACCCACTTTCTTAAAAATATCATGGGTCTAAATAGCCTTTGTAGGCTGAGAAAAGCACTTTGGTGACATTTGGCTGTAACTTGTTCCCAGTACATTCTAAGTGGCTGCTGACTGTGTGTTGTACCTAAAAGTGCCCAACAAGAATCCCAATGCACTATACATGGGCCCAAATGCCTTCCTTATGACAAAACTGACATTCATTTTCTTAAAAAAATCATTGGTCAAAATAGCCTTTTCAGGCTGAGAGAAGCACTTTGGTGACGTTTCACTGTAACTTGTTCCCAGTACAGTCTAAGTGGCTGCTGACTGTGTGTTGTACCTAAAAGTGCCCAACAAGAATCCCAATGCACTATACATGGGCCCAAATGCCTTCCTTATGACAAAACTGACATTCATTTTCTTAAAAAAATCATTGGTCAAAATAGCCTTTTCAGGCTGAGAGAAGCACTTTGGTGACGTTTCACTGTAACTTGTTCCCAGTACAGTCTAAGTGGCTGCTGACTGTGTGTTGTACCTAAAAGTGCCCAACAAGAATCCCAATGCACTATACATGGGCCCAAATGCCTTCCTTATGACAAAACTGACACTCATTTTCTTAAAAAAAATCATTGGTCAAAATAGCCTTTTCAGGCTGAGAGAAGCACTTTGGTGACGTTTCACTGTAACTTGTTCCCAGTACAGTCTAAGTGGCTGCTGACTGTGTGACTTGGCTAAAAGTGGCCAAATAGAAGCCCAATCCACAATACATGAGCCCAAAGGCCTTCCTTATGACTAAACTGACACCCACTTTCTTAAAAATATCATGGGTCCAAATAGCCTTTGTAGGCTGAGAAAAGCACTTTGGTGACATTTGGCTGTAACTTGTTCCCAGTACATTCTAAGTGGCTGCTGACTGTGTGTTGTACCTAAAAGTGCCCAACAAGAATCCCAATGCACTATACATGGGCCCAAATGCCTTCCTTATGCCAAAACTGACACTCATTTTCCTAAAAAAATCATTGGTCAAAATAGCCCTTTCAGGCTGAGAGAAGCACTTTGGTGACGTTTCATTGTAACTTGTTCCCAGTACAGTCTAAGTGGCTGCTGACTGTGTGACTTGGCTAAAAGTGGCCAAATAGAAGCCCAATCCACAATACATGAGCCCAAAGGCCTTCCTTATGACTAAACTAACACCCACTTTCTTAAAAATATCATGGGTCTAAATAGCCTTTTCAGGCTGAGAAAAGCACTTTGGTGACGTTTCACTGTAACTTGTTCCCAGTACAGTCTAAGTGGCTGCTGACTATGTGTTGTACCTAAAAGTGCCCAACAAGAATCCCGATGCACTATACATGGGCCCAAATGCCTTCCTTATGACAAAACTGACACTCATTTTCCTAAAAAAAATCATTGGTCAAAATAGCCTTTTCAGGCTGAGAGAAGCACTTTGGTGACGTTTCACTGTAACTTGTTCCCAGTACAGTCTAAGTGGCTGCTGACTGTGTGTTGTACCTAAAAGTGCCCAACAAGAATCCCAATGCACTATACATGGGCCCAAATGCCTTCCTTATGACAAAACTGACATTCATTTTCTTAAAAAAATCATTGGTCAAAATAGCCTTTTCAGGCTGAGAGAAGCACTTTGGTGACGTTTCACTGTAACTTGTTCCCAGTACAGTCTAAGTGGCTGCTGACTGTGTGTTGTACCTAAAAGTGCCCAACAAGAATCCCAATGCACTATACATGGGCCCAAATGCCTTCCTTATGACAAAACTGACATTCATTTTCTTAAAATAATCATTGGTCAAAATAGCCTTTTCAGGCTGAGAGAAGCACTTTGGTGACGTTTCACTGTAACTTGTTCCCAGTACAGTCTAAGTGGCTGCTGACTGTGTGTTGTACCTAAAAGTGCCCAACAAGAATCCCAATGCACTATACATGGGCCCAAATGCCTTCCTTATGACAAAACTGACATTCATTTTCTTAAAAAAATCATTGGTCAAAATAGCCTTTTCAGGCTGAGAGAAGCACTTTGGTGACGTTTCACTGTAACTTGTTCCCAGTACAGTCTAAGTGGCTGCTGACTGTGTGTTGTACCTAAAAGTGCCCAACAAGAATCCCAATGCACTATACATGGGCCCAAATGCCTTCCTTATGACAAAACTGACATTCATTTTCTTAAAAAAATCATTGGTCAAAATAGCCTTTTCAGGCTGAGAGAAGCACTTTGGTGACGTTTCACTGTAACTTGTTCCCAGTACAGTCTAAGTGGCTGCTGACTGTGTGTTGTACCTAAAAGTGCCCAACAAGAATCCCAATGCACTATACATGGGCCCAAAGGCCTTCCTTATGACAAAACTGACACTAATTTTCCTAAAAAAATCATTGGTCAAAATAGCCTTTTCAGGCTGAGAGAAGCACTTTGGTGACGTTTCACTGTAACTTGTTCCCAGTACAGTCTAAGTGGCTGTTGACTGTGTGACTTGGCTAAAAGTGGCCAAATAGAAGCCCAATCCACAATACATGAGCCCAAAGGCCTTCCTTATGACTAAACTGACACCCACTTTCTTAAAAATATCATGGGTCTAAATAACCTTTGTAGGCTGAGAAAAGCACTTTGGTGACATTTGGCTGTAACTTGTTCCCAGTACAGTCTAAGTGGCTGCTGACTGTGTGTTGTACCTAAAAGTGCCCAACAAGAATCCCAATGCACTATACATGGGCCCAAATGCCTTCCTTATGACAAAACTGACATTCATTTTCTTAAAAAAATCATTGGTCAAAATAGCCTTTTCAGGCTGAGAGAAGCACTTTGGTGACGTTTCACTGTAACTTGTTCCCAGTACAGTCTAAGTGGCTGCTGACTGTGTGTTGTACCTAAAAGTGCCCAACAAGAATCCCAATGCACTATACATGGGCCCAAATGCCTTCCTTATGACAAAACTGACATTCATTTTCTTAAAAAAATCATTGGTCAAAATAGCCTTTTCAGGCTGAGAGAAGCACTTTGGTGACGTTTCACTGTAACTTGTTCCCAGTACAGTCTAAGTGGCTGCTGACTGTGTGTTGTACCTAAAAGTGCCCAACAAGAATCCCAATGCACTATACATGGGCCCAAAGGCCTTCCTTATGACAAAACTGACACTCATTTTCCTAAAAAAATCATTGGTCAAAATAGCCTTTTCAGGCTGAGAGAAGCACTTTGGTGACGTTTCACTGTAACTTGTTCCCAGTACAGTCTAAGTGGCTGTTGACTGTGTGACTTGGCTAAAAGTGGCCAAATAGAAGCCCAATCCACAATACATGAGCCCAAAGGCCTTCCTTATGACTAAACTGACACCCACTTTCTTAAAAATATCATGGGTCTAAATAGCCTTTGTAGGCTGAGAAAAGCACTTTGGTGACAGTTGGCTGTAACTTGTTCCCAGTACATTCTAAGTGGCTGCTGACTGTGTGTTGTACCTAAAAGTGCCCAACAAGAATCCCAATGCACTATACATGGGCCCAAATGCCTTCCTTATGACAAAACTGACATTCATTTTCTTAAAAAAATCATTGGTCAAAATAGCCTTTTCAGGCTGAGAGAAGCACTTTGGTGACGTTTCACTGTAACTTGTTCCCAGTACAGTCTAAGTGGCTGCTGACTGTGTGTTGTACCTAAAAGTGCCCAACAAGAATCCCAATGCACTATACATGGGCCCAAATGCCTTCCTTATGACAAAACTGACATTCATTTTCTTAAAAAAATCATTGGTCAAAATAGCCTTTTCAGGCTGAGAGAAGCACTTTGGTGACGTTTCACTGTAACGTGTTCCCAGTACAGTCTAAGTGGCTGCTGACTGTGTGTTGTACCTAAAAGTGCCCAACAAGAATCCCAATGCACTATACATGGGCCCAAATGCCTTCCTTATGACAAAACTGACACTCATTTTCTTAAAAAAAATCATTGGTCAAAATAGCCTTTTCAGGCTGAGAGAAGCACTTTGGTGACGTTTCACTGTAACTTGTTCCCAGTACAGTCTAAGTGGCTGCTGACTGTGTGACTTGGCTAAAAGTGGCCAAATAGAAGCCCAATCCACAATACATGAGCCCAAAGGCCTTCCTTATGACTAAACTGACACCCACTTTCTTAAAAATATCATGGGTCCAAATAGCCTTTGTAGGCTGAGAAAAGCACTTTGGTGACATTTGGCTGTAACTTGTTCCCAGTACATTCTAAGTGGCTGCTGACTGTGTGTTGTACCTAAAAGTGCCCAACAAGAATCCCAATGCACTATACATGGGCCCAAATGCCTTCCTTATGCCAAAACTGACACTCATTTTCCTAAAAAAATCATTGGTCAAAATAGCCCTTTCAGGCTGAGAGAAGCACTTTGGTGACGTTTCATTGTAACTTGTTCCCAGTACAGTCTAAGTGGCTGCTGACTGTGTGACTTGGCTAAAAGTGGCCAAATAGAAGCCCAATCCACAATACATGAGCCCAAAGGCCTTCCTTATGACTAAACTAACACCCACTTTCTTAAAAATATCATGGGTCTAAATAGCCTTTTCAGGCTGAGAAAAGCACTTTGGTGACGTTTCACTGTAACTTGTTCCCAGTACAGTCTAAGTGGCTGCTGACTATGTGTTGTACCTAAAAGTGCCCAACAAGAATCCCGATGCACTATACATGGGCCCAAATGCCTTCCTTATGACAAAACTGACACTCATTTTCCTAAAAAAAATCATTGGTCAAAATAGCCTTTTCAGGCTGAGAGAAGCACTTTGGTGACGTTTCACTGTAACTTGTTCCCAGTACAGTCTAAGTGGCTGCTGACTGTGTGTTGTACCTAAAAGTGCCCAACAAGAATCCCAATGCACTATACATGGGCCCAAATGCCTTCCTTATGACAAAACTGACATTCATTTTCTTAAAAAAATCATTGGTCAAAATAGCCTTTTCAGGCTGAGAGAAGCACTTTGGTGACGTTTCACTGTAACTTGTTCCCAGTACAGTCTAAGTGGCTGCTGACTGTGTGTTGTACCTAAAAGTGCCCAACAAGAATCCCAATGCACTATACATGGGCCCAAATGCCTTCCTTATGACAAAACTGACATTCATTTTCTTAAAATAATCATTGGTCAAAATAGCCTTTTCAGGCTGAGAGAAGCACTTTGGTGACGTTTCACTGTAACTTGTTCCCAGTACAGTCTAAGTGGCTGCTGACTGTGTGTTGTACCTAAAAGTGCCCAACAAGAATCCCAATGCACTATACATGGGCCCAAATGCCTTCCTTATGACAAAACTGACATTCATTTTCTTAAAAAAATCATTGGTCAAAATAGCCTTTTCAGGCTGAGAGAAGCACTTTGGTGACGTTTCACTGTAACTTGTTCCCAGTACAGTCTAAGTGGCTGCTGACTGTGTGTTGTACCTAAAAGTGCCCAACAAGAATCCCAATGCACTATACATGGGCCCAAATGCCTTCCTTATGACAAAACTGACATTCATTTTCTTAAAAAAATCATTGGTCAAAATAGCCTTTTCAGGCTGAGAGAAGCACTTTGGTGACGTTTCACTGTAACTTGTTCCCAGTACAGTCTAAGTGGCTGCTGACTGTGTGTTGTACCTAAAAGTGCCCAACAAGAATCCCAATGCACTATACATGGGCCCAAATGCCTTCCTTATGACAAAACTGACACTCATTTTCCTAAAAAAATCATTGGTCAAAATAGCCTTTTCAGGCTGAGAGAAGCACTTTGGTGACGTTTCACTGTAACTTGTTCCCAGTACAGTCTAAGTGGCTGCTGACTGTGTGTTGTACCTAAAAGTGCCCAACAAGAATCCCAATGCACTATACATGGGCCCAAATGCCTTCCTTATGACAAAACTGACACTCTTTTTTTAAAAAAAAATCATTGGTCAAAATAGCCTTTTCAGGCTGAGAGAAGCACTTTGGTGACGTTTCACTGTAACTTGTTCCCAGTACAGTCTAAGTGGCTGCTGACTGTGTGACTTGGCTAAAAGTGGCCAAATAGAATCCCAATCCACAATACATGAGCCCAAAGGCCTTCCTTATGACTAAACTGACACCCACTTTCTTAAAAATATCATGGGTCTAAATAGCCTTTGTAGGCTGAGAAAAGCACTTTTAGACTAGGCAGAATTTCAGAAAATGTGCTTGTATAAAATGCTGAAGGCATTTCGTGTTTATTTTTGGTATACAACATTTCTAGGGGTATTAAGGGGTGCTGAATCCAAATCTGCTGTATACCCAGCGCAAAAATGTCAATTAAGGCCTCAAAATTGAGAAATTCAACATGGCCGCCAGCGCCAGGACCTCTTTCCAAAAAAACAGGTGCTAAACCCACATTCTTTATTCTACTGACATGAAACTTTGCACAGAACATCTGCACTTATGGGGGAAGAAAGTAGGAATATAGCTGGGGTGCAACCATGAGAGTAACAGGGTGTTTTTGACTGTCTAACTGTAATCTTTGTATAGGCGAGGATACAAAAATGACATTTCTTCAGTGTTTGCAGGAATACTACAGCAATTTGGTAATAACTGTACAGTGTTGGACACCAACATTGGAATCCCCCAAGTCTTAGCTTTCTTCAGGTACCAAGTTTATGCCAGTAGCCCTTATAAGTCTGGATATATAAGCATTTTAGTGTAAGCATGCTGTTTTATAGTAGGGTCCGAAAGTGAGGTTCTGTGACCATCCTTTGGCAAGTATGTTTTTACGATTGATTTGACCTCTATGGACCCTTTAGAAAAGATTTAGCCCCCAGGTCCCTCCCAAAAATCCCGGCATTTTTTGCTAGACAGCCAAATTCAAAATGGCGCCCGGCGCCATCTCTAAAAATTAACTTTTGATCTCGATGACCTAGAATCATGTATGAAGGCACTTTTCCATACAAGTCAACCATGAGGATTCCAAATCTGACACAATTTTAATTGTCAGACCTCGTTTTGACTCCGAAATTCAAGATGGCCGACATCCAGTACAGTAAAAACTTCTACCCAGGGGGCAATGAACCAGATGGGCTAGAAATAAAAACTTGGTGTCTATTTCATGGTTTCAGAGCATGAGAAACTCAATGGAACACTTATCTTTATGATTGGGTGTGTCTGGACCTTTAATTTGCATATTTCCAAGATGGACGCCACGCAAAAATGAGTTTTACTTTGACTTTTACAGTGACAGCTGACTGTTATGGCAAAAACTCTGCTTTTTAAGTAATATGAACACATTTGGTCAGTTTGAGCTTTAATTTATATGTTGTCAATATGGCAGACCCACACCATGAGTCTGGTCAGAGTCGTGTAATCCGGGATGCAGAGATGGTAGTCAAGGCAGCAGTGGAGACTAACCCATTTACAGTGAGCACATCATCCATGATCAACATATCTACAGGACAGTGTGCTGATTCCACATCCACAGTCAAGGACGACTTGATGAGTGTGAAAGAACTGGGTCTGAAGGCACTGTGTGAGTCACTGTCCAGTGAACAGAAGAAGACAAGAATAATGAAGCTTAACACTTTCTACACTCAAAACACAAAATCTAAACAATGTAAGGGGAAAACCTCAGCACCTGGCAAGAGCAATGAAATTACTGCCCTCCTGCGCATGACCCTAATCATAGCCAGTGGTGGAGAACTCAACCTTGTTGACTTTATAGGCAACCACGAGTGCAGTGACTTCCCCCCTTCCCTCTTCCAGGAAGATGGCAGGATGAGAACAGGTACCAAGGCAAGCCTTGTGAAGGTCCTGAAAGAGGAGACCAAAGTTGCATGTATCCCTGACCTGCCTACAGAAGACAGAAAAACAGCAGTAGTTATTGATGCCATGTATGCCATGCGCCATTGGTCGTTCCTGAAAGGTGAAGCATTTGGAACAATCGCTGAACGATACCAACGTCTGCTGTTGAATGATGTGCCTGCTGGCACAGAGATCATTCACTTCTGTTTTGACCGGTACTGTGGACCTAGTCTTAAGACAGCTGAGCAAGAACACAGATATGCTTGACCAAAACCTACCAAAGAATATGAAGTCAGTATGCATTACACAGCTCCAGATCCTCAGGATTTTTTTGCTGTGTCAGCTAACAAGGCAAACCTATTGAGTTTCCTCTGTGACGAATGGTGTGAAAATGAGAAACTTAAGTCGGCCCTTGGTCCAACACATCTTTACCTGGGTGGGGGGTTTTAAGAAGAGACAAGGAGTGTGGTGATCAAGGAGGGGTCTATTGAAGATGTCCCTGCACTAGAATCCACACAACAGGAGGCTGATACAAGAATAATACTCCACACCCTGTACAGTGTCCAGAATGACAAAGTTGACAGAGTTGTCAGAATCAGAATCAGAAGACTTTATTGCCATGACATGTGAACATGTTAGGAATTTCATTTGGTACAGCGGAGCACAGTTTACAACAGACAGAAACAACACTCCCCAACACCACAGCAGCCATGGGCGGCGCTGTCATCCATGCCAATGACACAGACATCATCATCATGTGCCTTTACTATGCAGCAACCCATCTCCAATGCCTTCCAGAGCTGTGGGTGAGAACCCACATCAAATGGTATCAGCACTGGGTCTCGCACAGTGTCGTGCCCTGCCCTTTATCCATAGTTTAAGTGGCAGAGATACTGTACCACCAGCTATCCCTTCTTCACTGGGAAGAAGGCATGGTTCAAGGCCATCATGCGTCTGGATCTCTGCACTTGAGGAGTTTGGTGAAAACTCTTATGATTCCCTCTCAGATGACGTCCATCAATCAGGCACGAGACCTCACAATTGCTGTATATACATCCAAAGCGGACCACCAGGAGGATTTTGACCTGAGTAAGCTTAGAGTGTACAAGTTCCTCAATAATAGATCAACCCTCTTAAAGCTGCTGCCCCCGACAGATAATTCCTTTGACCTGCACCTGAGAAGAGCTGTTCTAGCAACCATAATAGATAAATGTGCACATATCGCCAAGCCGGATATTCCTTCTTTCACAGAGTATGGATGTTCTCTCAGTGCTAGCAATGCAGTCCCCCTTGCATCTACCGAGCCAACCTGGCCTGTGTCAATGAACAAGGCAATATCATGCAGCTGTATCAAAGGCTGCCAGAAAATCTGTTCCCGTGCAAAGAAGGCAATTCCATTCTACTTAGGATGCCGTTGCCAGGGACTGGAGACACGATGCAGCAGGATCAGTGCAACATGACAACAGTGACAGTGAATAGCATTGTACCATAGTATCATTGGCTTTAGAAGCAGGCAAGACTGAACCATAGAGGTCAAAATGAACCTTTTGTAGGCAACCTCAACTCCGCTTTTACTCTATTTGTCACTAAGTAGTCTATCTTTTGTTATGTTACTTGAATGCATACCACTATGTTAATTTGTATAGCCCTAAAGTTGAAGTTTTTGGCAAGTCTTGGAGTGTGCATGTGTCTGTTTATATTGTATTTAGTTTATGATACATAAGGTACATTGTGGGCTTTTTCTCCGATTTTTCTCTGCAATCATCCCCACAACTATAGATCTATAAATCAATAAATGGAAAATGTAATACCATACATTATTTATGACTGCAGCCATATTGACAACATATAAATTAAAGCGCAAACTGACCAAATGTGTTCATATTGCTTAAAAAGCAGACTTTTTGCCATAACAGTAAGCTGTCACTGTAAAAGTCATAGTAAAACTCATTTTCGCGTGGCGTCCATCTTGGAAATATGCAAATTAAAGGTCCAGACACACCCAATCATAAAGATAAGTATTCCATTGAGTTTCTCATGCTCTGAAACCATGAAATAGACACCAAGTTTTTATTTCTAGCCCATCTGGTTCTTTGCCCCCTGGGTATAAGTTTTTACTGTACTGGATGTCGGCCATCTTGAATTTCGGAGTCAAAACGAGGTCTGACAATTAAAATTGTGTCAGATTTGGAATCCTCATGGTTGACTTGTATGGAAAAGTGCCTTCATACATGATTCTAGGTCATCCAGATCAAAAGTAAATTTTTAGAGATGGCGCCGGGCGCCATTTTGAATTTGGCTGTCTAGCAAAAAATGCCGGGATTTTTGGGAGGGACCTGGGGGCTAAATCTTTTCTAAAGGGTCCATAGAGGTCAAATCAATCGTAAAAACATACTTGCCAAAGGATGGTCACAGAACCTCACTTTCGGACCCTACTATAAAACAGCATGCTTACACTAAAATGCTTATATATCCAGACTTATAAGGGCTACTGGCATAGACTTGGTACCTGAAGAAAGCTAAGACTTGGGGGATTCCAATGTTGGTGTCCAACACTGTACAGTTATTACCAAATTGCTGTAGTATTCCTGCAAACACTGAAGAAATGTCATTTTTGTATCCTCGCCTATACAAAGATTACAGTTAGACAGTCAAAAACACCCTGTTACTCTCATGGTTGCACCCCAGCTATATTCCTACTTTCTTCCCCCATAAGTGCAGATGTTCTGTGCAAAGTTTCATGTCAGTAGAATAAAGAATGTGGGTTTAGCACCTGTTTTTTTGGAAAGAGGTCCTGGCGCTGGCGGCCATGTTGAATTTCTCAATTTTGAGGCCTTAATTGACATTTTTGCGCTGGGTATACAGCAGATTTGGATTCAGCACCCCTTAATACCCCTAGAAATGTTGTATACCAAAAATAAACACGAAATGCCTTCGGGGTTATGCTTCTCTGAAAATTGACCCTGTCTATTTGGTGACATTTGGCTGTAACTTGTTCCCAGTACATTCTAAGTGGCTGCTGACTGTGTGTTGTACCTAAAAGTGCCCAACAAGAATCCCAATGCACTATACATGGGCCCAAATGCCTTCCTTATGACAAAACTGACATTCATTTTCTTAAAAAAATCATTGGTCAAAATAGCCTTTTCAGGCTGAGAGAAGCACTTTGGTGACGTTTCACTGTAACTTGTTCCCAGTACAGTCTAAGTGGCTGCTGACTGTGTGTTGTACCTAAAAGTGCCCAACAAGAATCCCAATGCACTATACATGGGCCCAAAGGCCTTCCTTATGACAAAACTGACACTCATTTTCCTAAAAAAATCATTGGTCAAAATAGCCTTTTCAGGCTGAGAGAAGCACTTTGGTGACGTTTCACTGTAACTTGTTCCCAGTACAGTCTAAGTGGCTGTTGACTGTGTGACTTGGCTAAAAGTGGCCAAATAGAAGCCCAATCCACAATACATGAGCCCAAAGGCCTTCCTTATGACTTAACTGACACCCACTTTCTTAAAAATATCTTGGGTCTAAATAGCCTTTGTAGGCTGAGAAAAGCACTTTGGTGACATTTGGCTGTAACTTGTTCCCAGTACATTCTAAGTGGCTGCTGACTGTGTGTTGTACCTAAAAGTGCCCAACAAGAATCCCAATGCACTATACATGGGCCCAAATGCCTTCCTTATGACAAAACTGACATTCATTTTCTTAAAAAAATCATTGGTCAAAATAGCCTTTTCAGGCTGAGAGAAGCACTTTGGTGACGTTTCACTGTAACTTGTTCCCAGTACAGTCTAAGTGGCTGCTGACTGTGTGTTGTACCTAAAAGTGCCCAACAAGAATCCCAATGCACTATACATGGGCCCAAATGCCTTCCTTATGACAAAACTGACATTCATTTTCTTAAAAAAATCATTGGTCAAAATAGCCTTTTCAGGCTGAGAGAAGCACTTTGGTGACGTTTCACTGTAACTTGTTCCCAGTACAGTCTAAGTGGCTGCTGACTGTGTGTTGTACCTAAAAGTGCCCAACAAGAATCCCAATGCACTATACATGGGCCCAAATGCCTTCCTTATGACAAAACTGACATTCATTTTCTTAAAAAAATCATTGGTCAAAATAGCCTTTTCAGGCTGAGAGAAGCACTTTGGTGACGTTTCACTGTAACTTGTTCCCAGTACAGTCTAAGTGGCTGCTGACTGTGTGTTGTACCTAAAAGTGCCCAACAAGAATCCCAATGCACTATACATGGGCCCAAAGGCCTTCCTTATGACAAAACTGACACTCATTTTCCTAAAAAAATCATTGGTCAAAATAGCCTTTTCAGGCTGAGAGAAGTACTTTGGTGACGTTTCACTGTAACTTGTTCCCAGTACAGTCTAAGTGGCTGTTGACTGTGTGACTTGGCTAAAAGTGGCCAAATAGAAGCCCAATCCACAATACATGAGCCCAAAGGCCTTCCTTATGACTAAACTGACACCCACTTTCTTAAAAATATCATGGGTCTAAATAGCCTTTGTAGGCTGAGAAAAGCACTTTGGTGACATTTGGCTGTAACTTGTTCCCAGTACATTCTAAGTGGCTGCTGACTGTGTGTTGTACCTAAAAGTGCCCAACAAGAATCCCAATGCACTATACATGGGCCCAAATGCCTTCCTTATGACAAAACTGACATTCATTTTCTTAAAAAAAACATTGGTCAAAATAGCCTTTTCAGGCTGAGAGAAGCACTTTGGTGACGTTTCACTGTAACTTGTTCCCAGTACAGTCTAAGTGGCTGTTGACTGTGTGACTTGGCTGAAAGTGGCCAAATAGAAGCCCAATCCACAATACATGAGCCCAAAGGCCTTCCTTATGACTAAACTGACACCCACTTTCTTAAAAATATCATGGGTCTAAATAGCCTTTGTAGGCTGAGAAAAGCACTTTGGTGACATTTGGCTGTAACTTGTTCCCAGTACATTCTAAGTGGCTACTGACTGTGTGTTGTACCTAAAAGTGCCCAACAAGAATCCCAATGCACTATACATGGGCCCAAATGCCTTCCTTATGACAAAACTGACATTCATTTTCTTAAAAAAATCATTGGTCAAAATAGCCTTTTCAGGCTGAGAGAAGCACTTTGGTGACGTTTCACTGTAACTTGTTCCCAGTACAGTCTAAGTGGCTGCTGACTGTGTGTTGTACCTAAAAGTGCCCAACAAGAATCCCAATGCACTATACATGGGCCCAAATGCCTTCCTTATGACAAAACTGACATTCATTTTCTTAAAAAAATCATTGGTCAAAATAGCCTTTTCAGGCTGAGAGAAGCACTTTGGTGACGTTTCACTGTAACTTGTTCCCAGTACAGTCTAAGTGGCTGCTGACTGTGTGTTGTACCTAAAAGTGCCCAACAAGAATCCCAATGCACTATACATGGGCCCAAATGCCTTCCTTATGACAAAACTGACACTCATTTTCCTAAAAAAATCATTGGTCAAAATAGCCTTTTCAGGCTGAGAGAAGCACTTTGGTGACGTTTCACTGTAACTTGTTCCCAGTACAGTCTAAGTGGCTGCTGACTGTGTGTTGTACCTAAAAGTGCCCAACAAGAATCCCAATGCACTATACATGGGCCCAAATGCCTTCCTTATGACAAAACTGACACTCATTTTCTTAAAAAAAATCATTGGTCAAAATAGCCTTTTCAGGCTGAGAGAAGCACTTTGGTGACGTTTCACTGTAACTTGTTCCCAGTACAGTCTAAGTGGCTGCTGACTGTGTGACTTGGCTAAAAGTGGCCAAATAGAAGCCCAATCCACAATACATGAGCCCAAAGGCCTTCCTTATGACTAAACTGACACCCACTTTCTTAAAAATATCATGGGTCTAAATAGCCTTTGTAGGCTGAGAAAAGCACTTTGGTGACATTTGGCTGTAACTTGTTCCCAGTACATTCTAAGTGGCTGCTGACTGTGTGTTGTACCTAAAAGTGCCCAACAAGAATCCCAATGCACTATACATGGGCCCAAATGCCTTCCTTATGACAAAACTGACATTCATTTTCTTAAAAAAATCATTGGTCAAAATAGCCTTTTCAGGCTGAGAGAAGCACTTTGGTGACGTTTCACTGTAACTTGTTCCCAGTACAGTCTAAGTGGCTGCTGACTGTGTGTTGTACCTAAAAGTGCCCAACAAGAATCCCAATGCACTATACATGGGCCCAAATGCCTTCCTTATGACAAAACTGACATTCATTTTCTTAAAAAAATCATTGGTCAAAATAGCCTTTTCAGGCTGAGAGAAGCACTTTGGTGACGTTTCACTGTAACTTGTTCCCAGTACAGTCTAAGTGGCTGCTGACTGTGTGTTGTACCTAAAAGTGCCCAACAAGAATCCCAATGCACTATACATGGGCCCAAATGCCTTCCTTATGACAAAACTGACATTCATTTTCTTAAAAAAATCATTGGTCAAAATAGCCTTTTCAGGCTGAGAGAAGCACTTTGGTGACGTTTCACTGTAACTTGTTCCCAGTACAGTCTAAGTGGCTGCTGACTGTGTGTTGTACCTAAAAGTGCCCAACAAGAATCCCAATGCACTATACATGGGCCCAAAGGCCTTCCTTATGACAAAACTGACACTCATTTTCCTAAAAAAATCATTGGTCAAAATAGCCTTTTCAGGCTGAGAGAAGCACTTTGGTGACGTTTCACTGTAACTTGTTCCCAGTACAGTCTAAGTGGCTGTTGACTGTGTGACTTGGCTAAAAGTGGCCAAATAGAAGCCCAATCCACAATACATGAGCCCAAAGGCCTTCCTTATGACTAAACTGACACCCACTTTCTTAAAAATATCATGGGTCTAAATAGCCTTTGTAGGCTGAGAAAAGCACTTTGGTGACATTTGGCTGTAACTTGTTCCCAGTACATTCTAAGTGGCTGCTGACTGTGTGTTGTACCTAAAAGTGCCCAACAAGAATCCCAATGCACTATACATGGGCCCAAATGCCTTCCTTATGACAAAACTGACATTCATTTTCTTAAAAAAATCATTGGTCAAAATAGCCTTTTCAGGCTGAGAGAAGCACTTTGGTGACGTTTCACTGTAACTTGTTCCCAGTACAGTCTAAGTGGCTGCTGACTGTGTGTTGTACCTAAAAGTGCCCAACAAGAATCCCAATGCACTATACATGGGCCCAAAGGCCTTCCTTATGACAAAACCGACACTCATTTTCCTAAAAAAATCATTGGTCAAAATAGCCTTTTCAGGCTGAGAGAAGCACTTTGGTGACGTTTCACTGTAACTTGTTCCCAGTACAGTCTAAGTGGCTGTTGACTGTGTGACTTGGCTAAAAGTGGCCAAATAGAAGCCCAATCCACAATACATGAGCCCAAAGGCCTTCCTTATGACTTAACTGACACCCACTTTCTTAAAAATATCTTGGGTCTAAATAGCCTTTGTAGGCTGAGAAAAGCACTTTGGTGACATTTGGCTGTAACTTGTTCCCAGTACATTCTAAGTGGCTGCTGACTGTGTGTTGTACCTAAAAGTGCCCAACAAGAATCCCAATGCACTATACATGGGCCCAAATGCCTTCCTTATGACAAAACTGACATTCATTTTATTAAAAAAATCATTGGTCAAAATAGCCTTTTCAGGCTGAGAGAAGCACTTTGGTGACGTTTCACTGTAACTTGTTCCCAGTACAGTCTAAGTGGCTGCTGACTGTGTGTTGTACCTAAAAGTGCCCAACAAGAATCCCAATGCACTATACATGGGCCCAAATGCCTTCCTTATGACAAAACTGACATTCATTTTCTTAAAAAAATCATTGGTCAAAATAGCCTTTTCAGGCTGAGAGAAGCACTTTGGTGACGTTTCACTGTAACTTGTTCCCAGTACAGTCTAAGTGGCTGCTGACTGTGTGTTGTACCTAAAAGTGCCCAACGAGAATCCCAATGCACTATACATGGGCCCAAATGCCTTCCTTATGACAAAACTGACATTCATTTTCTTAAAAAAATCATTGGTCAAAATAGCCTTTTCAGGCTGAGAGAAGCACTTTGGTGACGTTTCACTGTAACTTGTTCCCAGTACAGTCTAAGTGGCTGCTGACTGTGTGTTGTACCTAAAAGTGCCCAACAAGAATCCCAATGCACTATACATGGGCCCAAAGGCCTTCCTTATGACAAAACTGACACTCATTTTCCTAAAAAAATCATTGGTCAAAATAGCCTTTTCAGGCTGAGAGAAGCACTTTGGTGACGTTTCACTGTAACTTGTTCCCAGTACAGTCTAAGTGGCTGTTGACTGTGTGACTTGGCTAAAAGTGGCCAAATAGAAGCCCAATCCACAATACATGAGCCCAAAGGCCTTCCTTATGACTAAACTGACACCCACTTTCTTAAAAATATCATGGGTCTAAATAGCCTTTGTAGGCTGAGAAAAGCACTTTGGTGACATTTGGCTGTAACTTGTTCCCAGTACATTCTAAGTGGCTGCTGACTGTGTGTTGTACCTAAAAGTGCCCAACAAGAATCCCAATGCACTATACATGGGCCCAAATGCCTTCCTTATGACAAAACTGACATTCATTTTCTTAAAAAAATCATTGGTCAAAATAGCCTTTTCAGGCTGAGAGAAGCACTTTGGTGACGTTTCACTGTAACTTGTTCCCAGTACAGTCTAAGTGGCTGTTGACTGTGTGACTTGGCTGAAAGTGGCCAAATAGAAGCCCAATCCACAATACATGAGCCCAAAGGCCTTCCTTATGACTAAACTGACACCCACTTTCTTAAAAATATCATGGGTCTAAATAGCCTTTGTAGGCTGAGAAAAGCACTTTGGTGACATTTGGCTGTAACTTGTTCCCAGTACATTCTAAGTGGCTGCTGACTGTGTGTTGTACCTAAAAGTGCCCAACAAGAATCCCAATGCACTATACATGGGCCCAAATGCCTTCCTTATGACAAAACTGACATTCATTTTCTTAAAAAAATCATTGGTCAAAATAGCCATTTCAGGCTGAGAGAAGCACTTTGGTGACGTTTCACTGTAACTTGTTCCCAGTACAGTCTAAGTGGCTGTTGACTGTGTGACTTGGCTGAAAGTGGCCAAATAGAAGCCCAATCCACAATACATGAGCCCAAAGGCCTTCCTTATGACTAAACTGACACCCACTTTCTTAAAAATATCATGGGTCTAAATAGCCTTTGTAGGCTGAGAAAAGCACTTTGGTGACATTTGGCTGTAACTTGTTCCCAGTACATTCTAAGTGGCTACTGACTGTGTGTTGTACCTAAAAGTGCCCAACAAGAATCCCAATGCACTATACATGGGCCCAAATGCCTTCCTTATGACAAAACTGACATTCATTTTCTTAAAAAAATCATTGGTCAAAATAGCCTTTTCAGGCTGAGAGAAGCACTTTGGTGACGTTTCACTGTAACTTGTTCCCAGTACAGTCTAAGTGGCTGCTGACTGTGTGTTGTACCTAAAAGTGCCCAACAAGAATCCCAATGCACTATACATGGGCCCAAATGCCTTCCTTATGACAAAACTGACATTCATTTTCTTAAAAAAATCATTGGTCAAAATAGCCTTTTCAGGCTGAGAGAAGCACTTTGGTGACGTTTCACTGTAACTTGTTCCCAGTACAGTCTAAGTGGCTGCTGACTGTGTGTTGTACCTAAAAGTGCCCAACAAGAATCCCAATGCACTATACATGGGCCCAAATGCCTTCCTTATGACAAAACTGACACTCATTTTCCTAAAAAAATCATTGGTCAAAATAGCCTTTTCAGGCTGAGAGAAGCACTTTGGTGACGTTTCACTGTAACTTGTTCCCAGTACAGTCTAAGTGGCTGCTGACTGTGTGTTGTACCTAAAAGTGCCCAACAAGAATCCCAATGCACTATACATGGGCCCAAATGCCTTCCTTATGACAAAACTGACACTCATTTTCTTAAAAAAAATCATTGGTCAAAATAGCCTTTTCAGGCTGAGAGAAGCACTTTGGTGACGTTTCACTGTAACTTGTTCCCAGTACAGTCTAAGTGGCTGCTGACTGTGTGACTTGGCTAAAAGTGGCCAAATAGAAGCCCAATCCACAATACATGAGCCCAAAGGCCTTCCTTATGACTAAACTGACACCCACTTTCTTAAAAATATCATGGGTCTAAATAGCCTTTGTAGGCTGAGAAAAGCACTTTGGTGACATTTGGCTGTAACTTGTTCCCAGTACATTCTAAGTGGCTGCTGACTGTGTGTTGTACCTAAAAGTGCCCAACAAGAATCCCAATGCACTATACATGGGCCCAAATGCCTTCCTTATGACAAAACTGACATTCATTTTCTTAAAAAAATCATTGGTCAAAATAGCCTTTTCAGGCTGAGAGAAGCACTTTGGTGACGTTTCACTGTAACTTGTTCCCAGTACAGTCTAAGTGGCTGCTGACTGTGTGTTGTACCTAAAAGTGCCCAACAAGAATCCCAATGCACTATACATGGGCCCAAATGCCTTCCTTATGACAAAACTGACATTCATTTTCTTAAAAAAATCATTGGTCAAAATAGCCTTTTCAGGCTGAGAGAAGCACTTTGGTGACGTTTCACTGTAACTTGTTCCCAGTACAGTCTAAGTGGCTGCTGACTGTGTGTTGTACCTAAAAGTGCCCAACAAGAATCCCAATGCACTATACATGGGCCCAAATGCCTTCCTTATGACAAAACTGACATTCATTTTCTTAAAAAAATCATTGGTCAAAATAGCCTTTTCAGGCTGAGAGAAGCACTTTGGTGACGTTTCACTGTAACTTGTTCCCAGTACAGTCTAAGTGGCTGCTGACTGTGTGTTGTACCTAAAAGTGCCCAACAAGAATCCCAATGCACTATACATGGGCCCAAAGGCCTTCCTTATGACAAAACTGACACTCATTTTCCTAAAAAAATCATTGGTCAAAATAGCCTTTTCAGGCTGAGAGAAGCACTTTGGTGACGTTTCACTGTAACTTGTTCCCAGTACAGTCTAAGTGGCTGTTGACTGTGTGACTTGGCTAAAAGTGGCCAAATAGAAGCCCAATCCACAATACATGAGCCCAAAGGCCTTCCTTATGACTAAACTGACACCCACTTTCTTAAAAATATCATGGGTCTAAATAGCCTTTGTAGGCTGAGAAAAGCACTTTGGTGACATTTGGCTGTAACTTGTTCCCAGTACATTCTAAGTGGCTGCTGACTGTGTGTTGTACCTAAAAGTGCCCAACAAGAATCCCAATGCACTATACATGGGCCCAAATGCCTTCCTTATGACAAAACTGACATTCATTTTCTTAAAAAAATCATTGGTCAAAATAGCCTTTTCAGGCTGAGAGAAGCACTTTGGTGACGTTTCACTGTAACTTGTTCCCAGTACAGTCTAAGTGGCTGTTGACTGTGTGACTTGGCTGAAAGTGGCCAAATAGAAGCCCAATCCACAATACATGAGCCCAAAGGCCTTCCTTATGACTAAACTGACACCCACTTTCTTAAAAATATCATGGGTCTAAATAGCCTTTGTAGGCTGAGAAAAGCACTTTGGTGACATTTGGCTGTAACTTGTTCCCAGTACATTCTAAGTGGCTGCTGACTGTGTGTTGTACCTAAAAGTGCCCAACAAGAATCCCAATGCACTATACATGGGCCCAAATGCCTTCCTTATGACAAAACTGACATTCATTTTCTTAAAAAAATCATTGGTCAAAATAGCCATTTCAGGCTGAGAGAAGCACTTTGGTGACGTTTCACTGTAACTTGTTCCCAGTACAGTCTAAGTGGCTGTTGACTGTGTGACTTGGCTGAAAGTGGCCAAATAGAAGCCCAATCCACAATACATGAGCCCAAAGGCCTTCCTTATGACTAAACTGACACCCACTTTCTTAAAAATATCATGGGTCTAAATAGCCTTTGTAGGCTGAGAAAAGCACTTTGGTGACATTTGGCTGTAACTTGTTCCCAGTACATTCTAAGTGGCTACTGACTGTGTGTTGTACCTAAAAGTGCCCAACAAGAATCCCAATGCACTATACATGGGCCCAAATGCCTTCCTTATGACAAAACTGACATTCATTTTCTTAAAAAAATCATTGGTCAAAATAGCCTTTTCAGGCTGAGAGAAGCACTTTGGTGACGTTTCACTGTAACTTGTTCCCAGTACAGTCTAAGTGGCTGCTGACTGTGTGTTGTACCTAAAAGTGCCCAACAAGAATCCCAATGCACTATACATGGGCCCAAATGCCTTCCTTATGACAAAACTGACATTCATTTTCTTAAAAAAATCATTGGTCAAAATAGCCTTTTCAGGCTGAGAGAAGCACTTTGGTGACGTTTCACTGTAACTTGTTCCCAGTACAGTCTAAGTGGCTGCTGACTGTGTGTTGTA
This sequence comes from Gymnoscopelus microlampas, assembly GCF_963454915.1. Classification (NCBI taxonomy): domain Eukaryota; kingdom Metazoa; phylum Chordata; class Actinopteri; order Myctophiformes; family Myctophidae; genus Gymnoscopelus; species Gymnoscopelus microlampas. Next base: position 49,545,573 of record NC_139956.1, read on the forward strand.
CCTAAAAGTGCCCAACAAGAATCCCAATGCACTATACATGGGCCCAAATGCCTTCCTTATGACAAAACTGACACTCATTTTCCTAAAAAAATCATTGGTCAAAATAGCCTTTTCAGGCTGAGAGAAGCACTTTGGTGACGTTTCACTGTAACTTGTTCCCAGTACAGTCTAAGTGGCTGCTGACTGTGTGTTGTACCTAAAAGTGCCCAACAAGAATCCCAATGCACTACACATGGGCCCAAATGCCTTCCTTATGACAAAACTGACATTCATTTTCTTAAAAAAATCATTGGTCAAAATAGCCATTTCAGGCTGAGAGAAGCACTTTGGTGACGTTTCACTGTAACTTGTTCCCAGTACAGTCTAAGTGGCTGTTGACTGTGTGACTTGGCTGAAAGTGGCCAAATAGAAGCCCAATCCACAATACATGAGCCCAAAGGCCTTCCCTATGACTAAACTGACACCCACTTTCTTAAAAATATCATGGGTCTAAATAGCCTTTGTAGGCTGAGAAAAGCACTTTGGTGACATTTGGCTGTAACTTGTTCCCAGTACATTCTAAGTGGCTACTGACTGTGTGTTGTACCTAAAAGTGCCCAACAAGAATCCCAATGCACTATACATGGGCCCAAATGCCTTCCTTATGACAAAACTGACATTCATTTTCTTAAAAAAATCATTGGTCAAAATAGCCTTTTCAGGCTGAGAGAAGCACTTTGGTGACGTTTCACTGTAACTTGTTCCCAGTACAGTCTAAGTGGCTGCTGACTGTGTGTTGTACCTAAAAGTGCCCAACAAGAATCCCAATGCACTATACATGGGCCCAAATGCCTTCCTTATGACAAAACTGACATTCATTTTCTTAAAAAAATCATTGGTCAAAATAGCCTTTTCAGGCTGAGAGAAGCACTTTGGTGACGTTTCACTGTAACTTGTTCCCAGTACAGTCTAAGTGGCTGCTGACTGTGTGTTGTACCTAAAAGTGCCCAACAAGAATCCCAATGCACTATACATGGGCCCAAATGCCTTCCTTATGACAAAACTGACACTCATTTTCCTAAAAAAATCATTGGTCAAAATAGCCTTTTCAGGCTGAGAGAAGCACTTTGGTGACGTTTCACTGTAACTTGTTCCCAGTACAGTCTAAGTGGCTGCTGACTGTGTGTTGTACCTAAAAGTGCCCAACAAGAATCCCAATGCACTATACATGGGCCCAAATGCCTTCCTTATGACAAAACTGACACTCATTTTCTTAAAAAAAATCATTGGTCAAAATAGCCTTTTCAGGCTGAGAGAAGCACTTTGGTGACGTTTCACTGTAACTTGTTCCCAGTACAGTCTAAGTGGCTGCTGACTGTGTGACTTGGCTAAAAGTGGCCAAATAGAAGCCCAATCCACAATACATGAGCCCAAAGGCCTTCCTTATGACTAAACTGACACCCACTTTCTTAAAAATATCATGGGTCTAAATAGCCTTTGTAGGCTGAGAAAAGCACTTTGGTGACATTTGGCTGTAACTTGTTCCCAGTACATTCTAAGTGGCTGCTGACTGTGTGTTGTACCTAAAAGTGCCCAACAAGAATCCCAATGCACTATACATGGGCCCAAATGCCTTCCTTATGACAAAACTGACATTCATTTTCTTAAAAAAATCATTGGTCAAAATAGCCTTTTCAGGCTGAGAGAAGCACTTTGGTGACGTTTCACTGTAACTTGTTCCCAGTACAGTCTAAGTGGCTGCTGACTGTGTGTTGTACCTAAAAGTGCCCAACAAGAATCCCAATGCACTATACATGGGCCCAAATGCCTTCCTTATGACAAAACTGACATTCATTTTCTTAAAAAAATCATTGGTCAAAATAGCCTTTTCAGGCTGAGAGAAGCACTTTGGTGACGTTTCACTGTAACTTGTTCCCAGTACAGTCTAAGTGGCTGCTGACTGTGTGTTGTACCTAAAAGTGCCCAACAAGAATCCCAATGCACTATACATGGGCCCAAATGCCTTCCTTATGACAAAACTGACATTCATTTTCTTAAAAAAATCATTGGTCAAAATAGCCTTTTCAGGCTGAGAGAAGCACTTTGGTGACGTTTCACTGTAACTTGTTCCCAGTACAGTCTAAGTGGCTGCTGACTGTGTGTTGTACCTAAAAGTGCCCAACAAGAATCCCAATGCACTATACATGGGCCCAAAGGCCTTCCTTATGACAAAACTGACACTCATTTTCCTAAAAAAATCATTGGTCAAAATAGCCTTTTCAGGCTGAGAGAAGCACTTTGGTGACGTTTCACTGTAACTTGTTCCCAGTACAGTCTAAGTGGCTGTTGACTGTGTGACTTGGCTAAAAGTGGCCAAATAGAAGCCCAATCCACAATACATGAGCCCAAAGGCCTTCCTTATGACTAAACTGACACCCACTTTCTTAAAAATATCATGGGTCTAAATAGCCTTTGTAGGCTGAGAAAAGCACTTTGGTGACATTTGGCTGTAACTTGTTCCCAGTACATTCTAAGTGGCTGCTGACTGTGTGTTGTACCTAAAAGTGCCCAACAAGAATCCCAATGCACTATACATGGGCCCAAATGCCTTCCTTATGACAAAACTGACATTCATTTTCTTAAAAAAATCATTGGTCAAAATAGCCTTTTCAGGCTGAGAGAAGCACTTTGGTGACGTTTCACTGTAACTTGTTCCCAGTACAGTCTAAGTGGCTGTTGACTGTGTGACTTGGCTGAAAGTGGCCAAATAGAAGCCCAATCCACAATACATGAGCCCAAAGGCCTTCCTTATGACTAAACTGACACCCACTTTCTTAAAAATATCATGGGTCTAAATAGCCTTTGTAGGCTGAGAAAAGCACTTTGGTGACATTTGGCTGTAACTTGTTCCCAGTACATTCTAAGTGGCTACTGACTGTGTGTTGTACCTAAAAGTGCCCAACAAGAATCCCAATGCACTATACATGGGCCCAAATGCCTTCCTTATGACAAAACTGACATTCATTTTCTTAAAAAAATCATTGGTCAAAATAGCCTTTTCAGGCTGAGAGAAGCACTTTGGTGACGTTTCACTGTAACTTGTTCCCAGTACAGTCTAAGTGGCTGCTGACTGTGTGTTGTACCTAAAAGTGCCCAACAAGAATCCCAATGCACTATACATGGGCCCAAATGCCTTCCTTATGACAAAACTGACATTCATTTTCTTAAAAAAATCATTGGTCAAAATAGCCTTTTCAGGCTGAGAGAAGCACTTTGGTGACGTTTCACTGTAACTTGTTCCCAGTACAGTCTAAGTGGCTGCTGACTGTGTGTTGTACCTAAAAGTGCCCAACAAGAATCCCAATGCACTATACATGGGCCCAAATGCCTTCCTTATGACAAAACTGACACTCATTTTCCTAAAAAAATCATTGGTCAAAATAGCCTTTTCAGGCTGAGAGAAGCACTTTGGTGACGTTTCACTGTAACTTGTTCCCAGTACAGTCTAAGTGGCTGCTGACTGTGTGTTGTACCTAAAAGTGCCCAACAAGAATCCCAATGCACTATACATGGGCCCAAATGCCTTCCTTATGACAAAACTGACACTCATTTTCTTAAAAAAAATCATTGGTCAAAATAGCCTTTTCAGGCTGAGAGAAGCACTTTGGTGACGTTTCACTGTAACTTGTTCCCAGTACAGTCTAAGTGGCTGCTGACTGTGTGACTTGGCTAAAAGTGGCCAAATAGAAGCCCAATCCACAATACATGAGCCCAAAGGCCTTCCTTATGACTAAACTGACACCCACTTTCTTAAAAATATCATGGGTCTAAATAGCCTTTGTAGGCTGAGAAAAGCACTTTGGTGACATTTGGCTGTAACTTGTTCCCAGTACATTCTAAGTGGCTGCTGACTGTGTGTTGTACCTAAAAGTGCCCAACAAGAATCCCAATGCACTATACATGGGCCCAAATGCCTTCCTTATGACAAAACTGACATTCATTTTCTTAAAAAAATCATTGGTCAAAATAGCCTTTTCAGGCTGAGAGAAGCACTTTGGTGACGTTTCACTGTAACTTGTTCCCAGTACAGTCTAAGTGGCTGCTGACTGTGTGTTGTACCTAAAAGTGCCCAACAAGAATCCCAATGCACTATACATGGGCCCAAATGCCTTCCTTATGACAAAACTGACATTCATTTTCTTAAAAAAATCATTGGTCAAAATAGCCTTTTCAGGCTGAGAGAAGCACTTTGGTGACGTTTCACTGTAACTTGTTCCCAGTACAGTCTAAGTGGCTGCTGACTGTGTGTTGTACCTAAAAGTGCCCAACAAGAATCCCAATGCACTATACATGGGCCCAAATGCCTTCCTTATGACAAAACTGACATTCATTTTCTTAAAAAAATCATTGGTCAAAATAGCCTTTTCAGGCTGAGAGAAGCACTTTGGTGACGTTTCACTGTAACTTGTTCCCAGTACAGTCTAAGTGGCTGCTGACTGTGTGTTGTACCTAAAAGTGCCCAACAAGAATCCCAATGCACTATACATGGGCCCAAAGGCCTTCCTTATGACAAAACTGACACTAATTTTCCTAAAAAAATCATTGGTCAAAATAGCCTTTTCAGGCTGAGAGAAGCACTTTGGTGACGTTTCACTGTAACTTGTTCCCAGTACAGTCTAAGTGGCTGTTGACTGTGTGACTTGGCTAAAAGTGGCCAAATAGAAGCCCAATCCACAATACATGAGCCCAAAGGCCTTCCTTATGACTAAACTGACACCCACTTTCTTAAAAATATCTTGGGTCTAAATAGCCTTTGTAGGCTGAGAAAAGCACTTTGGTGACATTTGGCTGTAACTTGTTCCCAGTACATTCTAAGTGGCTGCTGACTGTGTGTTGTACCTAAAAGTGCCCAACAAGAATCCCAATGCACTATACATGGGCCCAAATGCCTTCCTTATGACAAAACTGACATTCATTTTCTTAAAAAAATCATTGGTCAAAATAGCCTTTTCAGGCTGAGAGAAGCACTTTGGTGACGTTTCACTGTAACTTGTTCCCAGTACAGTCTAAGTGGCTGCTGACTGTGTGTTGTACCTAAAAGTGCCCAACAAGAATCCCAATGCACTATACATGGGCCCAAATGCCTTCCTTATGACAAAACTGACATTCATTTTCTTAAAAAAATCATTGGTCAAAATAGCCTTTTCAGGCTGAGAGAAGCACTTTGGTGACGTTTCACTGTAACTTGTTCCCAGTACAGTCTAAGTGGCTGCTGACTGTGTGTTGTACCTAAAAGTGCCCAACAAGAATCCCAATGCACTATACATGGGCCCAAATGCCTTCCTTATGACAAAACTGACACTCATTTTCTTAAAAAAAATCATTGGTCAAAATAGCCTTTTCAGGCTGAGAGAAGCACTTTGGTGACGTTTCACTGTAACTTGTTCCCAGTACAGTCTAAGTGGCTGCTGACTGTGTGACTTGGCTAAAAGTGGCCAAATAGAAGCCCAATCCACAATACATGAGCCCAAAGGCCTTCCTTATGACTAAACTGACACCCACTTTCTTAAAAATATCATGGGTCTAAATAGCCTTTGTAGGCTGAGAAAAGCACTTTGGTGACATTTGGCTGTAACTTGTTCCCAGTACATTCTAAGTGGCTGCTGACTGTGTGTTGTACCTAAAAGTGCCCAACAAGAATCCCAATGCACTATACATGGGCCCAAATGCCTTCCTTATGACAAAACTGACATTCATTTTCTTAAAAAAATCATTGGTCAAAATAGCCTTTTCAGGCTGAGAGAAGCACTTTGGTGACGTTTCACTGTAACTTGTTCCCAGTACAGTCTAAGTGGCTGCTGACTGTGTGTTGTACCTAAAAGTGCCCAACAAGAATCCCAATGCACTATACATGGGCCCAAATGCCTTCCTTATGACAAAACTGACATTCATTTTCTTAAAAAAATCATTGGTCAAAATAGCCTTTTCAGGCTGAGAGAAGCACTTTGGTGACGTTTCACTGTAACTTGTTCCCAGTACAGTCTAAGTGGCTGCTGACTGTGTGTTGTACCTAAAAGTGCCCAACAAGAATCCCAATGCACTATACATGGGCCCAAATGCCTTCCTTATGACAAAACTGACATTCATTTTCTTAAAAAAATCATTGGTCAAAATAGCCTTTTCAGGCTGAGAGAAGCACTTTGGTGACGTTTCACTGTAACTTGTTCCCAGTACAGTCTAAGTGGCTGCTGACTGTGTGTTGTACCTAAAAGTGCCCAACAAGAATCCCAATGCACTATACATGGGCCCAAAGGCCTTCCTTATGACAAAACTGACACTCATTTTCCTAAAAAAATCATTGGTCAAAATAGCCTTTTCAGGCTGAGAGAAGCACTTTGGTGACGTTTCACTGTAACTTGTTCCCAGTACAGTCTAAGTGGCTGTTGACTGTGTGACTTGGCTAAAAGTGGCCAAATAGAAGCCCAATCCACAATACATGAGCCCAAAGGCCTTCCTTATGACTAAACTGACACCCACTTTCTTAAAAATATCATGGGTCTAAATAGCCTTTGTAGGCTGAGAAAAGCACTTTGGTGACATTTGGCTGTAACTTGTTCCCAGTACATTCTAAGTGGCTGCTGACTGTGTGTTGTACCTAAAAGTGCCCAACAAGAATCCCAATGCACTATACATGGGCCCAAATGCCTTCCTTATGACAAAACTGACATTCATTTTCTTAAAAAAATCATTGGTCAAAATAGCCTTTTCAGGCTGAGAGAAGCACTTTGGTGACGTTTCACTGTAACTTGTTCCCAGTACAGTCTAAGTGGCTGCTGACTGTGTGTTGTACCTAAAAGTGCCCAACAAGAATCCCAATGCACTATACATGGGCCCAAAGGCCTTCCTTATGACAAAACCGACACTCATTTTCCTAAAAAAATCATTGGTCAAAATAGCCTTTTCAGGCTGAGAGAAGCACTTTGGTGACGTTTCACTGTAACTTGTTCCCAGTACAGTCTAAGTGGCTGTTGACTGTGTGACTTGGCTAAAAGTGGCCAAATAGAAGCCCAATCCACAATACATGAGCCCAAAGGCCTTCCTTATGACTTAACTGACACCCACTTTCTTAAAAATATCTTGGGTCTAAATAGCCTTTGTAGGCTGAGAAAAGCACTTTGGTGACATTTGGCTGTAACTTGTTCCCAGTACATTCTAAGTGGCTGCTGACTGTGTGTTGTACCTAAAAGTGCCCAACAAGAATCCCAATGCACTATACATGGGCCCAAATGCCTTCCTTATGACAAAACTGACATTCATTTTCTTAAAAAAATCATTGGTCAAAATAGCCTTTTCAGGCTGAGAGAAGCACTTTGGTGACGTTTCACTGTAACTTGTTCCCAGTACAGTCTAAGTGGCTGCTGACTGTGTGTTGTACCTAAAAGTGCCCAACAAGAATCCCAATGCACTATACATGGGCCCAAATGCCTTCCTTATGACAAAACTGACATTCATTTTCTTAAAAAAATCATTGGTCAAAATAGCCTTTTCAGGCTGAGAGAAGCACTTTGGTGACGTTTCACTGTAACTTGTTCCCAGTACAGTCTAAGTGGCTGCTGACTGTGTGTTGTACCTAAAAGTGCCCAACAAGAATCCCAATGCACTATACATGGGCCCAAATGCCTTCCTTATGACAAAACTGACATTCATTTTCTTAAAAAAATCATTGGTCAAAATAGCCTTTTCAGGCTGAGAGAAGCACTTTGGTGACGTTTCACTGTAACTTGTTCCCAGTACAGTCTAAGTGGCTGCTGACTGTGTGTTGTACCTAAAAGTGCCCAACAAGAATCCCAATGCACTATACATGGGCCCAAATGCCTTCCTTATGACAAAACTGACATTCATTTTCTTAAAAAAATCATTGGTCAAAATAGCCTTTTCAGGCTGAGAGAAGCACTTTGGTGACGTTTCACTGTAACTTGTTCCCAGTACAGTCTAAGTGGCTGCTGACTGTGTGTTGTACCTAAAAGTGCCCAACAAGAATCCCAATGCACTATACATGGGCCCAAAGGCCTTCCTTATGACAAAACTGACACTAATTTTCCTAAAAAAATCATTGGTCAAAATAGCCTTTTCAGGCTGAGAGAAGCACTTTGGTGACGTTTCACTGTAACTTGTTCCCAGTACAGTCTAAGTGGCTGTTGACTGTGTGACTTGGCTAAAAGTGGCCAAATAGAAGCCCAATCCACAATACATGAGCCCAAAGGCCTTCCTTATGACTAAACTGACACCCACTTTCTTAAAAATATCTTGGGTCTAAATAGCCTTTGTAGGCTGAGAAAAGCACTTTGGTGACATTTGGCTGTAACTTGTTCCCAGTACATTCTAAGTGGCTGCTGACTGTGTGTTGTACCTAAAAGTGCCCAACAAGAATCCCAATGCACTATACATGGGCCCAAATGCCTTCCTTATGACAAAACTGACATTCATTTTCTTAAAAAAATCATTGGTCAAAATAGCCTTTTCAGGCTGAGAGAAGCACTTTGGTGACGTTTCACTGTAACTTGTTCCCAGTACAGTCTAAGTGGCTGCTGACTGTGTGTTGTACCTAAAAGTGCCCAACAAGAATCCCAATGCACTATACATGGGCCCAAATGCCTTCCTTATGACAAAACTGACATTCATTTTCTTAAAAAAATCATTGGTCAAAATAGCCTTTTCAGGCTGAGAGAAGCACTTTGGTGACGTTTCACTGTAACTTGTTCCCAGTACAGTCTAAGTGGCTGCTGACTGTGTGTTGTACCTAAAAGTGCCCAACAAGAATCCCAATGCACTATACATGGGCCCAAATGCCTTCCTTATGACAAAACTGACACTCATTTTCTTAAAAAAAATCATTGGTCAAAATAGCCTTTTCAGGCTGAGAGAAGCACTTTGGTGACGTTTCACTGTAACTTGTTCCCAGTACAGTCTAAGTGGCTGCTGACTGTGTGACTTGGCTAAAAGTGGCCAAATAGAAGCCCAATCCACAATACATGAGCCCAAAGGCCTTCCTTATGACTAAACTGACACCCACTTTCTTAAAAATATCATGGGTCTAAATAGCCTTTGTAGGCTGAGAAAAGCACTTTGGTGACATTTGGCTGTAACTTGTTCCCAGTACATTCTAAGTGGCTGCTGACTGTGTGTTGTACCTAAAAGTGCCCAACAAGAATCCCAATGCACTATACATGGGCCCAAATGCCTTCCTTATGACAAAACTGACATTCATTTTCTTAAAAAAATCATTGGTCAAAATAGCCTTTTCAGGCTGAGAGAAGCACTTTGGTGACGTTTCACTGTAACTTGTTCCCAGTACAGTCTAAGTGGCTGCTGACTGTGTGTTGTACCTAAAAGTGCCCAACAAGAATCCCAATGCACTATACATGGGCCCAAATGCCTTCCTTATGACAAAACTGACATTCATTTTCTTAAAAAAATCATTGGTCAAAATAGCCTTTTCAGGCTGAGAGAAGCACTTTGGTGACGTTTCACTGTAACTTGTTCCCAGTACAGTCTAAGTGGCTGCTGACTGTGTGTTGTACCTAAAAGTGCCCAACAAGAATCCCAATGCACTATACATGGGCCCAAATGCCTTCCTTATGACAAAACTGACATTCATTTTCTTAAAAAAATCATTGGTCAAAATAGCCTTTTCAGGCTGAGAGAAGCACTTTGGTGACGTTTCACTGTAACTTGTTCCCAGTACAGTCTAAGTGGCTGCTGACTGTGTGTTGTACCTAAAAGTGCCCAACAAGAATCCCAATGCACTATACATGGGCCCAAAGGCCTTCCTTATGACAAAACTGACACTCATTTTCCTAAAAAAATCATTGGTCAAAATAGCCTTTTCAGGCTGAGAGAAGCACTTTGGTGACGTTTCACTGTAACTTGTTCCCAGTACAGTCTAAGTGGCTGTTGACTGTGTGACTTGGCTAAAAGTGGCCAAATAGAAGCCCAATCCACAATACATGAGCCCAAAGGCCTTCCTTATGACTAAACTGACACCCACTTTCTTAAAAATATCATGGGTCTAAATAGCCTTTGTAGGCTGAGAAAAGCACTTTGGTGACATTTGGCTGTAACTTGTTCCCAGTACATTCTAAGTGGCTGCTGACTGTGTGTTGTACCTAAAAGTGCCCAACAAGAATCCCAATGCACTATACATGGGCCCAAATGCCTTCCTTATGACAAAACTGACATTCATTTTCTTAAAAAAATCATTGGTCAAAATAGCCTTTTCAGGCTGAGAGAAGCACTTTGGTGACGTTTCACTGTAACTTGTTCCCAGTACAGTCTAAGTGGCTGCTGACTGTGTGTTGTACCTAAAAGTGCCCAACAAGAATCCCAATGCACTATACATGGGCCCAAAGGCCTTCCTTATGACAAAACCGACACTCATTTTCCTAAAAAAATCATTGGTCAAAATAGCCTTTTCAGGCTGAGAGAAGCACTTTGGTGACGTTTCACTGTAACTTGTTCCCAGTACAGTCTAAGTGGCTGTTGACTGTGTGACTTGGCTAAAAGTGGCCAAATAGAAGCCCAATCCACAATACATGAGCCCAAAGGCCTTCCTTATGACTTAACTGACACCCACTTTCTTAAAAATATCTTGGGTCTAAATAGCCTTTGTAGGCTGAGAAAAGCACTTTGGTGACATTTGGCTGTAACTTGTTCCCAGTACATTCTAAGTGGCTGCTGACTGTGTGTTGTACCTAAAAGTGCCCAACAAGAATCCCAATGCACTATACATGGGCCCAAATGCCTTCCTTATGACAAAACTGACATTCATTTTCTTAAAAAAATCATTGGTCAAAATAGCCTTTTCAGGCTGAGAGAAGCACTTTGGTGACGTTTCACTGTAACTTGTTCCCAGTACAGTCTAAGTGGCTGCTGACTGTGTGTTGTACCTAAAAGTGCCCAACAAGAATCCCAATGCACTATACATGGGCCCAAATGCCTTCCTTATGACAAAACTGACATTCATTTTCTTAAAAAAATCATTGGTCAAAATAGCCTTTTCAGGCTGAGAGAAGCACTTTGGTGACGTTTCACTGTAACTTGTTCCCAGTACAGTCTAAGTGGCTGCTGACTGTGTGTTGTACCTAAAAGTGCCCAACAAGAATCCCAATGCACTATACATGGGCCCAAATGCCTTCCTTATGACAAAACTGACATTCATTTTCTTAAAAAAATCATTGGTCAAAATAGCCTTTTCAGGCTGAGAGAAGCACTTTGGTGACGTTTCACTGTAACTTGTTCCCAGTACAGTCTAAGTGGCTGCTGACTGTGTGTTGTACCTAAAAGTGCCCAACAAGAATCCCAATGCACTATACATGGGCCCAAAGGCCTTCCTTATGACAAAACTGACACTCATTTTCCTAAAAAAATCATTGGTCAAAATAGCCTTTTCAGGCTGAGAGAAGCACTTTGGTGACGTTTCACTGTAACTTGTTCCCAGTACAGTCTAAGTGGCTGTTGACTGTGTGACTTGGCTAAAAGTGGCCAAATAGAAGCCCAATCCACAATACATGAGCCCAAAGGCCTTCCTTATGACTAAACTGACACCCACTTTCTTAAAAATATCATGGGTCTAAATAGCCTTTGTAGGCTGAGAAAAGCACTTTGGTGACATTTGGCTGTAACTTGTTCCCAGTACATTCTAAGTGGCTGATGACTGTGTGTTGTACCTAAAAGTGCCCAACAAGAATCCCAATGCACTATACATGGGCCCAAATGCCTTCCTTATGACAAAACTGACATTCATTTTCTTAAAAAAATCATTGGTCAAAATAGCCTTTTCAGGCTGAGAGAAGCACTTTGGTGACGTTTCACTGTAACTTGTTCCCAGTACAGTCTAAGTGGCTGCTGACTGTGTGTTGTACCTAAAAGTGCCCAACAAGAATCCCAATGCACTATACATGGGCCCAAAGGCCTTCCTTATGACAAAACCGACACTCATTTTCCTAAAAAAATCATTGGTCAAAATAGCCTTTTCAGGCTGAGAGAAGCACTTTGGTGACGTTTCACTGTAACTTGTTCCCAGTACAGTCTAAGTGGCTGTTGACTGTGTGACTTGGCTAAAAGTGGCCAAATAGAAGCCCAATCCACAATACATGAGCCCAAAGGCCTTCCTTATGACTTAACTGACACCCACTTTCTTAAAAATATCTTGGGTCTAAATAGCCTTTGTAGGCTGAGAAAAGCACTTTGGTGACATTTGGCTGTAACTTGTTCCCAGTACATTCTAAGTGGCTGCTGACTGTGTGTTGTACCTAAAAGTGCCCAACAAGAATCCCAATGCACTATACATGGGCCCAAATGCCTTCCTTATGACAAAACTGACATTCATTTTCTTAAAAAAATCATTGGTCAAAATAGCCTTTTCAGGCTGAGAGAAGCACTTTGGTGACGTTTCACTGTAACTTGTTCCCAGTACAGTCTAAGTGGCTGCTGACTGTGTGTTGTACCTAAAAGTGCCCAACAAGAATCCCAATGCACTATACATGGGCCCAAATGCCTTCCTTATGACAAAACTGACATTCATTTTCTTAAAAAAATCATTGGTCAAAATAGCCTTTTCAGGCTGAGAGAAGCACTTTGGTGACGTTTCACTGTAACTTGTTCCCAGTACAGTCTAAGTGGCTGCTGACTGTGTGTTGTACCTAAAAGTGCCCAACAAGAATCCCAATGCACTATACATGGGCCCAAATGCCTTCCTTATGACAAAACTGACATTCATTTTCTTAAAAAAATCATTGGTCAAAATAGCCTTTTCAGGCTGAGAGAAGCACTTTGGTGACGTTTCACTGTAACTTGTTCCCAGTACAGTCTAAGTGGCTGCTGACTGTGTGTTGTACCTAAAAGTGCCCAACAAGAATCCCAATGCACTATACATGGGCCCAAAGGCCTTCCTTATGACAAAACTGACACTCATTTTCCTAAAAAAATCATTGGTCAAAATAGCCTTTTCAGGCTGAGAGAAGCACTTTGGTGACGTTTCACTGTAACTTGTTCCCAGTACAGTCTAAGTGGCTGTTGACTGTGTGACTTGGCTAAAAGTGGCCAAATAGAAGCCCAATCCACAATACATGAGCCCAAAGGCCTTCCTTATGACTAAACTGACACCCACTTTCTTAAAAATATCTTGGGTCTAAATAGCCTTTGTAGGCTGAGAAAAGCACTTTGGTGACATTTGGCTGTAACTTGTTCCCAGTACATTCTAAGTGGCTGCTGACTGTGTGTTGTACCTAAAAGTGCCCAACAAGAATCCCAATGCACTATACATGGGCCCAAATGCCTTCCTTATGACAAAACTGACATTCATTTTCTTAAAAAAATCATTGGTCAAAATAGCCTTTTCAGGCTGAGAGAAGCACTTTGGTGACGTTTCACTGTAACTTGTTCCCAGTACAGTCTAAGTGGCTGCTGACTGTGTGTTGTACCTAAAAGTGCCCAACAAGAATCCCAATGCACTATACATGGGCCCAAATGCCTTCCTTATGACAAAACTGACATTCATTTTCTTAAAAAAATCATTGGTCAAAATAGCCTTTTCAGGCTGAGAGAAGCACTTTGGTGACGTTTCACTGTAACTTGTTCCCAGTACAGTCTAAGTGGCTGCTGACTGTGTGTTGTACCTAAAAGTGCCCAACAAGAATCCCAATGCACTATACATGGGCCCAAATGCCTTCCTTATGACAAAACTGACACTCATTTTCTTAAAAAAAATCATTGGTCAAAATAGCCTTTTCAGGCTGAGAGAAGCACTTTGGTGACGTTTCACTGTAACTTGTTCCCAGTACAGTCTAAGTGGCTGCTGACTGTGTGACTTGGCTAAAAGTGGCCAAATAGAAGCCCAATCCACAATACATGAGCCCAAAGGCCTTCCTTATGACTAAACTGACACCCACTTTCTTAAAAATATCATGGGTCTAAATAGCCTTTGTAGGCTGAGAAAAGCACTTTGGTGACATTTGGCTGTAACTTGTTCCCAGTACATTCTAAGTGGCTGCTGACTGTGTGTTGTACCTAAAAGTGCCCAACAAGAATCCCAATGCACTATACATGGGCCCAAATGCCTTCCTTATGACAAAACTGACATTCATTTTCTTAAAAAAATCATTGGTCAAAATAGCCTTTTCAGGCTGAGAGAAGCACTTTGGTGACGTTTCACTGTAACTTGTTCCCAGTACAGTCTAAGTGGCTGCTGACTGTGTGTTGTACCTAAAAGTGCCCAACAAGAATCCCAATGCACTATACATGGGCCCAAATGCCTTCCTTATGACAAAACTGACATTCATTTTCTTAAAAAAATCATTGGTCAAAATAGCCTTTTCAGGCTGAGAGAAGCACTTTGGTGACGTTTCACTGTAACTTGTTCCCAGTACAGTCTAAGTGGCTGCTGACTGTGTGTTGTACCTAAAAGTGCCCAACAAGAATCCCAATGCACTATACATGGGCCCAAATGCCTTCCTTATGACAAAACTGACATTCATTTTCTTAAAAAAATCATTGGTCAAAATAGCCTTTTCAGGCTGAGAGAAGCACTTTGGTGACGTTTCACTGTAACTTGTTCCCAGTACAGTCTAAGTGGCTGCTGACTGTGTGTTGTACCTAAAAGTGCCCAACAAGAATCCCAATGCACTATACATGGGCCCAAAGGCCTTCCTTATGACAAAACTGACACTCATTTTCCTAAAAAAATCATTGGTCAAAATAGCCTTTTCAGGCTGAGAGAAGCACTTTGGTGACGTTTCACTGTAACTTGTTCCCAGTACAGTCTAAGTGGCTGTTGACTGTGTGACTTGGCTAAAAGTGGCCAAATAGAAGCCCAATCCACAATACATGAGCCCAAAGGCCTTCCTTATGACTAAACTGACACCCACTTTCTTAAAAATATCATGGGTCTAAATAGCCTTTGTAGGCTGAGAAAAGCACTTTGGTGACATTTGGCTGTAACTTGTTCCCAGTACATTCTAAGTGGCTGCTGACTGTGTGTTGTACCTAAAAGTGCCCAACAAGAATCCCAATGCACTATACATGGGCCCAAATGCCTTCCTTATGACAAAACTGACATTCATTTTCTTAAAAAAATCATTGGTCAAAATAGCCTTTTCAGGCTGAGAGAAGCACTTTGGTGACGTTTCACTGTAACTTGTTCCCAGTACAGTCTAAGTGGCTGCTGACTGTGTGTTGTACCTAAAAGTGCCCAACAAGAATCCCAATGCACTATACATGGGCCCAAAGGCCTTCCTTATGACAAAACCGACACTCATTTTCCTAAAAAAATCATTGGTCAAAATAGCCTTTTCAGGCTGAGAGAAGCACTTTGGTGACGTTTCACTGTAACTTGTTCCCAGTACAGTCTAAGTGGCTGTTGACTGTGTGACTTGGCTAAAAGTGGCCAAATAGAAGCCCAATCCACAATACATGAGCCCAAAGGCCTTCCTTATGACTTAACTGACACCCACTTTCTTAAAAATATCTTGGGTCTAAATAGCCTTTGTAGGCTGAGAAAAGCACTTTGGTGACATTTGGCTGTAACTTGTTCCCAGTACATTCTAAGTGGCTGCTGACTGTGTGTTGTACCTAAAAGTGCCCAACAAGAATCCCAATGCACTATACATGGGCCCAAATGCCTTCCTTATGACAAAACTGACATTCATTTTCTTAAAAAAATCATTGGTCAAAATAGCCTTTTCAGGCTGAGAGAAGCACTTTGGTGACGTTTCACTGTAACTTGTTCCCAGTACAGTCTAAGTGGCTGCTGACTGTGTGTTGTACCTAAAAGTGCCCAACAAGAATCCCAATGCACTATACATGGGCCCAAATGCCTTCCTTATGACAAAACTGACATTCATTTTCTTAAAAAAATCATTGGTCAAAATAGCCTTTTCAGGCTGAGAGAAGCACTTTGGTGACGTTTCACTGTAACTTGTTCCCAGTACAGTCTAAGTGGCTGCTGACTGTGTGTTGTACCTAAAAGTGCCCAACAAGAATCCCAATGCACTATACATGGGCCCAAATGCCTTCCTTATGACAAAACTGACATTCATTTTCTTAAAAAAATCATTGGTCAAAATAGCCTTTTCAGGCTGAGAGAAGCACTTTGGTGACGTTTCACTGTAACTTGTTCCCAGTACAGTCTAAGTGGCTGCTGACTGTGTGTTGTACCTAAAAGTGCCCAACAAGAATCCCAATGCACTATACATGGGCCCAAAGGCCTTCCTTATGACAAAACTGACACTCATTTTCCTAAAAAAATCATTGGTCAAAATAGCCTTTTCAGGCTGAGAGAAGCACTTTGGTGACGTTTCACTGTAACTTGTTCCCAGTACAGTCTAAGTGGCTGTTGACTGTGTGACTTGGCTAAAAGTGGCCAAATAGAAGCCCAATCCACAATACATGAGCCCAAAGGCCTTCCTTATGACTAAACTGACACCCACTTTCTTAAAAATATCATGGGTCTAAATAGCCTTTGTAGGCTGAGAAAAGCACTTTGGTGACATTTGGCTGTAACTTGTTCCCAGTACATTCTAAGTGGCTGCTGACTGTGTGTTGTACCTAAAAGTGCCCAACAAGAATCCCAATGCACTATACATGGGCCCAAATGCCTTCCTTATGACAAAACTGACATTCATTTTCTTAAAAAAATCATTGGTCAAAATAGCCTTTTCAGGCTGAGAGAAGCACTTTGGTGACGTTTCACTGTAACTTGTTCCCAGTACAGTCTAAGTGGCTGCTGACTGTGTGTTGTACCTAAAAGTGCCCAACAAGAATCCCAATGCACTATACATGGGCCCAAAGGCCTTCCTTATGACAAAACCGACACTCATTTTCCTAAAAAAATCATTGGTCAAAATAGCCTTTTCAGGCTGAGAGAAGCACTTTGGTGACGTTTCACTGTAACTTGTTCCCAGTACAGTCTAAGTGGCTGTTGACTGTGTGACTTGGCTAAAAGTGGCCAAATAGAAGCCCAATCCACAATACATGAGCCCAAAGGCCTTCCTTATGACTTAACTGACACCCACTTTCTTAAAAATATCTTGGGTCTAAATAGCCTTTGTAGGCTGAGAAAAGCACTTTGGTGACATTTGGCTGTAACTTGTTCCCAGTACATTCTAAGTGGCTGCTGACTGTGTGTTGTACCTAAAAGTGCCCAACAAGAATCCCAATGCACTATACATGGGCCCAAATGCCTTCCTTATGACAAAACTGACATTCATTTTCTTAAAAAAATCATTGGTCAAAATAGCCTTTTCAGGCTGAGAGAAGCACTTTGGTGACGTTTCACTGTAACTTGTTCCCAGTACAGTCTAAGTGGCTGCTGACTGTGTGTTGTACCTAAAAGTGCCCAACAAGAATCCCAATGCACTATACATGGGCCCAAATGCCTTCCTTATGACAAAACTGACATTCATTTTCTTAAAAAAATCATTGGTCAAAATAGCCTTTTCAGGCTGAGAGAAGCACTTTGGTGACGTTTCACTGTAACTTGTTCCCAGTACAGTCTAAGTGGCTGCTGACTGTGTGTTGTACCTAAAAGTGCCCAACAAGAATCCCAATGCACTATACATGGGCCCAAATGCCTTCCTTATGACAAAACTGACATTCATTTTCTTAAAAAAATCATTGGTCAAAATAGCCTTTTCAGGCTGAGAGAAGCACTTTGGTGACGTTTCACTGTAACTTGTTCCCAGTACAGTCTAAGTGGCTGCTGACTGTGTGTTGTACCTAAAAGTGCCCAACAAGAATCCCAATGCACTATACATGGGCCCAAATGCCTTCCTTATGACAAAACTGACATTCATTTTCTTAAAAAAATCATTGGTCAAAATAGCCTTTTCAGGCTGAGAGAAGCACTTTGGTGACGTTTCACTGTAACTTGTTCCCAGTACAGTCTAAGTGGCTGCTGACTGTGTGTTGTACCTAAAAGTGCCCAACAAGAATCCCAATGCACTATACATGGGCCCAAATGCCTTCCTTATGACAAAACTGACACTCATTTTCTTAAAAAAAATCATTGGTCAAAATAGCCTTTTCAGGCTGAGAGAAGCACTTTGGTGACGTTTCACTGTAACTTGTTCCCAGTACAGTCTAAGTGGCTGTTGACTGTGTGACTTGGCTAAAAGTGGCCAAATAGAAGCCCAATCCACAATACATGAGCCCAAAGGCCTTCCTTATGACTAAACTGACACCCACTTTCTTAAAAATATCATGGGTCTAAATAACCTTTGTAGGCTGAGAAAAGCACTTTGGTGACATTTGGCTGTAACTTGTTCCCAGTACATTCTAAGTGGCTGCTGACTGTGTGTTGTACCTAAAAGTGCCCAACAAGAATCCCAATGCACTATACATGGGCCCAAATGCCTTCCTTATGACAAAACTGACATTCATTTTCTTAAAAAAATCATTGGTCAAAATAGCCTTTTCAGGCTGAGAGAAGCACTTTGGTGACGTTTCACTGTAACTTGTTCCCAGTACAGTCTAAGTGGCTGCTGACTGTGTGTTGTACCTAAAAGTGCCCAACAAGAATCCCAATGCACTATACATGGGCCCAAAGGCCTTCCTTATGACAAAACTGACACTCATTTTCCTAAAAAAATCATTGGTCAAAATAGCCTTTTCAGGCTGAGAGAAGCACTTTGGTGACGTTTCACTGTAACTTGTTCCCAGTACAGTCTAAGTGGCTGTTGACTGTGTGACTTGGCTAAAAGTGGCCAAATAGAAGCCCAATCCACAATACATGAGCCCAAAGGCCTTCCTTATGACTAAACTGACACCCACTTTCTTAAAAATATCATGGGTCTAAATAGCCTTTGTAGGCTGAGAAAAGCACTTTGGTGACATTTGGCTGTAACTTGTTCCCAGTACATTCTAAGTGGCTGCTGACTGTGTGTTGTACCTAAAAGTGCCCAACAAGAATCCCAATGCACTATACATGGGCCCAAATGCCTTCCTTATGACAAAACTGACATTCATTTTCTTAAAAAAATCATTGGTCAAAATAGCCTTTTCAGGCTGAGAGAAGCACTTTGGTGACGTTTCACTGTAACTTGTTCCCAGTACAGTCTAAGTGGCTGCTGACTGTGTGTTGTACCTAAAAGTGCCCAACAAGAATCCCAATGCACTATACATGGGATTCTTATGACAAAACCGACACTCATTTTCCTAAAAAAATCATTGGTCAAAATAGCCTTTTCAGGCTGAGAGAAGCACTTTGGTGACGTTTCACTGTAACTTGTTCCCAGTACAGTCTAAGTGGCTGTTGACTGTGTGACTTGGCTAAAAGTGGCCAAATAGAAGCCCAATCCACAATACATGAGCCCAAAGGCCTTCCTTATGACTTAACTGACACCCACTTTCTTAAAAATATCTTGGGTCTAAATAGCCTTTGTAGGCTGAGAAAAGCACTTTGGTGACATTTGGCTGTAACTTGTTCCCAGTACATTCTAAGTGGCTGCTGACTGTGTGTTGTACCTAAAAGTGCCCAACAAGAATCCCAATGCACTATACATGGGCCCAAATGCCTTCCTTATGACAAAACTGACATTCATTTTCTTAAAAAAATCATTGGTCAAAATAGCCTTTTCAGGCTGAGAGAAGCACTTTGGTGACGTTTCACTGTAACTTGTTCCCAGTACAGTCTAAGTGGCTGCTGACTGTGTGTTGTACCTAAAAGTGCCCAACAAGAATCCCAATGCACTATACATGGGCCCAAATGCCTTCCTTATGACAAAACTGACATTCATTTTCTTAAAAAAAATCATTGGTCAAAATAGCCTTTTCAGGCTGAGAGAAGCACTTTGGTGACGTTTCACTGTAACTTGTTCCCAGTACAGTCTAAGTGGCTGCTGACTGTGTGTTGTACCTAAAAGTGCCCAACAAGAATCCCAATGCACTATACATGGGCCCAAATGCCTTCCTTATGACAAAACTGACATTCATTTTCTTAAAAAAATCATTGGTCAAAATAGCCTTTTCAGGCTGAGAGAAGCACTTTGGTGACGTTTCACTGTAACTTGTTCCCAGTACAGTCTAAGTGGCTGCTGACTGTGTGTTGTACCTAAAAGTGCCCAACAAGAATCCCAATGCACTATACATGGGCCCAAAGGCCTTCCTTATGACAAAACTGACACTCATTTTCCTAAAAAAATCATTGGTCAAAATAGCCTTTTCAGGCTGAGAGAAGCACTTTGGTGACGTTTCACTGTAACTTGTTCCCAGTACAGTCTAAGTGGCTGTTGACTGTGTGACTTGGCTAAAAGTGGCCAAATAGAAGCCCAATCCACAATACATGAGCCCAAAGGCCTTCCTTATGACTAAACTGACACCCACTTTCTTAAAAATATCATGGGTCTAAATAGCCTTTGTAGGCTGAGAAAAGCACTTTGGTGACATTTGGCTGTAACTTGTTCCCAGTACATTCTAAGTGGCTGCTGACTGTGTGTTGTACCTAAAAGTGCCCAACAAGAATCCCAATGCACTATACATGGGCCCAAATGCCTTCCTTATGACAAAACTGACATTCATTTTCTTAAAAAAATCATTGGTCAAAATAGCCTTTTCAGGCTGAGAGAAGCACTTTGGTGACGTTTCACTGTAACTTGTTCCCAGTACAGTCTAAGTGGCTGTTGACTGTGTGACTTGGCTGAAAGTGGCCAAATAGAAGCCCAATCCACAATACATGAGCCCAAAGGCCTTCCTTATGACTAAACTGACACCCACTTTCTTAAAAATATCATGGGTCTAAATAGCCTTTGTAGGCTGAGAAAAGCACTTTGGTGACATTTGGCTGTAACTTGTTCCCAGTACATTCTAAGTGGCTGCTGACTGTGTGTTGTACCTAAAAGTGCCCAACAAGAATCCCAATGCACTATACATGGGCCCAAATGCCTTCCTTATGACAAAACTGACATTCATTTTCTTAAAAAAATCATTGGTCAAAATAGCCATTTCAGGCTGAGAGAAGCACTTTGGTGACGTTTCACTGTAACTTGTTCCCAGTACAGTCTAAGTGGCTGTTGACTGTGTGACTTGGCTGAAAGTGGCCAAATAGAAGCCCAATCCACAATACATGAGCCCAAAGGCCTTCCTTATGACTAAACTGACACCCACTTTCTTAAAAATATCATGGGTCTAAATAGCCTTTGTAGGCTGAGAAAAGCACTTTGGTGACATTTGGCTGTAACTTGTTCCCAGTACATTCTAAGTGGCTACTGACTGTGTGTTGTACCTAAAAGTGCCCAACAAGAATCCCAATGCACTATACATGGGCCCAAATGCCTTCCTTATGACAAAACTGACATTCATTTTCTTAAAAAAATCATTGGTCAAAATAGCCTTTTCAGGCTGAGAGAAGCACTTTGGTGACGTTTCACTGTAACTTGTTCCCAGTACAGTCTAAGTGGCTGCTGACTGTGTGTTGTACCTAAAAGTGCCCAACAAGAATCCCAATGCACTATACATGGGCCCAAATGCCTTCCTTATGACAAAACTGACATTCATTTTCTTAAAAAAATCATTGGTCAAAATAGCCTTTTCAGGCTGAGAGAAGCACTTTGGTGACGTTTCACTGTAACTTGTTCCCAGTACAGTCTAAGTGGCTGCTGACTGTGTGTTGTACCTAAAAGTGCCCAACAAGAATCCCAATGCACTATACATGGGCCCAAATGCCTTCCTTATGACAAAACTGACACTCATTTTCCTAAAAAAATCATTGGTCAAAATAGCCTTTTCAGGCTGAGAGAAGCACTTTGGTGACGTTTCACTGTAACTTGTTCCCAGTACAGTCTAAGTGGCTGCTGACTGTGTGTTGTACCTAAAAGTGCCCAACAAGAATCCCAATGCACTATACATGGGCCCAAATGCCTTCCTTATGACAAAACTGACACTCATTTTCTTAAAAAAAATCATTGGTCAAAATAGCCTTTTCAGGCTGAGAGAAGCACTTTGGTGACGTTTCACTGTAACTTGTTCCCAGTACAGTCTAAGTGGCTGCTGACTGTGTGACTTGGCTAAAAGTGGCCAAATAGAAGCCCAATCCACAATACATGAGCCCAAAGGCCTTCCTTATGACTAAACTGACACCCACTTTCTTAAAAATATCATGGGTCTAAATAGCCTTTGTAGGCTGAGAAAAGCACTTTGGTGACATTTGGCTGTAACTTGTTCCCAGTACATTCTAAGTGGCTGCTGACTGTGTGTTGTACCTAAAAGTGCCCAACAAGAATCCCAATGCACTATACATGGGCCCAAATGCCTTCCTTATGACAAAACTGACATTCATTTTCTTAAAAAAATCATTGGTCAAAATAGCCTTTTCAGGCTGAGAGAAGCACTTTGGTGACGTTTCACTGTAACTTGTTCCCAGTACAGTCTAAGTGGCTGCTGACTGTGTGTTGTACCTAAAAGTGCCCAACAAGAATCCCAATGCACTATACATGGGCCCAAATGCCTTCCTTATGACAAAACTGACATTCATTTTCTTAAAAAAATCATTGGTCAAAATAGCCTTTTCAGGCTGAGAGAAGCACTTTGGTGACGTTTCACTGTAACTTGTTCCCAGTACAGTCTAAGTGGCTGCTGACTGTGTGTTGTACCTAAAAGTGCCCAACAAGAATCCCAATGCACTATACATGGGCCCAAATGCCTTCCTTATGACAAAACTGACATTCATTTTCTTAAAAAAATCATTGGTCAAAATAGCCTTTTCAGGCTGAGAGAAGCACTTTGGTGACGTTTCACTGTAACTTGTTCCCAGTACAGTCTAAGTGGCTGCTGACTGTGTGTTGTACCTAAAAGTGCCCAACAAGAATCCCAATGCACTATACATGGGCCCAAAGGCCTTCCTTATGACAAAACTGACACTCATTTTCCTAAAAAAATCATTGGTCAAAATAGCCTTTTCAGGCTGAGAGAAGCACTTTGGTGACGTTTCACTGTAACTTGTTCCCAGTACAGTCTAAGTGGCTGTTGACTGTGTGACTTGGCTAAAAGTGGCCAAATAGAAGCCCAATCCACAATACATGAGCCCAAAGGCCTTCCTTATGACTAAACTGACACCCACTTTCTTAAAAATATCATGGGTCTAAATAGCCTTTGTAGGCTGAGAAAAGCACTTTGGTGACATTTGGCTGTAACTTGTTCCCAGTACATTCTAAGTGGCTGCTGACTGTGTGTTGTACCTAAAAGTGCCCAACAAGAATCCCAATGCACTATACATGGGCCCAAATGCCTTCCTTATGACAAAACTGACATTCATTTTCTTAAAAAAATCATTGGTCAAAATAGCCTTTTCAGGCTGAGAGAAGCACTTTGGTGACGTTTCACTGTAACTTGTTCCCAGTACAGTCTAAGTGGCTGTTGACTGTGTGACTTGGCTGAAAGTGGCCAAATAGAAGCCCAATCCACAATACATGAGCCCAAAGGCCTTCCTTATGACTAAACTGACACCCACTTTCTTAAAAATATCATGGGTCTAAATAGCCTTTGTAGGCTGAGAAAAGCACTTTGGTGACATTTGGCTGTAACTTGTTCCCAGTACATTCTAAGTGGCTGCTGACTGTGTGTTGTACCTAAAAGTGCCCAACAAGAATCCCAATGCACTATACATGGGCCCAAATGCCTTCCTTATGACAAAACTGACATTCATTTTCTTAAAAAAATCATTGGTCAAAATAGCCATTTCAGGCTGAGAGAAGCACTTTGGTGACGTTTCACTGTAACTTGTTCCCAGTACAGTCTAAGTGGCTGTTGACTGTGTGACTTGGCTGAAAGTGGCCAAATAGAAGCCCAATCCACAATACATGAGCCCAAAGGCCTTCCTTATGACTAAACTGACACCCACTTTCTTAAAAATATCATGGGTCTAAATAGCCTTTGTAGGCTGAGAAAAGCACTTTGGTGACATTTGGCTGTAACTTGTTCCCAGTACATTCTAAGTGGCTACTGACTGTGTGTTGTACCTAAAAGTGCCCAACAAGAATCCCAATGCACTATACATGGGCCCAAATGCCTTCCTTATGACAAAACTGACATTCATTTTCTTAAAAAAATCATTGGTCAAAATAGCCTTTTCAGGCTGAGAGAAGCACTTTGGTGACGTTTCACTGTAACTTGTTCCCAGTACAGTCTAAGTGGCTGCTGACTGTGTGTTGTACCTAAAAGTGCCCAACAAGAATCCCAATGCACTATACATGGGCCCAAATGCCTTCCTTATGACAAAACTGACATTCATTTTCTTAAAAAAATCATTGGTCAAAATAGCCTTTTCAGGCTGAGAGAAGCACTTTGGTGACGTTTCACTGTAACTTGTTCCCAGTACAGTCTAAGTGGCTGCTGACTGTGTGTTGTACCTAAAAGTGCCCAACAAGAATCCCAATGCACTATACATGGGCCCAAATGCCTTCCTTATGACAAAACTGACACTCATTTTCCTAAAAAAATCATTGGTCAAAATAGCCTTTTCAGGCTGAGAGAAGCACTTTGGTGACGTTTCACTGTAACTTGTTCCCAGTACAGTCTAAGTGGCTGCTGACTGTGTGTTGTACCTAAAAGTGCCCAACAAGAATCCCAATGCACTATACATGGGCCCAAATGCCTTCCTTATGACAAAACTGACACTCATTTTCTTAAAAAAAATCATTGGTCAAAATAGCCTTTTCAGGCTGAGAGAAGCACTTTGGTGACGTTTCACTGTAACTTGTTCCCAGTACAGTCTAAGTGGCTGCTGACTGTGTGACTTGGCTAAAAGTGGCCAAATAGAAGCCCAATCCACAATACATGAGCCCAAAGGCCTTCCTTATGACTAAACTGACACCCACTTTCTTAAAAATATCATGGGTCTAAATAGCCTTTGTAGGCTGAGAAAAGCACTTTGGTGACATTTGGCTGTAACTTGTTCCCAGTACATTCTAAGTGGCTGCTGACTGTGTGTTGTACCTAAAAGTGCCCAACAAGAATCCCAATGCACTATACATGGGCCCAAATGCCTTCCTTATGACAAAACTGACATTCCTTTTCTTAAAAAAATCATTGGTCAAAATAGCCTTTTCAGGCTGAGAGAAGCACTTTGGTGACGTTTCACTGTAACTTGTTCCCAGTACAGTCTAAGTGGCTGCTGACTGTGTGTTGTACCTAAAAGTGCCCAACAAGAATCCCAATGCACTATACATGGGCCCAAATGCCTTCCTTATGACAAAACTGACATTCATTTTCTTAAAAAAATCATTGGTCAAAATAGCCTTTTCAGGCTGAGAGAAGCACTTTGGTGACGTTTCACTGTAACTTGTTCCCAGTACAGTCTAAGTGGCTGCTGACTGTGTGTTGTACCTAAAAGTGCCCAACAAGAATCCCAATGCACTATACATGGGCCCAAATGCCTTCCTTATGACAAAACTGACATTCATTTTCTTAAAAAAATCATTGGTCAAAATAGCCTTTTCAGGCTGAGAGAAGCACTTTGGTGACGTTTCACTGTAACTTGTTCCCAGTACAGTCTAAGTGGCTGCTGACTGTGTGTTGTACCTAAAAGTGCCCAACAAGAATCCCAATGCACTATACATGGGCCCAAATGCCTTCCTTATGACAAAACTGACATTCATTTTCTTAAAAAAATCATTGGTCAAAATAGCCTTTTCAGGCTGAGAGAAGCACTTTGGTGACGTTTCACTGTAACTTGTTCCCAGTACAGTCTAAGTGGCTGCTGACTGTGTGTTGTACCTAAAAGTGCCCAACAAGAATCCCAATGCACTATACATGGGCCCAAAGGCCTTCCTTATGACAAAACTGACACTCATTTTCCTAAAAAAATCATTGGTCAAAATAGCCTTTTCAGGCTGAGAGAAGCACTTTGGTGACGTTTCACTGTAACTTGTTCCCAGTACAGTCTAAGTGGCTGTTGACTGTGTGACTTGGCTAAAAGTGGCCAAATAGAAGCCCAATCCACAATACATGAGCCCAAAGGCCTTCCTTATGACTAAACTGACACCCACTTTCTTAAAAATATCATGGGTCTAAATAGCCTTTGTAGGCTGAGAAAAGCACTTTGGTGACATTTGGCTGTAACTTGTTCCCAGTACATTCTAAGTGGCTGCTGACTGTGTGTTGTACCTAAAAGTGCCCAACAAGAATCCCAATGCACTATACATGGGCCCAAATGCCTTCCTTATGACAAAACTGACATTCATTTTCTTAAAAAAATCATTGGTCAAAATAGCCATTTCAGGCTGAGAGAAGCACTTTGGTGACGTTTCACTGTAACTTGTTCCCAGTACAGTCTAAGTGGCTGTTGACTGTGTGACTTGGCTGAAAGTGGCCAAATAGAAGCCCAATCCACAATACATGAGCCCAAAGGCCTTCCTTATGACTAAACTGACACCCACTTTCTTAAAAATATCATGGGTCTAAATAGCCTTTGTAGGCTGAGAAAAGCACTTTGGTGACATTTGGCTGTAACTTGTTCCCAGTACATTCTAAGTGGCTACTGACTGTGTGTTGTACCTAAAAGTGCCCAACAAGAATCCCAATGCACTATACATGGGCCCAAATGCCTTCCTTATGACAAAACTGACATTCATTTTCTTAAAAAAATCATTGGTCAAAATAGCCTTTTCAGGCTGAGAGAAGCACTTTGGTGACGTTTCACTGTAACTTGTTCCCAGTACAGTCTAAGTGGCTGCTGACTGTGTGTTGTACCTAAAAGTGCCCAACAAGAATCCCAATGCACTATACATGGGCCCAAATGCCTTCCTTATGACAAAACTGACATTCATTTTCTTAAAAAAATCATTGGTCAAAATAGCCTTTTCAGGCTGAGAGAAGCACTTTGGTGACGTTTCACTGTAACTTGTTCCCAGTACAGTCTAAGTGGCTGCTGACTGTGTGTTGTACCTAAAAGTGCCCAACAAGAATCCCAATGCACTATACATGGGCCCAAATGCCTTCCTTATGACAAAACTGACACTCATTTTCCTAAAAAAATCATTGGTCAAAATAGCCTTTTCAGGCTGAGAGAAGCACTTTGGTGACGTTTCACTGTAACTTGTTCCCAGTACAGTCTAAGTGGCTGCTGACTGTGTGTTGTACCTAAAAGTGCCCAACAAGAATCCCAATGCACTATACATGGGCCCAAATGCCTTCCTTATGACAAAACTGACACTCATTTTCTTAAAAAAAATCATTGGTCAAAATAGCCTTTTCAGGCTGAGAGAAGCACTTTGGTGACGTTTCACTGTAACTTGTTCCCAGTACAGTCTAAGTGGCTGCTGACTGTGTGACTTGGCTAAAAGTGGCCAAATAGAAGCCCAATCCACAATACATGAGCCCAAAGGCCTTCCTTATGACTAAACTGACACCCACTTTCTTAAAAATATCATGGGTCTAAATAGCCTTTGTAGGCTGAGAAAAGCACTTTGGTGACATTTGGCTGTAACTTGTTCCCAGTACATTCTAAGTGGCTGCTGACTGTGTGTTGTACCTAAAAGTGCCCAACAAGAATCCCAATGCACTATACATGGGCCCAAATGCCTTCCTTATGACAAAACTGACATTCATTTTCTTAAAAAAATCATTGGTCAAAATAGTCTTTTCAGGCTGAGAGAAGCACTTTGGTGACGTTTCACTGTAACTTGTTCCCAGTACAGTCTAAGTGGCTGCTGACTGTGTGTTGTACCTAAAAGTGCCCAACAAGAATCCCAATGCACTATACATGGGCCCAAATGCCTTCCTTATGACAAAACTGACATTCATTTTCTTAAAAAAATCATTGGTCAAAATAGCCTTTTCAGGCTGAGAGAAGCACTTTGGTGACGTTTCACTGTAACTTGTTCCCAGTACAGTCTAAGTGGCTGCTGACTGTGTGTTGTACCTAAAAGTGCCCAACAAGAATCCCAATGCACTATACATGGGCCCAAATGCCTTCCTTATGACAAAACTGACATTCATTTTCTTAAAAAAATCATTGGTCAAAATAGCCTTTTCAGGCTGAGAGAAGCACTTTGGTGACGTTTCACTGTAACTTGTTCCCAGTACAGTCTAAGTGGCTGCTGACTGTGTGTTGTACCTAAAAGTGCCCAACAAGAATCCCAATGCACTATACATGGGCCCAAAGGCCTTCCTTATGACAAAACTGACACTCATTTTCCTAAAAAAATCATTGGTCAAAATAGCCTTTTCAGGCTGAGAGAAGCACTTTGGTGACGTTTCACTGTAACTTGTTCCCAGTACAGTCTAAGTGGCTGTTGACTGTGTGACTTGGCTAAAAGTGGCCAAATAGAAGCCCAATCCACAATACATGAGCCCAAAGGCCTTCCTTATGACTAAACTGACACCCACTTTCTTAAAAATATCATGGGTCTAAATAGCCTTTGTAGGCTGAGAAAAGCACTTTGGTGACATTTGGCTGTAACTTGTTCCCAGTACATTCTAAGTGGCTGCTGACTGTGTGTTGTACCTAAAAGTGCCCAACAAGAATCCCAATGCACTATACATGGGCCCAAATGCCTTCCTTATGACAAAACTGACATTCATTTTCTTAAAAAAATCATTGGTCAAAATAGCCTTTTCAGGCTGAGAGAAGCACTTTGGTGACGTTTCACTGTAACTTGTTCCCAGTACAGTCTAAGTGGCTGTTGACTGTGTGACTTGGCTGAAAGTGGCCAAATAGAAGCCCAATCCACAATACATGAGCCCAAAGGCCTTCCTTATGACTAAACTGACACCCACTTTCTTAAAAATATCATGGGTCTAAATAGCCTTTGTAGGCTGAGAAAAGCACTTTGGTGACATTTGGCTGTAACTTGTTCCCAGTACATTCTAAGTGGCTGCTGACTGTGTGTTGTACCTAAAAGTGCCCAACAAGAATCCCAATGCACTATACATGGGCCCAAATGCCTTCCTTATGACAAAACTGACATTCATTTTCTTAAAAAAATCATTGGTCAAAATAGCCATTTCAGGCTGAGAGAAGCACTTTGGTGACGTTTCACTGTAACTTGTTCCCAGTACAGTCTAAGTGGCTGCTGACTGTGTGTTGTACCTAAAAGTGCCCAACAAGAATCCCAATGCACTATACATGGGCCCAAATGCCTTCCTTATGACAAAACTGACATTCATTTTCTTAAAAAAATCATTGGTCAAAATAGCCTTTTCAGGCTGAGAGAAGCACTTTGGTGACGTTTCACTGTAACTTGTTCCCAGTACAGTCTAAGTGGCTGCTGACTGTGTGTTGTACCTAAAAGTGCCCAACAAGAATCCCAATGCACTATACATGGGCCCAAATGCCTTCCTTATGACAAAACTGACACTCATTTTCCTAAAGAAATCATTGGTCAAAATAGCCTTTTCAGGCTGAGAGAAGCACTTTGGTGACGTTTCACTGTAACTTGTTCCCAGTACAGTCTAAGTGGCTGCTGACTGTGTGTTGTACCTAAAAGTGCCCAACAAGAATCCCAATGCACTATACATGGGCCCAAATGCCTTCCTTATGACAAAACTGACACTCATTTTCTTAAAAAAAATCATTGGTCAAAATAGCCTTTTCAGGCTGAGAGAAGCACTTTGGTGACGTTTCACTGTAACTTGTTCCCAGTACAGTCTAAGTGGCTGCTGACTGTGTGACTTGGCTAAAAGTGGCCAAATAGAAGCCCAATCCACAATACATGAGCCCAAAGGCCTTCCTTATGACTAAACTGACACCCACTTTCTTAAAAATATCATGGGTCTAAATAGCCTTTGTAGGCTGAGAAAAGCACTTTGGTGACATTTGGCTGTAACTTGTTCCCAGTACATTCTAAGTGGCTGCTGACTGTGTGTTGTACCTAAAAGTGCCCAACAAGAATCCCAATGCACTATACATGGGCCCAAATGCCTTCCTTATGACAAAACTGACATTCATTTTCTTAAAAAAATCATTGGTCAAAATAGCCTTTTCAGGCTGAGAGAAGCACTTTGGTGACGTTTCACTGTAACTTGTTCCCAGTACAGTCTAAGTGGCTGCTGACTGTGTGTTGTACCTAAAAGTGCCCAACAAGAATCCCAATGCACTATACATGGGCCCAAATGCCTTCTTTATGACAAAACTGACATTCATTTTCTTAAAAAAATCATTGGTCAAAATAGCCTTTTCAGGCTGAGAGAAGCACTTTGGTGACGTTTCACTGTAACTTGTTCCCAGTACAGTCTAAGTGGCTGCTGACTGTGTGTTGTACCTAAAAGTGCCCAACAAGAATCCCAATGCACTATACATGGGCCCAAATGCCTTCCTTATGACAAAACTGACATTCATTTTCTTAAAAAAATCATTGGTCAAAATAGCCTTTTCAGGCTGAGAGAAGCACTTTGGTGACGTTTCACTGTAACTTGTTCCCAGTACAGTCTAAGTGGCTGCTGACTGTGTGTTGTACCTAAAAGTGCCCAACAAGAATCCCAATGCACTATACATGGGCCCAAATGCCTTCCTTATGACAAAACTGACATTCATTTTCTTAAAAAAATCATTGGTCAAAATAGCCTTTTCAGGCTGAGAGAAGCACTTTGGTGACGTTTCACTGTAACTTGTTCCCAGTACAGTCTAAGTGGCTGCTGACTGTGTGTTGTACCTAAAAGTGCCCAACAAGAATCCCAATGCACTATACATGGGCCCAAAGGCCTTCCTTATGACAAAACTGACACTCATTTTCCTAAAAAAATCATTGGTCAAAATAGCCTTTTCAGGCTGAGAGAAGCACTTTGGTGACGTTTCACTGTAACTTGTTCCCAGTACAGTCTAAGTGGCTGTTGACTGTGTGACTTGGCTAAAAGTGGCCAAATAGAAGCCCAATCCACAATACATGAGCCCAAAGGCCTTCCTTATGACTAAACTGACACCCACTTTCTTAAAAATATCATGGGTCTAAATAGCCTTTGTAGGCTGAGAAAAGCACTTTGGTGACATTTGGCTGTAACTTGTTCCCAGTACATTCTAAGTGGCTGCTGACTGTGTGTTGTACCTAAAAGTGCCCAACAAGAATCCCAATGCACTATACATGGGCCCAAATGCCTTCCTTATGACAAAACTGACATTCATTTTCTTAAAAAAATCATTGGTCAAAATAGCCTTTTCAGGCTGAGAGAAGCACTTTGGTGACGTTTCACTGTAACTTGTTCCCAGTACAGTCTAAGTGGCTGCTGACTGTGTGTTGTACCTAAAAGTGCCCAACAAGAATCCCAATGCACTATACATGGGCCCAAATGCCTTCCTTATGACAAAACTGACACTCATTTTCCTAAAAAAATCATTGGTCAAAATAGCCTTTTCAGGCTGAGAGAAGCACTTTGGTGACGTTTCACTGTAACTTGTTCCCAGTACAGTCTAAGTGGCTGCTGACTGTGTGTTGTACCTAAAAGTGCCCAACAAGAATCCCAATGCACTATACATGGGCCCAAATGCCTTCCTTATGACAAAACTGACACTCATTTTCTTAAAAAAAATCATTGGTCAAAATAGCCTTTTCAGGCTGAGAGAAGCACTTTGGTGACGTTTCACTGTAACTTGTTCCCAGTACAGTCTAAGTGGCTGCTGACTGTGTGACTTGGCTAAAAGTGGCCAAATAGAAGCCCAATCCACAATACATGAGCCCAAAGGCCTTCCTTATGACTAAACTGACACCCACTTTCTTAAAAATATCATGGGTCTAAATAGCCTTTGTAGGCTGAGAAAAGCACTTTGGTGACATTTGGCTGTAACTTGTTCCCAGTACATTCTAAGTGGCTGCTGACTGTGTGTTGTACCTAAAAGTGCCCAACAAGAATCCCAATGCACTATACATGGGCCCAAATGCCTTCCTTATGACAAAACTGACATTCATTTTCTTAAAAAAATCATTGGTCAAAATAGCCTTTTCAGGCTGAGAGAAGCACTTTGGTGACTTTTCACTGTAACTTGTTCCCAGTACAGTCTAAGTGGCTGCTGACTGTGTGTTGTACCTAAAAGTGCCCAACAAGAATCCCAATGCACTATACATGGGCCCAAATGCCTTCCTTATGACAAAACTGACATTCATTTTCTTAAAAAAATCATTGGTCAAAATAGCCTTTTCAGGCTGAGAGAAGCACTTTGGTGACGTTTCACTGTAACTTGTTCCCAGTACAGTCTAAGTGGCTGCTGACTGTGTGTTGTACCTAAAAGTGCCCAACAAGAATCCCAATGCACTATACATGGGCCCAAATGCCTTCCTTATGACAAAACTGACATTCATTTTCTTAAAAAAATCATTGGTCAAAATAGCCTTTTCAGGCTGAGAGAAGCACTTTGGTGACGTTTCACTGTAACTTGTTCCCAGTACAGTCTAAGTGGCTGCTGACTGTGTGTTGTACCTAAAAGTGCCCAACAAGAATCCCAATGCACTATACATGGGCCCAAATGCCTTCCTTATGACAAAACTGACATTCATTTTCTTAAAAAAATCATTGGTCAAAATAGCCTTTTCAGGCTGAGAGAAGCACTTTGGTGACGTTTCACTGTAACTTGTTCCCAGTACAGTCTAAGTGGCTGCTGACTGTGTGTTGTACCTAAAAGTGCCCAACAAGAATCCCAATGCACTATACATGGGCCCAAAGGCCTTCCTTATGACAAAACTGACACTCATTTTCCTAAAAAAATCATTGGTCAAAATAGCCTTTTCAGGCTGAGAGAAGCACTTTGGTGACGTTTCACTGTAACTTGTTCCCAGTACAGTCTAAGTGGCTGTTGACTGTGTGACTTGGCTAAAAGTGGCCAAATAGAAGCCCAATCCACAATACATGAGCCCAAAGGCCTTCCTTATGACTAAACTGACACCCACTTTCTTAAAAATATCTTGGGTCTAAATAGCCTTTGTAGGCTGAGAAAAGCACTTTGGTGACATTTGGCTGTAACTTGTTCCCAGTACATTCTAAGTGGCTGCTGACTGTGTGTTGTACCTAAAAGTGCCCAACAAGAATCCCAATGCACTATACATGGGCCCAAATGCCTTCCTTATGACAAAACTGACATTCATTTTCTTAAAAAAATCATTGGTCAAAATAGCCTTTTCAGGCTGAGAGAAGCACTTTGGTGACGTTTCACTGTAACTTGTTCCCAGTACAGTCTAAGTGGCTGCTGACTGTGTGTTGTACCTAAAAGTGCCCAACAAGAATCCCAATGCACTATACATGGGCCCAAATGCCTTCCTTATGACAAAACTGACATTCATTTTCTTAAAAAAATCATTGGTCAAAATAGCCTTTTCAGGCTGAGAGAAGCACTTTGGTGACGTTTCACTGTAACTTGTTCCCAGTACAGTCTAAGTGGCTGCTGACTGTGTGTTGTACCTAAAAGTGCCCAACAAGAATCCCAATGCACTATACATGGGCCCAAAGGCCTTCCTTATGACAAAACTGACACTCATTTTCCTAAAAAAATCATTGGTCAAAATAGCCTTTTCAGGCTGAGAGAAGCACTTTGGTGACGTTTCACTGTAACTTGTTCCCAGTACAGTCTAAGTGGCTGTTGACTGTGTGACTTGGCTAAAAGTGGCCAAATAGAAGCCCAATCCACAATACATGAGCCCAAAGGCCTTCCTTATGACTAAACTGACACCCACTTTCTTAAAAATATCTTGGGTCTAAATAGCCTTTGTAGGCTGAGAAAAGCACTTTGGTGACATTTGGCTGTAACTTGTTCCCAGTACATTCTAAGTGGCTGCTGACTGTGTGTTGTACCTAAAAGTGCCCAACAAGAATCCCAATGCACTATACATGGGCCCAAATGCCTTCCTTATGACAAAACTGACACTCATTTTCCTAAAAAAATCCTTGGTCAAAATAGCCTTTTCAGGCTGAGAGAAGCACTTTGGTGACGTTTCACTGTAACATGTTCCCAGTACAGTCTAAGTGGCTGCTGACTGTGTGTTGTACCTAAAAGTGCCCAACAAGAATCCCAATGCACTATACATGGGCCCAAATGCCTTCCTTATGACAAAACTGACACTCATTTTCTTTAAAAAAATCATTGGTCAAAATAGCCTTTTCAGGCTGAGAGAAGCACTTTGGTGACGTTTCACTGTAACTTGTTCCCAGTACAGTCTAAGTGGCTGCTGACTGTGTGACTTGGCTAAAAGTGGCCAAATAGAATCCCAATCCACAATACATGAGCCCAAAGGCCTTCCTTATGACTAAACTGACACCCACTTTCTTAAAAATATCATGGGTCTAAATAGCCTTTGTAGGCTGAGAAAAGCACTTTGGTGACATTTGGCTGTAACTTGTTCCCAGTACATTCTAAGTGGCTGCTGACTGTGTGTTGTACCTAAAAGTGCCCAACAAGAATCCCAATGCACTATACATGGGCCCAAATGCCTTCCTTATGACAAAACTGACATTCATTTTCTTAAAAAAATCATTGGTCAAAATAGCCTTTTCAGGCTGAGAGAAGCACTTTGGTGACGTTTCACTGTAACTTGTTCCCAGTACAGTCTAAGTGGCTGCTGACTGTGTGTTGTACCTAAAAGTGCCCAACAAGAATCCCAATGCACTATACATGGGCCCAAATGCCTTCCTTATGACAAAACTGACATTCATTTTCTTAAAAAAATCATTGGTCAAAATAGCCTTTTCAGGCTGAGAGAAGCACTTTGGTGACGTTTCACTGTAACTTGTTCCCAGTACAGTCTAAGTGGCTGCTGACTGTGTGTTGTACCTAAAAGTGCCCAACAAGAATCCCAATGCACTATACATGGGCCCAAATGCCTTCCTTATGACAAAACTGACATTCATTTTCTTAAAAAAATCATTGGTCAAAATAGCCTTTTCAGGCTGAGAGAAGCACTTTGGTGACGTTTCACTGTAACTTGTTCCCAGTAGAGTCTAAGTGGCTGCTGACTGTGTGTTGTACCTAAAAGTGCCCAACAAGAATCCCAATGCACTTTACATGGGCCCAAATGCCTTCCTTATGACAAAACTGACATTCATTTTCTTAAAAAAATCATTGGTCAAAATAGCCTTTTCAGGCTGAGAGAAGCACTTTGGTGACGTTTCACTGTAACTTGTTCCCAGTACAGTCTAAGTGGCTGCTGACTGTGTGTTGTACCTAAAAGTGCCCAACAAGAATCCCAATGCACTATACATGGGCCCAAAGGCCTTCCTTATGACAAAACTGACACTCATTTTCCTAAAAAAATCATTGGTCAAAATAGCCTTTTCAGGCTGAGAGAAGCACTTTGGTGACGTTTCACTGTAACTTGTTCCCAGTACAGTCTAAGTGGCTGTTGACTGTGTGACTTGGCTAAAAGTGGCCAAATAGAAGCCCAATCCACAATACATGAGCCCAAAGGCCTTCCTTATGACTAAACTGACACCCACTTTCTTAAAAATATCATGGGTCTAAATAGCCTTTGTAGGCTGAGAAAAGCACTTTGGTGACAGTTGGCTGTAACTTGTTCCCAGTACATTCTAAGTGGCTGCTGACTGTGTGTTGTACCTAAAAGTGCCCAACAAGAATCCCAATGCACTATACATGGGCCCAAATGCCTTCCTTATGACAAAACTGACATTCATTTTCTTAAAAAAATCATTGGTCAAAATAGCCTTTTCAGGCTGAGAGAAGCACTTTGGTGACGTTTCACTGTAACTTGTTCCCAGTACAGTCTAAGTGGCTGCTGACTGTGTGACTTGGCTAAAAGTGGCCAAATAGAAGCCCAATCCACAATACATGAGCCCAAAGGCCTTCCTTATGACTAAACTGACACCCACTTTCTTAAAAATATCATGGGTCTAAATAGCCTTTGTAGGCTGAGAAAAGCACTTTGGTGACATTTGGCTGTAACTTGTTCCCAGTACATTCTAAGTGGCTGCTGACTGTGTGTTGTACCTAAAAGTGCCCAACAAGAATCCCAATGCACTATACATGGGCCCAAATGCCTTCCTTATGACAAAACTGACATTCATTTTCTTAAAAAAATCATTGGTCAAAATAGCCTTTTCAGGCTGAGAGAAGCACTTTGGTGACGTTTCACTGTAACTTGTTCCCAGTACAGTCTAAGTGGCTGCTGACTGTGTGTTGTACCTAAAAGTGCCCAACAAGAATCCCAATGCACTATACATGGGCCCAAATGCCTTCTTTATGACAAAACTGACATTCATTTTCTTAAAAAAATCATTGGTCAAAATAGCCTTTTCAGGCTGAGAGAAGCACTTTGGTGACGTTTCACTGTAACTTGTTCCCAGTACAGTCTAAGTGGCTGCTGACTGTGTGTTGTACCTAAAAGTGCCCAACAAGAATCCCAATGCACTATACATGGGCCCAAATGCCTTCCTTATGACAAAACTGACATTCATTTTCTTAAAAAAATCATTGGTCAAAATAGCCTTTTCAGGCTGAGAGAAGCACTTTGGTGACGTTTCACTGTAACTTGTTCCCAGTACAGTCTAAGTGGCTGCTGACTGTGTGTTGTACCTAAAAGTGCCCAACAAGAATCCCAATGCACTATACATGGGCCCAAATGCCTTCCTTATGACAAAACTGACATTCATTTTCTTAAAAAAATCATTGGTCAAAATAGCCTTTTCAGGCTGAGAGAAGCACTTTGGTGACGTTTCACTGTAACTTGTTCCCAGTACAGTCTAAGTGGCTGCTGACTGTGTGTTGTACCTAAAAGTGCCCAACAAGAATCCCAATGCACTATACATGGGCCCAAAGGCCTTCCTTATGACAAAACTGACACTCATTTTCCTAAAAAAATCATTGGTCAAAATAGCCTTTTCAGGCTGAGAGAAGCACTTTGGTGACGTTTCACTGTAACTTGTTCCCAGTACAGTCTAAGTGGCTGTTGACTGTGTGACTTGGCTAAAAGTGGCCAAATAGAAGCCCAATCCACAATACATGAGCCCAAAGGCCTTCCTTATGACTAAACTGACACCCACTTTCTTAAAAATATCATGGGTCTAAATAGCCTTTGTAGGCTGAGAAAAGCACTTTGGTGACATTTGGCTGTAACTTGTTCCCAGTACATTCTAAGTGGCTGCTGACTGTGTGTTGTACCTAAAAGTGCCCAACAAGAATCCCAATGCACTATACATGGGCCCAAATGCCTTCCTTATGACAAAACTGACATTCATTTTCTTAAAAAAATCATTGGTCAAAATAGCCTTTTCAGGCTGAGAGAAGCACTTTGGTGACGTTTCACTGTAACTTGTTCCCAGTACAGTCTAAGTGGCTGTTGACTGTGTGACTTGGCTGAAAGTGGCCAAATAGAAGCCCAATCCACAATACATGAGCCCAAAGGCCTTCCTTATGACTAAACTGACACCCACTTTCTTAAAAATATCATGGGTCTAAATAGCCTTTGTAGGCTGAGAAAAGCACTTTGGTGACATTTGGCTGTAACTTGTTCCCAGTACATTCTAAGTGGCTGCTGACTGTGTGTTGTACCTAAAAGTGCCCAACAAGAATCCCAATGCACTATACATGGGCCCAAATGCCTTCCTTATGACAAAACTGACATTCATTTTCTTAAAAAAATCATTGGTCAAAATAGCCTTTTCAGGCTGAGAGAAGCACTTTGGTGACGTTTCACTGTAACTTGTTCCCAGTACAGTCTAAGTGGCTGTTGACTGTGTGACTTGGCTGAAAGTGGCCAAATAGAAGCCCAATCCACAATACATGAGCCCAAAGGCCTTCCTTATGACTAAACTGACACCCACTTTCTTAAAAATATCATGGGTCTAAATAGCCTTTGTAGGCTGAGAAAAGCACTTTGGTGACATTTGGCTGTAACTTGTTCCCAGTACATTCTAAGTGGCTGCTGACTGTGTGTTGTACCTAAAAGTGCCCAACAAGAATCCCAATGCACTATACATGGGCCCAAATGCCTTCCTTATGACAAAACTGACATTCATTTTCTTAAAAAAATCATTGGTCAAAATAGCCTTTTCAGGCTGAGAGAAGCACTTTGGTGACGTTTCACTGTAACTTGTTCCCAGTACAGTCTAAGTGGCTGCTGACTGTGTGTTGTACCTAAAAGTGCCCAACAAGAATCCCAATGCACTATACATGGGCCCAAATGCCTTCCTTATGACAAAACTGACATTCATTTTCTTAAAAAAATCATTGGTCAAAATAGCCTTTTCAGGCTGAGAGAAGCACTTTGGTGACGTTTCACTGTAACTTGTTCCCAGTACAGTCTAAGTGGCTGCTGACTGTGTGTTGTACCTAAAAGTGCCCAACAAGAATCCCAATGCACTATACATGGGCCCAAATGCCTTCCTTATGACAAAACTGACACTCATTTTCTTAAAAAAAAATCATTGGTCAAAATAGCCTTTTCAGGCTGAGAGAAGCACTTTGGTGACGTTTCACTGTAACTTGTTCCCAGTACAGTCTAAGTGGCTGCTGACTGTGTGACTTGGCTAAAAGTGGCCAAATAGAATCCCAATCCAAAATACATGAGCCCAAAGGCCTTCCTTATGACTAAACTGACACCCACTTTCTTAAAAATATCATGGGTCTAAATAGCCTTTGTAGGCTGAGAAAAGCACTTTGGTGACATTTGGCTGTAACTTGTTCCCAGTACATTCTAAGTGGCTGCTGACTGTGTGTTGTACCTAAAAGTGCCCAACAAGAATCCCAATGCACTATACATGGGCCCAAATGCCTTCCTTATGACAAAACTGACATTCATTTTCTTAAAAAAATCATTGGTCAAAATAGCCTTTTCAGGCTGAGAGAAGCACTTTGGTGACGTTTCACTGTAACTTGTTCCCAGTACAGTCTAAGTGGCTGCTGACTGTGTGTTGTACCTAAAAGTGCCCAACAAGAATCCCAATGCACTATACATGGGCCCAAATGCCTTCCTTATGACAAAACTGACATTCATTTTCTTAAAAAAAATCATTGGTCAAAATAGCCTTTTCAGGCTGAGAGAAGCACTTTGGTGACGTTTCACTGTAACTTGTTCCCAGTACAGTCTAAGTGGCTGCTGACTGTGTGTTGTACCTAAAAGTGCCCAACAAGAATCCCAATGCACTATACATGGGCCCAAATGCCTTCCTTATGACAAAACTGACATTCATTTTCTTAATAAAATCATTGGTCAAAATAGCCTTTTCAGGCTGAGAGAAGCACTTTGGTGACGTTTCACTGTAACTTGTTCCCAGTACAGTCTAAGTGGCTGCTGACTGTGTGTTGTACCTAAAAGTGCCCAACAAGAATCCCAATGCACTATACATGGGCCCAAATGCCTTCCTTATGACAAAACTGACATTCATTTTCTTAAAAAAATCATTGGTCAAAATAGCCTTTTCAGGCTGAGAGAAGCACTTTGGTGACGTTTCACTGTAACTTGTTCCCAGTACAGTCTAAGTGGCTGCTGACTGTGTGTTGTACCTAAAAGTGCCCAACAAGAATCCCAATGCACTATACATGGGCCCAAAGGCCTTCCTTATGACAAAACTGACACTAATTTTCCTAAAAAAATCATTGGTCAAAATAGCCTTTTCAGGCTGAGAGAAGCACTTTGGTGACGTTTCACTGTAACTTGTTCCCAGTACAGTCTAAGTGGCTGTTGACTGTGTGACTTGGCTGAAAGTGGCCAAATAGAAGCCCAATCCACAATACATGAGCCCAAAGGCCTTCCTTATGACTAAACTGACACCCACTTTCTTAAAAATATCATGGGTCTAAATAGCCTTTGTAGGCTGAGAAAAGCACTTTGGTGACATTTGGCTGTAACTTGTTCCCAGTACATTCTAAGTGGCTGCTGACTGTGTGTTGTACCTAAAAGTGCCCAACAAGAATCCCAATGCACTATACATGGGCCCAAATGCCTTCCTTATGACAAAACTGACATTCATTTTCTTAAAAAAATCATTGGTCAAAATAGCCTTTTCAGGCTGAGAGAAGCACTTTGGTGACGTTTCACTGTAACTTGTTCCCAGTACAGTCTAAGTGGCTGCTGACTGTGTGTTGTACCTAAAAGTGCCCAACAAGAATCCCAATGCACTATACATGGGCCCAAATGCCTTCCTTATGACAAAACTGACATTCATTTTCTTAAAAAAATCATTGGTCAAAATAGCCTTTTCAGGCTGAGAGAAGCACTTTGGTGACGTTTCACTGTAACTTGTTCCCAGTACAGTCTAAGTGGCTGCTGACTGTGTGTTGTACCTAAAAGTGCCCAACAAGAATCCCAATGCACTATACATGGGCCCAAAGGCCTTCCTTATGACAAAACTGACACTCATTTTCCTAAAAAAATCATTGGTCAAAATAGCCTTTTCAGGCTGAGAAAAGCACTTTGGTGACGTTTCACTGTAACTTGTTCCCAGTACAGTCTAAGTGGCTGTTGACTGTGTGACTTGGCTAAAAGTGGCCAAATAGAAGCCCAATCCACAATACATGAGCCCAAAGGCCTTCCTTATGACTAAACTGACACCCACTTTCTTAAAAATATCATGGGTCTAAATAGCCTTTGTAGGCTGAGAAAAGCACTTTGGTGACATTTGGCTGTAACTTGTTCCCAGTACATTCTAAGTGGCTGCTGACTGTGTGTTGTACCTAAAAGTGCCCAACAAGAATCCCAATGCACTATACATGGGCCCAAATGCCTTCCTTATGACAAAACTGACATTCATTTTCTTAAAAAAATCATTGGTCAAAATAGCCTTTTCAGGCTGAGAGAAGCACTTTGGTGACGTTTCACTGTAACTTGTTCCCAGTACAGTCTAAGTGGCTGTTGACTGTGTGACTTGGCTGAAAGTGGCCAAATAGAAGCCCAATCCACAATACATGAGCCCAAAGGCCTTCCTTATGACTAAACTGACACCCACTTTCTTAAAAATATCATGGGTCTAAATAGCCTTTGTAGGCTGAGAAAAGCACTTTGGTGACATTTGGCTGTAACTTGTTCCCAGTACATTCTAAGTGGCTGCTGACTGTGTGTTGTACCTAAAAGTGCCCAACAAGAATCCCAATGCACTATACATGGGCCCAAATGCCTTCCTTATGACAAAACTGACATTCATTTTCTTAAAAAAATCA
Source organism: Gymnoscopelus microlampas (assembly GCF_963454915.1). Taxonomy (NCBI): domain Eukaryota; kingdom Metazoa; phylum Chordata; class Actinopteri; order Myctophiformes; family Myctophidae; genus Gymnoscopelus; species Gymnoscopelus microlampas. The sequence goes on from NC_139956.1 coordinate 49,586,623, forward strand.
TTGGTCAAAATAGCCTTTTCAGGCTGAGAGAAGCACTTTGGTGACGTTTCACTGTAACTTGTTCCCAGTACAGTCTAAGTGGCTGCTGACTGTGTGTTGTACCTAAAAGTGCCCAACAAGAATCCCAATGCACTATACATGGGCCCAAATGCCTTCCTTATGACAAAACTGACATTCATTTTCTTAAAAAAATCATTGGTCAAAATAGCCTTTTCAGGCTGAGAGAAGCACTTTGGTGACGTTTCACTGTAACTTGTTCCCAGTACAGTCTAAGTGGCTGCTGACTGTGTGTTGTACCTAAAAGTGCCCAACAAGAATCCCAATGCACTATACATGGGCCCAAATGCCTTCCTTATGACAAAACTGACACTCATTTTCTTAAAAAAAGATCATTGGTCAAAATAGCCTTTTCAGGCTGAGAGAAGCACTTTGGTGACGTTTCACTGTAACTTGTTCCCAGTACAGTCTAAGTGGCTGCTGACTGTGTGACTTGGCTAAAAGTGGCCAAATAGAATCCCAATCCAAAATACATGAGCCCAAAGGCCTTCCTTATGACTAAACTGACACCCACTTTCTTAAAAATATCATGGGTCTAAATAGCCTTTGTAGGCTGAGAAAAGCACTTTGGTGACATTTGGCTGTAACTTGTTCCCAGTACATTCTAAGTGGCTGCTGACTGTGTGTTGTACCTAAAAGTGCCCAACAAGAATCCCAATGCACTATACATGGGCCCAAATGCCTTCCTTATGACAAAACTGACATTCATTTTCTTAAAAAAATCATTGGTCAAAATAGCCTTTTCAGGCTGAGAGAAGCACTTTGGTGACGTTTCACTGTAACTTGTTCCCAGTACAGTCTAAGTGGCTGCTGACTGTGTGTTGTACCTAAAAGTGCCCAACAAGAATCCCAATGCACTATACATGGGCCCAAATGCCTTCCTTATGACAAAACTGACATTCATTTTCTTAAAAAAATCATTGGTCAAAATAGCCTTTTCAGGCTGAGAGAAGCACTTTGGTGACGTTTCACTGTAACTTGTTCCCAGTACAGTCTAAGTGGCTGCTGACTGTGTGTTGTACCTAAAAGTGCCCAACAAGAATCCCAATGCACTATACATGGGCCCAAATGCCTTCCTTATGACAAAACTGACACTCATTTTCTTAAAAAAAGATCATTGGTCAAAATAGCCTTTTCAGGCTGAGAGAAGCACTTTGGTGACGTTTCACTGTAACTTGTTCCCAGTACAGTCTAAGTGGCTGCTGACTGTGTGACTTGGCTAAAAGTGGCCAAATAGAATCCCAATCCAAAATACATGAGCCCAAAGGCCTTCCTTATGACTAAACTGACACCCACTTTCTTAAAAATATCATGGGTCTAAATAGCCTTTGTAGGCTGAGAAAAGCACTTTGGTGACATTTGGCTGTAACTTGTTCCCAGTACATTCTAAGTGGCTGCTGACTGTGTGTTGTACCTAAAAGTGCCCAACAAGAATCCCAATGCACTATACATGGGCCCAAATGCCTTCCTTATGACAAAACTGACATTCATTTTCTTAAAAAAATCATTGGTCAAAATAGCCTTTTCAGGCTGAGAGAAGCACTTTGGTGACGTTTCACTGTAACTTGTTCCCAGTACAGTCTAAGTGGCTGCTGACTGTGTGTTGTACCTAAAAGTGCCCAACAAGAATCCCAATGCACTATACATGGGCCCAAATGCCTTCCTTATGACAAAACTGACATTCATTTTCTTAAAAAAAATCATTGGTCAAAATAGCCTTTTCAGGCTGAGAGAAGCACTTTGGTGACGTTTCACTGTAACTTGTTCCCAGTACAGTCTAAGTGGCTGCTGACTGTGTGTTGTACCTAAAAGTGCCCAACAAGAATCCCAATGCACTATACATGGGCCCAAATGCCTTCCTTATGACAAAACTGACATTCATTTTCTTAATAAAATCATTGGTCAAAATAGCCTTTTCAGGCTGAGAGAAGCACTTTGGTGACGTTTCACTGTAACTTGTTCCCAGTACAGTCTAAGTGGCTGCTGACTGTGTGTTGTACCTAAAAGTGCCCAACAAGAATCCCAATGCACTATACATGGGCCCAAATGCCTTCCTTATGACAAAACTGACATTCATTTTCTTAAAAAAATCATTGGTCAAAATAGCCTTTTCAGGCTGAGAGAAGCACTTTGGTGACGTTTCACTGTAACTTGTTCCCAGTACAGTCTAAGTGGCTGCTGACTGTGTGTTGTACCTAAAAGTGCCCAACAAGAATCCCAATGCACTATACATGGGCCCAAAGGCCTTCCTTATGACAAAACTGACACTCATTTTCCTAAAAAAATCATTGGTCAAAATAGCCTTTTCAGGCTGAGAGAAGCACTTTGGTGACGTTTCACTGTAACTTGTTCCCAGTACAGTCTAAGTGGCTGTTGACTGTGTGACTTGGCTGAAAGTGGCCAAATAGAAGCCCAATCCACAATACATGAGCCCAAAGGCCTTCCTTATGACTAAACTGACACCCACTTTCTTAAAAATATCATGGGTCTAAATAGCCTTTGTAGGCTGAGAAAAGCACTTTGGTGACATTTGGCTGTAACTTGTTCCCAGTACATTCTAAGTGGCTGCTGACTGTGTGTTGTACCTAAAAGTGCCCAACAAGAATCCCAATGCACTATACATGGGCCCAAATGCCTTCCTTATGACAAAACTGACATTCATTTTCTTAAAAAAATCATTGGTCAAAATAGCCTTTTCAGGCTGAGAGAAGCACTTTGGTGACGTTTCACTGTAACTTGTTCCCAGTACAGTCTAAGTGGCTGCTGACTGTGTGTTGTACCTAAAAGTGCCCAACAAGAATCCCAATGCACTATACATGGGCCCAAATGCCTTCCTTATGACAAAACTGACATTCATTTTCTTAAAAAAAATCATTGGTCAAAATAGCCTTTTCAGGCTGAGAGAAGCACTTTGGTGACGTTTCACTGTAACTTGTTCCCAGTACAGTCTAAGTGGCTGCTGACTGTGTGTTGTACCTAAAAGTGCCCAACAAGAATCCCAATGCACTATACATGGGCCCAAATGCCTTCCTTATGACAAAACTGACATTCATTTTCTTAATAAAATCATTGGTCAAAATAGCCTTTTCAGGCTGAGAGAAGCACTTTGGTGACGTTTCACTGTAACTTGTTCCCAGTACAGTCTAAGTGGCTGCTGACTGTGTGTTGTACCTAAAAGTGCCCAACAAGAATCCCAATGCACTATACATGGGCCCAAATGCCTTCCTTATGACAAAACTGACATTCATTTTCTTAAAAAAATCATTGGTCAAAATAGCCTTTTCAGGCTGAGAGAAGCACTTTGGTGACGTTTCACTGTAACTTGTTCCCAGTACAGTCTAAGTGGCTGCTGACTGTGTGTTGTACCTAAAAGTGCCCAACAAGAATCCCAATGCACTATACATGGGCCCAAAGGCCTTCCTTATGACAAAACTGACACTAATTTTCCTAAAAAAATCATTGGTCAAAATAGCCTTTTCAGGCTGAGAGAAGCACTTTGGTGACGTTTCACTGTAACTTGTTCCCAGTACAGTCTAAGTGGCTGTTGACTGTGTGACTTGGCTAAAAGTGGCCAAATAGAAGCCCAATCCACAATACATGAGCCCAAAGGCCTTCCTTATGACTAAACTGACACCCACTTTCTTAAAAATATCATGGGTCTAAATAACCTTTGTAGGCTGAGAAAAGCACTTTGGTGACATTTGGCTGTAACTTGTTCCCAGTACATTCTAAGTGGCTGCTGACTGTGTGTTGTACCTAAAAGTGCCCAACAAGAATCCCAATGCACTATACATGGGCCCAAATGCCTTCCTTATGACAAAACTGACATTCATTTTCTTAAAAAAATCATTGGTCAAAATAGCCTTTTCAGGCTGAGAGAAGCACTTTGGTGACGTTTCACTGTAACTTGTTCCCAGTACAGTCTAAGTGGCTGCTGACTGTGTGTTGTACCTAAAAGTGCCCAACAAGAATCCCAATGCACTATACATGGGCCCAAATGCCTTCCTTATGACAAAACTGACATTCATTTTCTTAAAAAAATCATTGGTCAAAATAGCCTTTTCAGGCTGAGAGAAGCACTTTGGTGACGTTTCACTGTAACTTGTTCCCAGTACAGTCTAAGTGGCTGCTGACTGTGTGTTGTACCTAAAAGTGCCCAACAAGAATCCCAATGCACTATACATGGGCCCAAAGGCCTTCCTTATGACAAAACTGACACTCATTTTCCTAAAAAAATCATTGGTCAAAATAGCCTTTTCAGGCTGAGAGAAGCACTTTGGTGACGTTTCACTGTAACTTGTTCCCAGTACAGTCTAAGTGGCTGTTGACTGTGTGACTTGGCTAAAAGTGGCCAAATAGAAGCCCAATCCACAATACATGAGCCCAAAGGCCTTCCTTATGACTAAACTGACACCCACTTTCTTAAAAATATCATGGGTCTAAATAGCCTTTGTAGGCTGAGAAAAGCACTTTGGTGACATTTGGCTGTAACTTGTTCCCAGTACATTCTAAGTGGCTGCTGACTGTGTGTTGTACCTAAAAGTGCCCAACAAGAATCCCAATGCACTATACATGGGCCCAAATGCCTTCCTTATGACAAAACTGACATTCATTTTCTTAAAAAAATCATTGGTCAAAATAGCCTTTTCAGGCTGAGAGAAGCACTTTGGTGACGTTTCACTGTAACTTGTTCCCAGTACAGTCTAAGTGGCTGTTGACTGTGTGACTTGGCTGAAAGTGGCCAAATAGAAGCCCAATCCACAATACATGGGCCCAAAGGCCTTCCTTATGACTAAACTGACACCCACTTTCTTAAAAATATCATGGGTCTAAATAGCCTTTGTAGGCTGAGAAAAGCACTTTGGTGACATTTGGCTGTAACTTGTTCCCAGTACATTCTAAGTGGCTGCTGACTGTGTGTTGTACCTAAAAGTGCCCAACAAGAATCCCAATGCACTATACATGGGCCCAAATGCCTTCCTTATGACAAAACTGACATTCATTTTCTTAAAAAAATCATTGGTCAAAATAGCCTTTTCAGGCTGAGAGAAGCACTTTGGTGACGTTTCACTGTAACTTGTTCCCAGTACAGTCTAAGTGGCTGCTGACTGTGTGTTGTACCTAAAAGTGCCCAACAAGAATCCCAATGCACTATACATGGGCCCAAATGCCTTCCTTATGACAAAACTGACATTCTTTTTCTTAATAAAATCATTGGTCAAAATAGCCTTTTCAGGCTGAGAGAAGCACTTTGGTGACGTTTCACTGTAACTTGTTCCCAGTACAGTCTAAGTGGCTGCTGACTGTGTGTTGTACCTAAAAGTGCCCAACAAGAATCCCAATGCACTATACATGGGCCCAAATGCCTTCCTTATGACAAAACTGACATTCATTTTCTTAAAAAAATCATTGGTCAAAATAGCCTTTTCAGGCTGAGAGAAGCACTTTGGTGACGTTTCACTGTAACTTGTTCCCAGTACAGTCTAAGTGGCTGCTGACTGTGTGTTGTACCTAAAAGTGCCCAACAAGAATCCCAATGCACTATACATGGGCCCAAAGGCCTTCCTTATGACAAAACTGACACTCATTTTCCTAAAAAAATCATTGGTCAAAATAGCCTTTTCAGGCTGAGAGAAGCACTTTGGTGACGTTTCACTGTAACTTGTTCCCAGTACAGTCTAAGTGGCTGTTGACTGTGTGACTTGGCTGAAAGTGGCCAAATAGAAGCCCAATCCACAATACATGAGCCCAAAGGCCTTCCTTATGACTAAACTGACACCCACTTTCTTAAAAATATCATGGGTCTAAATAGCCTTTGTAGGCTGAGAAAAGCACTTTGGTGACATTTGGCTGTAACTTGTTCCCAGTACATTCTAAGTGGCTGCTGACTGTGTGTTGTACCTAAAAGTGCCCAACAAGAATCCCAATGCACTATACATGGGCCCAAATGCCTTCCTTATGACAAAACTGACATTCATTTTCTTAAAAAAATCATTGGTCAAAATAGCCTTTTCAGGCTGAGAGAAGCACTTTGGTGACGTTTCACTGTAACTTGTTCCCAGTACAGTCTAAGTGGCTGTTGACTGTGTGACTTGGCTGAAAGTGGCCAAATAGAAGCCCAATCCACAATACATGAGCCCAAAGGCCTTCCTTATGACTAAACTGACACCCACTTTCTTAAAAATATCATGGGTCTAAATAGCCTTTGTAGGCTGAGAAAAGCACTTTGGTGACATTTGGCTGTAACTTGTTCCCAGTACATTCTAAGTGGCTGCTGACTGTGTGTTGTACCTAAAAGTGCCCAACAAGAATCCCAATGCACTATACATGGGCCCAAATGCCTTCCTTATGACAAAACTGACATTCATTTTCTTAAAAAAATCATTGGTCAAAATAGCCTTTTCAGGCTGAGAGAAGCACTTTGGTGACGTTTCACTGTAACTTGTTCCCAGTACAGTCTAAGTGGCTGCTGACTGTGTGTTGTACCTAAAAGTGCCCAACAAGAATCCCAATGCACTATACATGGGCCCAAATGCCTTCCTTATGACAAAACTGACATTCATTTTCTTAAAAAAATCATTGGTCAAAATAGCCTTTTCAGGCTGAGAGAAGCACTTTGGTGACGTTTCACTGTAACTTGTTCCCAGTACAGTCTAAGTGGCTGCTGACTGTGTGTTGTACCTAAAAGTGCCCAACAAGAATCCCAATGCACTATACATGGGCCCAAATGCCTTCCTTATGACAAAACTGACACTCATTTTCTTAAAAAAAGATCATTGGTCAAAATAGCCTTTTCAGGCTGAGAGAAGCACTTTGGTGACGTTTCACTGTAACTTGTTCCCAGTACAGTCTAAGTGGCTGCTGACTGTGTGACTTGGCTAAAAGTGGCCAAATAGAATCCCAATCCAAAATACATGAGCCCAAAGGCCTTCCTTATGACTAAACTGACACCCACTTTCTTAAAAATATCATGGGTCTAAATAGCCTTTGTAGGCTGAGAAAAGCACTTTGGTGACATTTGGCTGTAACTTGTTCCCAGTACATTCTAAGTGGCTGCTGACTGTGTGTTGTACCTAAAAGTGCCCAACAAGAATCCCAATGCACTATACATGGGCCCAAATGCCTTCCTTATGACAAAACTGACATTCATTTTCTTAAAAAAATCATTGGTCAAAATAGCCTTTTCAGGCTGAGAGAAGCACTTTGGTGACGTTTCACTGTAACTTGTTCCCAGTACAGTCTAAGTGGCTGCTGACTGTGTGTTGTACCTAAAAGTGCCCAACAAGAATCCCAATGCACTATACATGGGCCCAAATGCCTTCCTTATGACAAAACTGACATTCATTTTCTTAAAAAAATCATTGGTCAAAATAGCCTTTTCAGGCTGAGAGAAGCACTTTGGTGACGTTTCACTGTAACTTGTTCCCAGTACAGTCTAAGTGGCTGCTGACTGTGTGTTGTACCTAAAAGTGCCCAACAAGAATCCCAATGCACTATACATGGGCCCAAATGCCTTCCTTATGACAAAACTGACACTCATTTTCTTAAAAAAAGATCATTGGTCAAAATAGCCTTTTCAGGCTGAGAGAAGCACTTTGGTGACGTTTCACTGTAACTTGTTCCCAGTACAGTCTAAGTGGCTGCTGACTGTGTGACTTGGCTAAAAGTGGCCAAATAGAATCCCAATCCAAAATACATGAGCCCAAAGGCCTTCCTTATGACTAAACTGACACCCACTTTCTTAAAAATATCATGGGTCTAAATAGCCTTTGTAGGCTGAGAAAAGCACTTTGGTGACATTTGGCTGTAACTTGTTCCCAGTACATTCTAAGTGGCTGCTGACTGTGTGTTGTACCTAAAAGTGCCCAACAAGAATCCCAATGCACTATACATGGGCCCAAATGCCTTCCTTATGACAAAACTGACATTCATTTTCTTAAAAAAATCATTGGTCAAAATAGCCTTTTCAGGCTGAGAGAAGCACTTTGGTGACGTTTCACTGTAACTTGTTCCCAGTACAGTCTAAGTGGCTGCTGACTGTGTGTTGTACCTAAAAGTGCCCAACAAGAATCCCAATGCACTATACATGGGCCCAAATGCCTTCCTTATGACAAAACTGACATTCATTTTCTTAAAAAAAATCATTGGTCAAAATAGCCTTTTCAGGCTGAGAGAAGCACTTTGGTGACGTTTCACTGTAACTTGTTCCCAGTACAGTCTAAGTGGCTGCTGACTGTGTGTTGTACCTAAAAGTGCCCAACAAGAATCCCAATGCACTATACATGGGCCCAAATGCCTTCCTTATGACAAAACTGACATTCATTTTCTTAATAAAATCATTGGTCAAAATAGCCTTTTCAGGCTGAGAGAAGCACTTTGGTGACGTTTCACTGTAACTTGTTCCCAGTACAGTCTAAGTGGCTGCTGACTGTGTGTTGTACCTAAAAGTGCCCAACAAGAATCCCAATGCACTATACATGGGCCCAAATGCCTTCCTTATGACAAAACTGACATTCATTTTCTTAAAAAAATCATTGGTCAAAATAGCCTTTTCAGGCTGAGAGAAGCACTTTGGTGACGTTTCACTGTAACTTGTTCCCAGTACAGTCTAAGTGGCTGCTGACTGTGTGTTGTACCTAAAAGTGCCCAACAAGAATCCCAATGCACTATACATGGGCCCAAAGGCCTTCCTTATGACAAAACTGACACTCATTTTCCTAAAAAAATCATTGGTCAAAATAGCCTTTTCAGGCTGAGAGAAGCACTTTGGTGACGTTTCACTGTAACTTGTTCCCAGTACAGTCTAAGTGGCTGTTGACTGTGTGACTTGGCTGAAAGTGGCCAAATAGAAGCCCAATCCACAATACATGAGCCCAAAGGCCTTCCTTATGACTAAACTGACACCCACTTTCTTAAAAATATCATGGGTCTAAATAGCCTTTGTAGGCTGAGAAAAGCACTTTGGTGACATTTGGCTGTAACTTGTTCCCAGTACATTCTAAGTGGCTGCTGACTGTGTGTTGTACCTAAAAGTGCCCAACAAGAATCCCAATGCACTATACATGGGCCCAAATGCCTTCCTTATGACAAAACTGACATTCATTTTCTTAAAAAAATCATTGGTCAAAATAGCCTTTTCAGGCTGAGAGAAGCACTTTGGTGACGTTTCACTGTAACTTGTTCCCAGTACAGTCTAAGTGGCTGCTGACTGTGTGTTGTACCTAAAAGTGCCCAACAAGAATCCCAATGCACTATACATGGGCCCAAATGCCTTCCTTATGACAAAACTGACATTCATTTTCTTAAAAAAAATCATTGGTCAAAATAGCCTTTTCAGGCTGAGAGAAGCACTTTGGTGACGTTTCACTGTAACTTGTTCCCAGTACAGTCTAAGTGGCTGCTGACTGTGTGTTGTACCTAAAAGTGCCCAACAAGAATCCCAATGCACTATACATGGGCCCAAATGCCTTCCTTATGACAAAACTGACATTCATTTTCTTAATAAAATCATTGGTCAAAATAGCCTTTTCAGGCTGAGAGAAGCACTTTGGTGACGTTTCACTGTAACTTGTTCCCAGTACAGTCTAAGTGGCTGCTGACTGTGTGTTGTACCTAAAAGTGCCCAACAAGAATCCCAATGCACTATACATGGGCCCAAATGCCTTCCTTATGACAAAACTGACATTCATTTTCTTAAAAAAATCATTGGTCAAAATAGCCTTTTCAGGCTGAGAGAAGCACTTTGGTGACGTTTCACTGTAACTTGTTCCCAGTACAGTCTAAGTGGCTGCTGACTGTGTGTTGTACCTAAAAGTGCCCAACAAGAATCCCAATGCACTATACATGGGCCCAAAGGCCTTCCTTATGACAAAACTGACACTAATTTTCCTAAAAAAATCATTGGTCAAAATAGCCTTTTCAGGCTGAGAGAAGCACTTTGGTGACGTTTCACTGTAACTTGTTCCCAGTACAGTCTAAGTGGCTGTTGACTGTGTGACTTGGCTAAAAGTGGCCAAATAGAAGCCCAATCCACAATACATGAGCCCAAAGGCCTTCCTTATGACTAAACTGACACCCACTTTCTTAAAAATATCATGGGTCTAAATAACCTTTGTAGGCTGAGAAAAGCACTTTGGTGACATTTGGCTGTAACTTGTTCCCAGTACATTCTAAGTGGCTGCTGACTGTGTGTTGTACCTAAAAGTGCCCAACAAGAATCCCAATGCACTATACATGGGCCCAAATGCCTTCCTTATGACAAAACTGACATTCATTTTCTTAAAAAAATCATTGGTCAAAATAGCCTTTTCAGGCTGAGAGAAGCACTTTGGTGACGTTTCACTGTAACTTGTTCCCAGTACAGTCTAAGTGGCTGCTGACTGTGTGTTGTACCTAAAAGTGCCCAACAAGAATCCCAATGCACTATACATGGGCCCAAATGCCTTCCTTATGACAAAACTGACATTCATTTTCTTAAAAAAATCATTGGTCAAAATAGCCTTTTCAGGCTGAGAGAAGCACTTTGGTGACGTTTCACTGTAACTTGTTCCCAGTACAGTCTAAGTGGCTGCTGACTGTGTGTTGTACCTAAAAGTGCCCAACAAGAATCCCAATGCACTATACATGGGCCCAAAGGCCTTCCTTATGACAAAACTGACACTCATTTTCCTAAAAAAATCATTGGTCAAAATAGCCTTTTCAGGCTGAGAGAAGCACTTTGGTGACGTTTCACTGTAACTTGTTCCCAGTACAGTCTAAGTGGCTGTTGACTGTGTGACTTGGCTAAAAGTGGCCAAATAGAAGCCCAATCCACAATACATGAGCCCAAAGGCCTTCCTTATGACTAAACTGACACCCACTTTCTTAAAAATATCATGGGTCTAAATAGCCTTTGTAGGCTGAGAAAAGCACTTTGGTGACATTTGGCTGTAACTTGTTCCCAGTACATTCTAAGTGGCTGCTGACTGTGTGTTGTACCTAAAAGTGCCCAACAAGAATCCCAATGCACTATACATGGGCCCAAATGCCTTCCTTATGACAAAACTGACATTCATTTTCTTAAAAAAATCATTGGTCAAAATAGCCTTTTCAGGCTGAGAGAAGCACTTTGGTGACGTTTCACTGTAACTTGTTCCCAGTACAGTCTAAGTGGCTGCTGACTGTGTGTTGTACCTAAAAGTGCCCAACAAGAATCCCAATGCACTATACATGGGCCCAAATGCCTTCCTTATGACAAAACTGACATTCTTTTTCTTAATAAAATCATTGGTCAAAATAGCCTTTTCAGGCTGAGAGAAGCACTTTGGTGACGTTTCACTGTAACTTGTTCCCAGTACAGTCTAAGTGGCTGCTGACTGTGTGTTGTACCTAAAAGTGCCCAACAAGAATCCCAATGCACTATACATGGGCCCAAATGCCTTCCTTATGACAAAACTGACATTCATTTTCTTAAAAAAATCATTGGTCAAAATAGCCTTTTCAGGCTGAGAGAAGCACTTTGGTGACGTTTCACTGTAACTTGTTCCCAGTACAGTCTAAGTGGCTGCTGACTGTGTGTTGTACCTAAAAGTGCCCAACAAGAATCCCAATGCACTATACATGGGCCCAAAGGCCTTCCTTATGACAAAACTGACACTCATTTTCCTAAAAAAATCATTGGTCAAAATAGCCTTTTCAGGCTGAGAGAAGCACTTTGGTGACGTTTCACTGTAACTTGTTCCCAGTACAGTCTAAGTGGCTGTTGACTGTGTGACTTGGCTGAAAGTGGCCAAATAGAAGCCCAATCCACAATACATGAGCCCAAAGGCCTTCCTTATGACTAAACTGACACCCACTTTCTTAAAAATATCATGGGTCTAAATAGCCTTTGTAGGCTGAGAAAAGCACTTTGGTGACATTTGGCTGTAACTTGTTCCCAGTACATTCTAAGTGGCTGCTGACTGTGTGTTGTACCTAAAAGTGCCCAACAAGAATCCCAATGCACTATACATGGGCCCAAATGCCTTCCTTATGACAAAACTGACATTCATTTTCTTTAAAAAATCATTGGTCAAAATAGCCTTTTCAGGCTGAGAGAAGCACTTTGGTGACGTTTCACTGTAACTTGTTCCCAGTACAGTCTAAGTGGCTGCTGACTGTGTGTTGTACCTAAAAGTGCCCAACAAGAATCCCAATGCACTATACATGGGCCCAAATGCCTTCCTTATGACAAAACTGACATTCATTTTCTTAAAAAAATCATTGGTCAAAATAGCCTTTTCAGGCTGAGAGAAGCACTTTGGTGACGTTTCACTGTAACTTGTTCCCAGTACAGTCTAAGTGGCTGCTGACTGTGTGTTGTACCTAAAAGTGCCCAACAAGAATCCCAATGCACTATACATGGGCCCAAATGCCTTCCTTATGACAAAACTGACACTCATTTTCTTAAAAAAAGATCATTGGTCAAAATAGCCTTTTCAGGCTGAGAGAAGCACTTTGGTGACGTTTCACTGTAACTTGTTCCCAGTACAGTCTAAGTGGCTGCTGACTGTGTGACTTGGCTAAAAGTGGCCAAATAGAATCCCAATCCAAAATACATGAGCCCAAAGGCCTTCCTTATGACTAAACTGACACCCACTTTCTTAAAAATATCATGGGTCTAAATAGCCTTTGTAGGCTGAGAAAAGCACTTTGGTGACATTTGGCTGTAACTTGTTCCCAGTACATTCTAAGTGGCTGCTGACTGTGTGTTGTACCTAAAAGTGCCCAACAAGAATCCCAATGCACTATACATGGGCCCAAATGCCTTCCTTATGACAAAACTGACATTCATTTTCTTAAAAAAATCATTGGTCAAAATAGCCTTTTCAGGCTGAGAGAAGCACTTTGGTGACGTTTCACTGTAACTTGTTCCCAGTACAGTCTAAGTGGCTGCTGACTGTGTGTTGTACCTAAAAGTGCCCAACAAGAATCCCAATGCACTATACATGGGCCCAAATGCCTTCCTTATGACAAAACTGACATTCATTTTCTTAAAAAAAATCATTGGTCAAAATAGCCTTTTCAGGCTGAGAGAAGCACTTTGGTGACGTTTCACTGTAACTTGTTCCCAGTACAGTCTAAGTGGCTGCTGACTGTGTGTTGTACCTAAAAGTGCCCAACAAGAATCCCAATGCACTATACATGGGCCCAAATGCCTTCCTTATGACAAAACTGACATTCATTTTCTTAATAAAATCATTGGTCAAAATAGCCTTTTCAGGCTGAGAGAAGCACTTTGGTGACGTTTCACTGTAACTTGTTCCCAGTACAGTCTAAGTGGCTGCTGACTGTGTGTTGTACCTAAAAGTGCCCAACAAGAATCCCAATGCACTATACATGGGCCCAAATGCCTTCCTTATGACAAAACTGACATTCATTTTCTTAAAAAAATCATTGGTCAAAATAGCCTTTTCAGGCTGAGAGAAGCACTTTGGTGACGTTTCACTGTAACTTGTTCCCAGTACAGTCTAAGTGGCTGCTGACTGTGTGTTGTACCTAAAAGTGCCCAACAAGAATCCCAATGCACTATACATGGGCCCAAAGGCCTTCCTTATGACAAAACTGACACTCATTTTCCTAAAAAAATCATTGGTCAAAATAGCCTTTTCAGGCTGAGAGAAGCACTTTGGTGACGTTTCACTGTAACTTGTTCCCAGTACAGTCTAAGTGGCTGTTGACTGTGTGACTTGGCTGAAAGTGGCCAAATAGAAGCCCAATCCACAATACATGAGCCCAAAGGCCTTCCTTATGACTAAACTGACACCCACTTTCTTAAAAATATCATGGGTCTAAATGGCCTTTGTAGGCTGAGAAAAGCACTTTGGTGACATTTGGCTGTAACTTGTTCCCAGTACATTCTAAGTGGCTGCTGACTGTGTGTTGTACCTAAAAGTGCCCAACAAGAATCCCAATGCACTATACATGGGCCCAAATGCCTTCCTTATGACAAAACTGACATTCATTTTCTTAAAAAAATCATTGGTCAAAATAGCCTTTTCAGGCTGAGAGAAGCACTTTGGTGACGTTTCACTGTAACTTGTTCCCAGTACAGTCTAAGTGGCTGCTGACTGTGTGTTGTACCTAAAAGTGCCCAACAAGAATCCCAATGCACTATACATGGGCCCAAATGCCTTCCTTATGACAAAACTGACATTCATTTTCTTAAAAAAAATCATTGGTCAAAATAGCCTTTTCAGGCTGAGAGAAGCACTTTGGTGACGTTTCACTGTAACTTGTTCCCAGTACAGTCTAAGTGGCTGCTGACTGTGTGTTGTACCTAAAAGTGCCCAACAAGAATCCCAATGCACTATACATGGGCCCAAATGCCTTCCTTATGACAAAACTGACATTCATTTTCTTAATAAAATCATTGGTCAAAATAGCCTTTTCAGGCTGAGAGAAGCACTTTGGTGACGTTTCACTGTAACTTGTTCCCAGTACAGTCTAAGTGGCTGCTGACTGTGTGTTGTACCTAAAAGTGCCCAACAAGAATCCCAATGCACTATACATGGGCCCAAATGCCTTCCTTATGACAAAACTGACATTCATTTTCTTAAAAAAATCATTGGTCAAAATAGCCTTTTCAGGCTGAGAGAAGCACTTTGGTGACGTTTCACTGTAACTTGTTCCCAGTACAGTCTAAGTGGCTGCTGACTGTGTGTTGTACCTAAAAGTGCCCAACAAGAATCCCAATGCACTATACATGGGCCCAAAGGCCTTCCTTATGACAAAACTGACACTAATTTTCCTAAAAAAATCATTGGTCAAAATAGCCTTTTCAGGCTGAGAGAAGCACTTTGGTGACGTTTCACTGTAACTTGTTCCCAGTACAGTCTAAGTGGCTGTTGACTGTGTGACTTGGCTAAAAGTGGCCAAATAGAAGCCCAATCCACAATACATGAGCCCAAAGGCCTTCCTTATGACTAAACTGACACCCACTTTCTTAAAAATATCATGGGTCTAAATAACCTTTGTAGGCTGAGAAAAGCACTTTGGTGACATTTGGCTGTAA
Source organism: Gymnoscopelus microlampas (assembly GCF_963454915.1). Classification (NCBI taxonomy): domain Eukaryota; kingdom Metazoa; phylum Chordata; class Actinopteri; order Myctophiformes; family Myctophidae; genus Gymnoscopelus; species Gymnoscopelus microlampas. The sequence continues at coordinate 49,601,711 of NC_139956.1, forward strand.
CTTGTTCCCAGTACATTCTAAGTGGCTGCTGACTGTGTGTTGTACCTAAAAGTGCCCAACAAGAATCCCAATGCACTATACATGGGCCCAAATGCCTTCCTTATGACAAAACTGACATTCATTTTCTTAAAAAAATCATTGGTCAAAATAGCCTTTTCAGGCTGAGAGAAGCACTTTGGTGACGTTTCACTGTAACTTGTTCCCAGTACAGTCTAAGTGGCTGCTGACTGTGTGTTGTACCTAAAAGTGCCCAACAAGAATCCCAATGCACTATACATGGGCCCAAATGCCTTCCTTATGACAAAACTGACATTCATTTTCTTAAAAAAATCATTGGTCAAAATAGCCTTTTCAGGCTGAGAGAAGCACTTTGGTGACGTTTCACTGTAACTTGTTCCCAGTACAGTCTAAGTGGCTGCTGACTGTGTGTTGTACCTAAAAGTGCCCAACAAGAATCCCAATGCACTATACATGGGCCCAAAGGCCTTCCTTATGACAAAACTGACACTCATTTTCCTAAAAAAATCATTGGTCAAAATAGCCTTTTCAGGCTGAGAGAAGCACTTTGGTGACGTTTCACTGTAACTTGTTCCCAGTACAGTCTAAGTGGCTGTTGACTGTGTGACTTGGCTAAAAGTGGCCAAATAGAAGCCCAATCCACAATACATGAGCCCAAAGGCCTTCCTTATGACTAAACTGACACCCACTTTCTTAAAAATATCATGGGTCTAAATAGCCTTTGTAGGCTGAGAAAAGCACTTTGGTGACATTTGGCTGTAACTTGTTCCCAGTACATTCTAAGTGGCTGCTGACTGTGTGTTGTACCTAAAAGTGCCCAACAAGAATCCCAATGCACTATACATGGGCCCAAATGCCTTCCTTATGACAAAACTGACATTCATTTTCTTAAAAAAATCATTGGTCAAAATAGCCTTTTCAGGCTGAGAGAAGCACTTTGGTGACGTTTCACTGTAACTTGTTCCCAGTACAGTCTAAGTGGCTGTTGACTGTGTGACTTGGCTGAAAGTGGCCAAATAGAAGCCCAATCCACAATACATGAGCCCAAAGGCCTTCCTTATGACTAAACTGACACCCACTTTCTTAAAAATATCATGGGTCTAAATAGCCTTTGTAGGCTGAGAAAAGCACTTTGGTGACATTTGGCTGTAACTTGTTCCCAGTACATTCTAAGTGGCTGCTGACTGTGTGTTGTACCTAAAAGTGCCCAACAAGAATCCCAATGCACTATACATGGGCCCAAATGCCTTCCTTATGACAAAACTGACATTCATTTTCTTAAAAAAATCATTGGTCAAAATAGCCTTTTCAGGCTGAGAGAAGCACTTTGGTGACGTTTCACTGTAACTTGTTCCCAGTACAGTCTAAGTGGCTGCTGACTGTGTGTTGTACCTAAAAGTGCCCAACAAGAATCCCAATGCACTATACATGGGCGCAAATGCCTTCCTTATGACAAAACTGACATTCATTTTCTTAAAAAAATCATTGGTCAAAATAGCCTTTTCAGGCTGAGAGAAGCACTTTGGTGACGTTTCACTGTAACTTGTTCCCAGTACAGTCTAAGTGGCTGCTGACTGTGTGTTGTACCTAAAAGTGCCCAACAAGAATCCCAATGCACTATACATGGGCCCAAATGCCTTCCTTATGACAAAACTGACACTCATGTTCTTAAAAAAAAATCATTGGTCAAAATAGCCTTTTCAGGCTGAGAGAAGCACTTTGGTGACGTTTCACTGTAACTTGTTCCCAGTACAGTCTAAGTGGCTGCTGACTGTGTGACTTGGCTAAAAGTGGCCAAATAGAATCCCAATCCAAAATACATGAGCCCAAAGGCCTTCCTTATGACTAAACTGACACCCACTTTCTTAAAAATATCATGGGTCTAAATAGCCTTTGTAGGCTGAGAAAAGCACTTTGGTGACATTTGGCTGTAACTTGTTCCCAGTACATTCTAAGTGGCTGCTGACTGTGTGTTGTACCTAAAAGTGCCCAACAAGAATCCCAATGCACTATACATGGGCCCAAATGCCTTCCTTATGACAAAACTGACATTCATTTTCTTAAAAAAATCATTGGTCAAAATAGCCTTTTCAGGCTGAGAGAAGCACTTTGGTGACGTTTCACTGTAACTTGTTCCCAGTACAGTCTAAGTGGCTGCTGACTGTGTGTTGTACCTAAAAGTGCCCAACAAGAATCCCAATGCACTATACATGGGCCCAAATGCCTTCCTTATGACAAAACTGACATTCATTTTCTTAAAAAAAATCATTGGTCAAAATAGCCTTTTCAGGCTGAGAGAAGCACTTTGGTGACGTTTCACTGTAACTTGTTCCCAGTACAGTCTAAGTGGCTGCTGACTGTGTGTTGTACCTAAAAGTGCCCAACAAGAATCCCAATGCACTATACATGGGCCCAAATGCCTTCCTTATGACAAAACTGACATTCATTTTCTTAAAAAAATCATTGGTCAAAATAGCCTTTTCAGGCTGAGAGAAGCACTTTGGTGACGTTTCACTGTAACTTGTTCCCAGTACAGTCTAAGTGGCTGCTGACTGTGTGTTGTACCTAAAAGTGCCCAACAAGAATCCCAATGCACTATACATGGGCCCAAATGCCTTCCTTATGACAAAACTGACATTCATTTTCTTAAAAAAAATCATTGGTCAAAATAGCCTTTTCAGGCTGAGAGAAGCACTTTGGTGACGTTTCACTGTAACTTGTTCCCAGTACAGTCTAAGTGGCTGCTGACTGTGTGTTGTACCTAAAAGTGCCCAACAAGAATCCCAATGCACTATACATGGGCCCAAATGCCTTCCTTATGACAAAACTGACATTCATTTTCTTAAAAAAATCATTGGTCAAAATAGCCTTTTCAGGCTGAGAGAAGCACTTTGGTGACGTTTCACTGTAACTTGTTCCCAGTACAGTCTAAGTGGCTGCTGACTGTGTGTTGTACCTAAAAGTGCCCAACAAGAATCCCAATGCACTATACATGGGCCCAAAGGCCTTCCTTATGACAAAACTGACACTCATTTTCCTAAAAAAATCATTGGTCAAAATAGCCTTTTCAGGCTGAGAGAAGCACTTTGGTGACGTTTCACTGTAACTTGTTCCCAGTACAGTCTAAGTGGCTGTTGACTGTGTGACTTGGCTAAAAGTGGCCAAATAGAAGCCCAATCCACAATACATGAGCCCAAAGGCCTTCCTTATGACTAAACTGACACCCACTTTCTTAAAAATATCATGGGTCTAAATAGCCTTTGTAGGCTGAGAAAAGCACTTTGGTGACATTTGGCTGTAACTTGTTCCCAGTACATTCTAAGTGGCTGCTGACTGTGTGTTGTACCTAAAAGTGCCCAACAAGAATCCCAATGCACTATACATGGGCCCAAATGCCTTCCTTATGACAAAACTGACATTCATTTTCTTAAAAAAATCATTGGTCAAAATAGCCTTTTCAGGCTGAGAGAAGCACTTTGGTGACGTTTCACTGTAACTTGTTCCCAGTACAGTCTAAGTGGCTGTTGACTGTGTGACTTGGCTGAAAGTGGCCAAATAGAAGCCCAATCCACAATACATGGGCCCAAATGCCTTCCTTATGACTAAACTGACACCCACTTTCTTAAAAATATCATGGGTCTAAATAGCCTTTGTAGGCTGAGAAAAGCACTTTGGTGACATTTGGCTGTAACTTGTTCCCAGTACATTCTAAGTGGCTGCTGACTGTGTGTTGTACCTAAAAGTGCCCAACAAGAATCCCAATGCACTATACATGGGCCCAAATGCCTTCCTTATGACAAAACTGACATTCATTTTCTTAAAAAAATCATTGGTCAAAATAGCCTTTTCAGGCTGAGAGAAGCACTTTGGTGACGTTTCACTGTAACTTGTTCCCAGTACAGTCTAAGTGGCTGCTGACTGTGTGTTGTACCTAAAAGTGCCCAACAAGAATCCCAATGCACTATACATGGGCCCAAATGCCTTCCTTATGACAAAACTGACATTCATTTTCTTAAAAAAATCATTGGTCAAAATAGCCTTTTCAGGCTGAGAGAAGCACTTTGGTGACGTTTCACTGTAACTTGTTCCCAGTACAGTCTAAGTGGCTGCTGACTGTGTGTTGTACCTAAAAGTGCCCAACAAGAATCCCAATGCACTATACATGGGCCCAAATGCCTTCCTTATGACAAAACTGACACTCATTTTCTTAAAAAAAAATCATTGGTCAAAATAGCCTTTTCAGGCTGAGAGAAGCACTTTGGTGACGTTTCACTGTAACTTGTTCCCAGTACAGTCTAAGTGGCTGCTGACTGTGTGACTTGGCTAAAAGTGGCCAAATAGAATCCCAATCCAAAATACATGAGCCCAAAGGCCTTCCTTATGACTAAACTGACACCCACTTTCTTAAAAATATCATGGGTCTAAATAGCCTTTGTAGGCTGAGAAAAGCACTTTGGTGACATTTGGCTGTAACTTGTTCCCAGTACATTCTAAGTGGCTGCTGACTGTGTGTTGTACCTAAAAGTGCCCAACAAGAATCCCAATGCACTATACATGGGCCCAAATGCCTTCCTTATGACAAAACTGACATTCATTTTCTTAAAAAAATCATTGGTCAAAATAGCCTTTTCAGGCTGAGAGAAGCACTTTGGTGACGTTTCACTGTAACTTGTTCCCAGTACAGTCTAAGTGGCTGCTGACTGTGTGTTGTACCTAAAAGTGCCCAACAAGAATCCCAATGCACTATACATGGGCCCAAATGCCTTCCTTATGACAAAACTGACATTCATTTTCTTAAAAAAAATCATTGGTCAAAATAGCCTTTTCAGGCTGAGAGAAGCACTTTGGTGACGTTTCACTGTAACTTGTTCCCAGTACAGTCTAAGTGGCTGCTGACTGTGTGTTGTACCTAAAAGTGCCCAACAAGAATCCCAATGCACTATACATGGGCCCAAATGCCTTCCTTATGACAAAACTGACATTCATTTTCTTAAAAAAATCATTGGTCAAAATAGCCTTTTCAGGCTGAGAGAAGCACTTTGGTGACGTTTCACTGTAACTTGTTCCCAGTACAGTCTAAGTGGCTGCTGACTGTGTGTTGTACCTAAAAGTGCCCAACAAGAATCCCAATGCACTATACATGGGCCCAAATGCCTTCCTTATGACAAAACTGACACTCATTTTCTTAAAAAAAAATCATTGGTCAAAATAGCCTTTTCAGGCTGAGAGAAGCACTTTGGTGACGTTTCACTGTAACTTGTTCCCAGTACAGTCTAAGTGGCTGCTGACTGTGTGACTTGGCTAAAAGTGGCCAAATAGAATCCCAATCCAAAATACATGAGCCCAAAGGCCTTCCTTATGACTAAACTGACACCCACTTTCTTAAAAATATCATGGGTCTAAATAGCCTTTGTAGGCTGAGAAAAGCACTTTGGTGACATTTGGCTGTAACTTGTTCCCAGTACATTCTAAGTGGCTGCTGACTGTGTGTTGTACCTAAAAGTGCCCAACAAGAATCCCAATGCACTATACATGGGCCCAAATGCCTTCCTTATGACAAAACTGACATTCATTTTCTTAAAAAAATCATTGGTCAAAATAGCCTTTTCAGGCTGAGAGAAGCACTTTGGTGACGTTTCACTGTAACTTGTTCCCAGTACAGTCTAAGTGGCTGCTGACTGTGTGTTGTACCTAAAAGTGCCCAACAAGAATCCCAATGCACTATACATGGGCCCAAATGCCTTCCTTATGACAAAACTGACATTCATTTTCTTAAAAAAAATCATTGGTCAAAATAGCCTTTTCAGGCTGAGAGAAGCACTTTGGTGACGTTTCACTGTAACTTGTTCCCAGTACAGTCTAAGTGGCTGCTGACTGTGTGTTGTACCTAAAAGTGCCCAACAAGAATCCCAATGCACTATACATGGGCCCAAATGCCTTCCTTCTGACAAAACTGACATTCATTTTCTTAAAAAAATCATTGGTCAAAATAGCCTTTTCAGGCTGAGAGAAGCACTTTGGTGACGTTTCACTGTAACTTGTTCCCAGTACAGTCTAAGTGGCTGCTGACTGTGTGTTGTACCTAAAAGTGCCCAACAAGAATCCCAATGCACTATACATGGGCCCAAATGCCTTCCTTATGACAAAACTGACATTCATTTTCTTAAAAAAATCATTGGTCAAAATAGCCTTTTCAGGCTGAGAGAAGCACTTTGGTGACGTTTCACTGTAACTTGTTCCCAGTACAGTCTAAGTGGCTGCTGACTGTGTGTTGTACCTAAAAGTGCCCAACAAGAATCCCAATGCACTATACATGGGCCCAAAGGCCTTCCTTATGACAAAACTGACACTCATTTTCCTAAAAAAATCATTGGTCAAAATAGCCTTTTCAGGCTGAGAGAAGCACTTTGGTGACGTTTCACTGTAACTTGTTCCCAGTACAGTCTAAGTGGCTGTTGACCGTGTGACTTGGCTAAAAGTGGCCAAATAGAAGCCCAATCCACAATACATGAGCCCAAAGGCCTTCCTTATGACTAAACTGACACCCACTTTCTTAAAAATATCATGGGTCTAAATAGCCTTTGTAGGCTGAGAAAAGCACTTTGGTGACATTTGGCTGTAACTTGTTCCCAGTACATTCTAAGTGGCTGCTGACTGTGTGTTGTACCTAAAAGTGCCCAACAAGAATCCCAATGCACTATACATGGGCCCAAATGCCTTCCTTATGACAAAACTGACATTCATTTTCTTAAAAAAATCATTGGTCAAAATAGCCTTTTCAGGCTGAGAGAAGCACTTTGGTGACGTTTCACTGTAACTTGTTCCCAGTACAGTCTAAGTGGCTGCTGACTGTGTGTTGTACCTAAAAGTGCCCAACAAGAATCCCAATGCACTATACATGGGCCCAAATGCCTTCCTTATGACAAAACTGACATTCATTTTCTTAAAAAAATCATTGGTCAAAATAGCCTTTTCAGGCTGAGAGAAGCACTTTGGTGACGTTTCACTGTAACTTGTTCCCAGTACAGTCTAAGTGGCTGCTGACTGTGTGTTGTACCTAAAAGTGCCCAACAAGAATCCCAATGCACTATACATGGGCCCAAATGCCTTCCTTATGACAAAACTGACACTCATTTTCTTTAAAAAAATCATTGGTCAAAATAGCCTTTTCAGGCTGAGAGAAGCACTTTGGTGACGTTTCACTGTAACTTGTTCCCAGTACAGTCTAAGTGGCTGCTGACTGTGTGACTTGGCTAAAAGTGGCCAAATAGAAGCCCAATCCACAATACATGAGCCCAAAGGCCTTCCTTATGACTAAACTGACACCCACTTTCTTAAAAATATCATGGGTCCAAATAGCCTTTGTAGGCTGAGAAAAGCACTTTGGTGACATTTGGCTGTAACTTGTTCCCAGTACATTCTAAGTGGCTGCTGACTGTGTGTTGTACCTAAAAGTGCCCAACAAGAATCCCAATGCACTATACATGGGCCCAAATGCCTTCCTTATGACAAAACTGACATTCATTTTCTTAAAAAAATCATTGGTCAAAATAGCCTTTTCAGGCTGAGAGAAGCACTTTGGTGACGTTTCACTGTAACTTGTTCCCAGTACAGTCTAAGTGGCTGCTGACTGTGTGTTGTACCTAAAAGTGCCCAACAAGAATCCCAATGCACTATACATGGGCCCAAATGCCTTCCTTATTACAAAACTGACATTCATTTTCTTAAAAAAATCATTGGTCAAAATAGCCTTTTCAGGCTGAGAGAAGCACTTTGGTGACGTTTCACTGTAACTTGTTCCCAGTACAGTCTAAGTGGCTGCTGACTGTGTGTTGTACCTAAAAGTGCCCAACAAGAATCCCAATGCACTATACATGGGCCCAAATGCCTTCCTTATGACAAAACTGACACTCATTTTCCTAAAAAAATCATTGGTCAAAATAGCCTTTTCAGGCTGAGAGAAGCACTTTGGTGACGTTTCACTGTAACTTGTTCCCAGTACAGTCTAAGTGGCTGCTGACTGTGTGTTGTACCTAAAAGTGCCCAACAAGAATCCCAATGCACTATACATGGGCCCAAATGCCTTCCTTATGACAAAACTGACACTCATTTTCTTAAAAAAAATCATTAGTCAAAATAGCCTTTTCAGGCTGAGAGAAGCACTTTGGTGACGTTTCACTGTAACTTGTTCCCAGTACAGTCTAAGTGGCTGCTGACTGTGTGTTGTACCTAAAAGTGCCCAACAAGAATCCCAATGCATTATACACGGGCCCAAATGCCTTCCTTATGACAAAACTGATATTCATTTTCTTAAAAAAATCATTGGTCAAAATAGCCTTTTCAGGCTGAGAGAAGCACTTTGGTGACGTTTCACTGTAACTTGTTCCCAGTACAGTCTAAGTGGCTGCTGACTGTGTGTTGTACCTAAAAGTGCCCAACAAGAATCCCAATGCACTATACATGGGCCCAAATGCCTTCCTTATGACAAAACTGACATTCATTTTCTTAAAAAAATCATTGGTCAAAATAGCCTTTTCAGGCTGAGAGAAGCACTTTGCTGACGTTTCACTGTAACTTGTTCCCAGTACAGTCTAAGTGGCTGCTGACTGTGTGTTGTACCTAAAAGTGCCCAACAAGAATCCCAATGCACTATACATGGGCCCAAATGCCTTCCTTATGACAAAACTGACATTCATTTTCTTAAAAAAATCATTGGTCAAAATAGCCTTTTCAGGCTGAGAGAAGCACTTTGGTGACGTTTCACTGTAACTTGTTCCCAGTACAGTCTAAGTGGCTGCTGACTGTGTGTTGTACCTAAAAGTGCCCAACAAGAATCCCAATGCACTATACATGGGCCCAAATGCCTTCCTTATGACAAAACTGACACTCATTTTCCTAAAAAAAATCATTGGTCAAAATAGCCTTTTCAGGCTGAGAGAAGCACTTTGGTGACGTTTCACTGTAACTTGTTCCCAGTACAGTCTAAGTGGCTGCTGACTGTGTGTTGTACCTAAAAGTGCCCAACAAGAATCCCAATGCACTATACATGGGCCCAAATGCCTTCCTTATGACAAAACTGACACTCATTTTCTTAAAAAAAATCATTGGTCAAAATAGCCTTTTCAGGCTGAGAGAAGCACTTTGGTGACGTTTCACTGTAACTTGTTCCCAGTACAGTCTAAGTGGCTGCTGACTGTGTGACTTGGCTAAAAGTGGCCAAATAGAAGCCCAATCCACAATACATGAGCCCAAAGGCCTTCCTTATGACTAAACTTACACCCACTTTCTTAAAAATATCATGGGTCTAAATAGCCTTTTCAGGCTGAGAAAAGCATTTTGGTGACATTTGGCTGTAACTTGTTCCCAGTACATTCTGAGTGGCTGGTGACTGTGTTATGTACCTAAAAGTGCCCAACAAGAATCCCAATGCACTATACATGGGCCCAAATGCCTTCCTTATGACAAAACTGACACTCATTTTTAAAAAAAAATCATTGGTCAAAATAGCCTTTTCAGGCTGAGAGAAGCACTTTGGTGACGTTTCACTGTAACTTGTTCCCAGTACAGTCTAAGTGGCTGCTGACTGTGTGTTGTACCTAAAAGTGCCCAACAAGAATCCCAATGCATTATACACGGGCCCAAATGCCTTCCTTATGACAAAACTGACATTCATTTTCTTAAAAAAATCATTGGTCAAAATAGCCTTTTCAGGCTGAGAGAAGCACTTTGGTGAAGTTTCACTGTAACTTGTTCCCAGTACAGTCTAAGTGGCTGCTGACTGTGTGTTGTACCTAAAAGTGCCCAACAAGAATCCCAATGCACTATACATGGGCCCAAATGCCTTCCTTATGACAAAACTGACACTCATTTTCTTAAAAAAAATCATTGGTCAAAATAGCCTTTTCTGGCTGAGAGAAGCACTTTGGTGACGTTTCACTGTAACTTGTTCCCAGTACAGTCTAAGTGGCTGCTGACTGTGTGACTTGGCTAAAAGTGGCCAAATAGAAGCCCAATCCACAATACATGAGCCCAAAGGCCTTCCTTATGACTAAACTGACACCCACTTTCTTAAAAATATCATGGGTCTAAATAGCCTTTTCAGGCTGAGAAATGCACTTTGGTGACATTTGGCTGTAACTTGTTCCCAGTACATTCTGAGTGGCTGCTGACTGTGTGTTGTACCTAAAAGTGCCCAACAAGAATCCCAATGCACTATACATGGGCCCAAATGCCTTCCGTATGACTAAACTGACACTCATTTTCTTAAAAAAATCATTGGTCAAAATAGCCTTTTCAGGCTGAGAGAAGCACTTTGGTGACGTTTCACTGTAACTTGTTCCCAGTACAGTCTAAGTGGCTGCTGACTGTGTGTTGTACCTAAAAGTGCCCAACAAGAATCCCAATGCACTATACATGGGCCCAAATGCCTTCCTTATGCCAAAACTGACACTCATTTTCCTAAAAAAATCATTGGTCAAAATAGCCCTTTCAGGCTGAGAGAAGCACTTTGGTGACGTTTCATTGTAACTTGTTCCCAGTACAGTCTAAGTGGCTGCTGACTGTGTGACTTGGCTAAAAGTGGCCAAATAGAAGCCCAATCCACAATACATGAGCCCAAAGGCCTTCCTTATGACTAAACTAACACCCACTTTCTTAAAAATATCATGGGTCTAAATAGCCTTTTCAGGCTGAGAAAAGCACTTTGGTGACGTTTCACTGTAACTTGTTCCCAGTACAGTCTAAGTGGCTGCTGACTGTGTGTTGTACCTAAAAGTGCCCAACAAGAATCCCAATGCACTATACATGGGCCCAAATGCCTTCCTTATGACAAAACTGACACTCATTTTCTTAAAAAAAATCATTGGTCAAAATAGCCTTTTCAGGCTGAGAGAAGCACTTTGGTGACGTTTCACTGTAACTTGTTCCCAGTACAGTCTAAGTGGCTGCTGACTGTGTGACTTGGCTAAAAGTGGCCAAATAGAAGCCCAATCCACAATACATGAGCCCAAAGGCCTTCCTTATGACTAAACTGACACCCACTTTCTTAAAAATATCATGGGTCCAAATAGCCTTTGTAGGCTGAGAAAAGCACTTTGGTGACATTTGGCTGTAACTTGTTCCCAGTACATTCTAAGTGGCTGCTGACTGTGTGTTGCACCTAAAAGTGCCCAACAAGAATCCCAATGCACTATACATGGGCCCAAATGCCTTCCTTATGACAAAACTGACATTCATTTTCTTAAAAAAATCATTGGTCAAAATAGCCTTTTCAGGCTGAGAGAAGCACTTTGGTGACGTTTCACTGTAACTTGTTCCCAGTACAGTCTAAGTGGCTGCTGACTGTGTGTTGTACCTAAAAGTGCCCAACAAGAATCCCAATGCACTATACATGGGCCCAAAGGCCTTCCTTATGACAAAACTGACACTCATTTTCCTAAAAAAATCATTGGTCAAAATAGCCTTTTCAGGCTGAGAGAAGCACTTTGGTGACGTTTCACTGTAACTTGTTCCCAGTACAGTCTAAGTGGCTGTTGACTGTGTGACTTGGCTAAAAGTGGCCAAATAGAAGCCCAATCCACAATACATGAGCCCAAAGGCCTTCCTTATGACTAAACTGACACCCACTTTCTTAAAAATATCATGGGTCTAAATAGCCTTTGTAGGCTGAGAAAAGCACTTTGGTGACATTTGGCTGTAACTTGTTCCCAGTACATTCTAAGTGGCTGCTGACTGTGTGTTGTACCTAAAAGTGCCCAACAAGAATCCCAATGCACTATACATGGGCCCAAATGCCTTCCTTATGACAAAACTGACATTCATTTTCTTAAAAAAATCATTGGTCAAAATAGCCTTTTCAGGCTGAGAGAAGCACTTTGGTGACGTTTCACTGTAACTTGTTCCCAGTACAGTCTAAGTGGCTGTTGACTGTGTGACTTGGCTGAAAGTGGCCAAATAGAAGCCCAATCCACAATACATGAGCCCAAAGGCCTTCCTTATGACTAAACTGACACCCACTTTCTTAAAAATATCATGGGTCCAAATAGCCTTTGTAGGCTGAGAAAAGCACTTTGGTGACATTTGGCTGTAACTTGTTCCCAGTACATTCTAAGTGGCTGCTGACTGTGTGTTGTACCTAAAAGTGCCCAACAAGAATCCCAATGCACTATACATGGGCCCAAATGCCTTCCTTATGACAAAACTGACATTCATTTTCTTAAAAAAATCATTGGTCAAAATAGCCTTTTCAGGCTGAGAGAAGCACTTTGGTGACGTTTCACTGTAACTTGTTCCCAGTACAGTCTAAGTGGCTGCTGACTGTGTGTTGTACCTAAAAGTGCCCAACAAGAATCCCAATGCACTATACATGGGCCCAAATGCCTTCCTTATTACAAAACTGACATTCATTTTCTTAAAAAAATCATTGGTCAAAATAGCCTTTTCAGGCTGAGAGAAGCAGTTTGGTGACGTTTCACTGTAACTTGTTCCCAGTACAGTCTAAGTGGCTGTTGACTGTGTGACTTGGCTAAAAGTGGCCAAATAGAAGCCCAATCCACAATACATGAGCCCAAAGGCCTTCCTTATGACTAAACTGACACCCACTTTCTTAAAAATATCATGGGTCTAAATAACCTTTGTAGGCTGAGAAAAGCACTTTGGTGACATTTGGCTGTAACTTGTTCCCAGTACATTCTAAGTGGCTGCTGACTGTGTGTTGTACCTAAAAGTGCCCAACAAGAATCCCAATGCACTATACATGGGCCCAAATGCCTTCCTTATGACAAAACTGACATTCATTTTCTTAAAAAAATCATTGGTCAAAATAGCCTTTTCAGGCTGAGAGAAGCACTTTGGTGACGTTTCACTGTAACTTGTTCCCAGTACAGTCTAAGTGGCTGCTGACTGTGTGTTGTACCTAAAAGTGCCCAACAAGAATCCCAATGCACTATACATGGGCCCAAATGCCTTCCTTATGACAAAACTGACATTCATTTTCTTAAAAAAATCATTGGTCAAAATAGCCTTTTCAGGCTGAGAGAAGCACTTTGGTGACGTTTCACTGTAACTTGTTCCCAGTACAGTCTAAGTGGCTGCTGACTGTGTGTTGTACCTAAAAGTGCCCAACAAGAATCCCAATGCACTATACATGGGCCCAAAGGCCTTCCTTATGACAAAACTGACACTCATTTTCCTAAAAAAATCATTGGTCAAAATAGCCTTTTCAGGCTGAGAGAAGCACTTTGGTGACGTTTCACTGTAACTTGTTCCCAGTACAGTCTAAGTGGCTGTTGACTGTGTGACTTGGCTAAAAGTGGCCAAATAGAAGCCCAATCCACAATACATGAGCCCAAAGGCCTTCCTTATGACTAAACTGACACCCACTTTCTTAAAAATATCATGGGTCTAAATAGCCTTTGTAGGCTGAGAAAAGCACTTTGGTGACATTTGGCTGTAACTTGTTCCCAGTACATTCTAAGTGGCTGCTGACTGTGTGTTGTACCTAAAAGTGCCCAACAAGAATCCCAATGCACTATACATGGGCCCAAATGCCTTCCTTATGACAAAACTGACATTCATTTTCTTAAAAAAATCATTGGTCAAAATAGCCTTTTCAGGCTGAGAGAAGCACTTTGGTGACGTTTCACTGTAACTTGTTCCCAGTACAGTCTAAGTGGCTGTTGACTGTGTGACTTGGCTGAAAGTGGCCAAATAGAAGCCCAATCCACAATACATGAGCCCAAAGGCCTTCCTTATGACTAAACTGACACCCACTTTCTTAAAAATATCATGGGTCTAAATAGCCTTTGTAGGCTGAGAAAAGCACTTTGGTGACATTTGGCTGTAACTTGTTCCCAGTACATTCTAAGTGGCTGCTGACTGTGTGTTGTACCTAAAAGTGCCCAACAAGAATCCCAATGCACTATACATGGGCCCAAATGCCTTCCTTATGACAAAACTGACATTCATTTTCTTAAAAAAATCATTGGTCAAAATAGCCTTTTCAGGCTGAGAGAAGCACTTTGGTGACGTTTCACTGTAACTTGTTCCCAGTACAGTCTAAGTGGCTGCTGACTGTGTGTTGTACCTAAAAGTGCCCAACAAGAATCCCAATGCACTATACATGGGCCCAAATGCCTTCCTTATGACAAAACTGACATTCATTTTCTTAATAAAATCATTGGTCAAAATAACCTTTTCAGGCTGAGAGAAGCACTTTGGTGACGTTTCACTGTAACTTGTTCCCAGTACAGTCTAAGTGGCTGCTGACTGTGTGTTGTACCTAAAAGTGCCCAACAAGAATCCCAATGCACTATACATGGGCCCAAATGCCTTCCTTATGACAAAACTGACATTCATTTTCTTAAAAAAATCATTGGTCAAAATAGCCTTTTCAGGCTGAGAGAAGCACTTTGGTGACGTTTCACTGTAACTTGTTCCCAGTACAGTCTAAGTGGCTGCTGACTGTGTGTTGTACCTAAAAGTGCCCAACAAGAATCCCAATGCACTATACATGGGCCCAAAGGCCTTCCTTATGACAAAACTGACACTCATTTTCCTAAAAAAATCATTGGTCAAAATAGCCTTTTCAGGCTGAGAGAAGCACTTTGGTGACGTTTCACTGTAACTTGTTCCCAGTACAGTCTAAGTGGCTGTTGACTGTGTGACTTGGCTGAAAGTGGCCAAATAGAAGCCCAATCCACAATACATGAGCCCAAAGGCCTTCCTTATGACTAAACTGACACCCACTTTCTTAAAAATATCATGGGTCTAAATAGCCTTTGTAGGCTGAGAAAAGCACTTTGGTGACATTTGGCTGTAACTTGTTCCCAGTACATTCTAAGTGGCTGCTGACTGTGTGTTGTACCTAAAAGTGCCCAACAAGAATCCCAATGCACTATACATGGGCCCAAATGCCTTCCTTATGACAAAACTGACATTCATTTTCTTTAAAAAATCATTGGTCAAAATAGCCTTTTCAGGCTGAGAGAAGCACTTTGGTGACGTTTCACTGTAACTTGTTCCCAGTACAGTCTAAGTGGCTGCTGACTGTGTGTTGTACCTAAAAGTGCCCAACAAGAATCCCAATGCACTATTCATGGGCCCAAATGCCTTCCTTATGACAAAACTGACATTCATTTTCTTAAAAAAATCATTGGTCAAAATAGCCTTTTCAGGCTGAGAGAAGCACTTTGGTGACGTTTCACTGTAACTTGTTCCCAGTACAGTCTAAGTGGCTGCTGACTGTGTGTTGTACCTAAAAGTGCCCAACAAGAATCCCAATGCACTATACATGGGCCCAAATGCCTTCCTTATGACAAAACTGACACTCATTTTCTTAAAAAAAGATCATTGGTCAAAATAGCCTTTTCAGGCTGAGAGAAGCACTTTGGTGACGTTTCACTGTAACTTGTTCCCAGTACAGTCTAAGTGGCTGCTGACTGTGTGACTTGGCTAAAAGTGGCCAAATAGAATCCCAATCCAAAATACATGAGCCCAAAGGCCTTCCTTATGACTAAACTGACACCCACTTTCTTAAAAATATCATGGGTCTAAATAGCCTTTGTAGGCTGAGAAAAGCACTTTGGTGACATTTGGCTGTAACTTGTTCCCAGTACATTCTAAGTGGCTGCTGACTGTGTGTTGTACCTAAAAGTGCCCAACAAGAATCCCAATGCACTATACATGGGCCCAAATGCCTTCCTTATGACAAAACTGACATTCATTTTCTTAAAAAAATCATTGGTCAAAATAGCCTTTTCAGGCTGAGAGAAGCACTTTGGTGACGTTTCACTGTAACTTGTTCCCAGTACAGTCTAAGTGGCTGCTGACTGTGTGTTGTACCTAAAAGTGCCCAACAAGAATCCCAATGCACTATACATGGGCCCAAATGCCTTCCTTATGACAAAACTGACATTCATTTTCTTAAAAAAAATCATTGGTCAAAATAGCCTTTTCAGGCTGAGAGAAGCACTTTGGTGACGTTTCACTGTAACTTGTTCCCAGTACAGTCTAAGTGGCTGCTGACTGTGTGTTGTACCTAAAAGTGCCCAACAAGAATCCCAATGCACTATACATGGGCCCAAATGCCTTCCTTATGACAAAACTGACATTCATTTTCTTAATAAAATCATTGGTCAAAATAGCCTTTTCAGGCTGAGAGAAGCACTTTGGTGACGTTTCACTGTAACTTGTTCCCAGTACAGTCTAAGTGGCTGCTGACTGTGTGTTGTACCTAAAAGTGCCCAACAAGAATCCCAATGCACTATACATGGGCCCAAATGCCTTCCTTATGACAAAACTGACATTCATTTTCTTAAAAAAATCATTGGTCAAAATAGCCTTTTCAGGCTGAGAGAAGCACTTTGGTGACGTTTCACTGTAACTTGTTCCCAGTACAGTCTAAGTGGCTGCTGACTGTGTGTTGTACCTAAAAGTGCCCAACAAGAATCCCAATGCACTATACATGGGCCCAAAGGCCTTCCTTATGACAAAACTGACACTCATTTTCCTAAAAAAATCATTGGTCAAAATAGCCTTTTCAGGCTGAGAGAAGCACTTTGGTGACGTTTCACTGTAACTTGTTCCCAGTACAGTCTAAGTGGCTGTTGACTGTGTGACTTGGCTGAAAGTGGCCAAATAGAAGCCCAATCCACAATACATGAGCCCAAAGGCCTTCCTTATGACTAAACTGACACCCACTTTCTTAAAAATATCATGGGTCTAAATAGCCTTTGTAGGCTGAGAAAAGCACTTTGGTGACATTTGGCTGTAACTTGTTCCCAGTACATTCTAAGTGGCTGCTGACTGTGTGTTGTACCTAAAAGTGCCCAACAAGAATCCCAATGCACTATACATGGGCCCAAATGCCTTCCTTATGACAAAACTGACATTCATTTTCTTAAAAAAATCATTGGTCAAAATAGCCTTTTCAGGCTGAGAGAAGCACTTTGGTGACGTTTCACTGTAACTTGTTCCCAGTACAGTCTAAGTGGCTGCTGACTGTGTGTTGTACCTAAAAGTGCCCAACAAGAATCCCAATGCACTATACATGGGCCCAAATGCCTTCCTTATGACAAAACTGACATTCATTTTCTTAAAAAAAATCATTGGTCAAAATAGCCTTTTCAGGCTGAGAGAAGCACTTTGGTGACGTTTCACTGTAACTTGTTCCCAGTACAGTCTAAGTGGCTGCTGACTGTGTGTTGTACCTAAAAGTGCCCAACAAGAATCCCAATGCACTATACATGGGCCCAAATGCCTTCCTTATGACAAAACTGACATTCATTTTCTTAATAAAATCATTGGTCAAAATAGCCTTTTCAGGCTGAGAGAAGCACTTTGGTGACGTTTCACTGTAACTTGTTCCCAGTACAGTCTAAGTGGCTGCTGACTGTGTGTTGTACCTAAAAGTGCCCAACAAGAATCCCAATGCACTATACATGGGCCCAAATGCCTTCCTTATGACAAAACTGACATTCATTTTCTTAAAAAAATCATTGGTCAAAATAGCCTTTTCAGGCTGAGAGAAGCACTTTGGTGACGTTTCACTGTAACTTGTTCCCAGTACAGTCTAAGTGGCTGCTGACTGTGTGTTGTACCTAAAAGTGCCCAACAAGAATCCCAATGCACTATACATGGGCCCAAAGGCCTTCCTTATGACAAAACTGACACTAATTTTCCTAAAAAAATCATTGGTCAAAATAGCCTTTTCAGGCTGAGAGAAGCACTTTGGTGACGTTTCACTGTAACTTGTTCCCAGTACAGTCTAAGTGGCTGTTGACTGTGTGACTTGGCTAAAAGTGGCCAAATAGAAGCCCAATCCACAATACATGAGCCCAAAGGCCTTCCTTATGACTAAACTGACACCCACTTTCTTAAAAATATCATGGGTCTAAATAACCTTTGTAGGCTGAGAAAAGCACTTTGGTGACATTTGGCTGTAACTTGTTCCCAGTACATTCTAAGTGGCTGCTGACTGTGTGTTGTACCTAAAAGTGCCCAACAAGAATCCCAATGCACTATACATGGGCCCAAATGCCTTCCTTATGACAAAACTGACATTCATTTTCTTAAAAAAATCATTGGTCAAAATAGCCTTTTCAGGCTGAGAGAAGCACTTTGGTGACGTTTCACTGTAACTTGTTCCCAGTACAGTCTAAGTGGCTGCTGACTGTGTGTTGTACCTAAAAGTGCCCAACAAGAATCCCAATGCACTATACATGGGCCCAAATGCCTTCCTTATGACAAAACTGACATTCATTTTCTTAAAAAAATCATTGGTCAAAATAGCCTTTTCAGGCTGAGAGAAGCACTTTGGTGACGTTTCACTGTAACTTGTTCCCAGTACAGTCTAAGTGGCTGCTGACTGTGTGTTGTACCTAAAAGTGCCCAACAAGAATCCCAATGCACTATACATGGGCCCAAAGGCCTTCCTTATGACAAAACTGACACTCATTTTCCTAAAAAAATCATTGGTCAAAATAGCCTTTTCAGGCTGAGAGAAGCACTTTGGTGACGTTTCACTGTAACTTGTTCCCAGTACAGTCTAAGTGGCTGTTGACTGTGTGACTTGGCTAAAAGTGGCCAAATAGAAGCCCAATCCACAATACATGAGCCCAAAGGCCTTCCTTATGACTAAACTGACACCCACTTTCTTAAAAATATCATGGGTCTAAATAGCCTTTGTAGGCTGAGAAAAGCACTTTGGTGACATTTGGCTGTAACTTGTTCCCAGTACATTCTAAGTGGCTGCTGACTGTGTGTTGTACCTAAAAGTGCCCAACAAGAATCCCAATGCACTATACATGGGCCCAAATGCCTTCCTTATGACAAAACTGACATTCATTTTCTTAAAAAAATCATTGGTCAAAATAGCCTTTTCAGGCTGAGAGAAGCACTTTGGTGACGTTTCACTGTAACTTGTTCCCAGTACAGTCTAAGTGGCTGTTGACTGTGTGACTTGGCTGAAAGTGGCCAAATAGAAGCCCAATCCACAATACATGAGCCCAAAGGCCTTCCTTATGACTAAACTGACACCCACTTTCTTAAAAATATCATGGGTCTAAATAGCCTTTGTAGGCTGAGAAAAGCACTTTGGTGACATTTGGCTGTAACTTGTTCCCAGTACATTCTAAGTGGCTGCTGACTGTGTGTTGTACCTAAAAGTGCCCAACAAGAATCCCAATGCACTATACATGGGCCCAAATGCCTTCCTTATGACAAAACTGACATTCATTTTCTTAAAAAAATCATTGGTCAAAATAGCCTTTTCAGGCTGAGAGAAGCACTTTGGTGACGTTTCACTGTAACTTGTTCCCAGTACAGTCTAAGTGGCTGCTGACTGTGTGTTGTACCTAAAAGTGCCCAACAAGAATCCCAATGCACTATACATGGGCCCAAAGGCCTTCCTTATGACAAAACTGACACTCATTTTCCTAAAAAAATCATTGGTCAAAATAGCCTTTTCAGGCTGAGAGAAGCACTTTGGTGACGTTTCACTGTAACTTGTTCCCAGTACAGTCTAAGTGGCTGTTGACTGTGTGACTTGGCTAAAAGTGGCCAAATAGAAGCCCAATCCACAATACATGAGCCCAAAGGCCTTCCTTATGACTAAACTGACACCCACTTTCTTAAAAATATCATGGGTCTAAATAGCCTTTGTAGGCTGAGAAAAGCACTTTGGTGACATTTGGCTGTAACTTGTTCCCAGTACATTCTAAGTGGCTGCTGACTGTGTGTTGTACCTAAAAGTGCCCAACAAGAATCCCAATGCACTATACATGGGCCCAAATGCCTTCCTTATGACAAAACTGACATTCATTTTCTTAAAAAAATCATTGGTCAAAATAGCCTTTTCAGGCTGAGAGAAGCACTTTGGTGACGTTTCACTGTAACTTGTTCCCAGTACAGTCTAAGTGGCTGTTGACTGTGTGACTTGGCTGAAAGTGGCCAAATAGAAGCCCAATCCACAATACATGAGCCCAAAGGCCTTCCTTATGACTAAACTGACACCCACTTTCTTAAAAATATCATGGGTCTAAATAGCCTTTGTAGGCTGAGAAAAGCACTTTGGTGACATTTGGCTGTAACTTGTTCCCAGTACATTCTAAGTGGCTGCTGACTGTGTGTTGTACCTAAAAGTGCCCAACAAGAATCCCAATGCACTATACATGGGCCCAAATGCCTTCCTTATGACAAAACTGACATTCATTTTCTTAAAAAAATCATTGGTCAAAATAGCCTTTTCAGGCTGAGAGAAGCACTTTGGTGACGTTTCACTGTAACTTGTTCCCAGTACAGTCTAAGTGGCTGCTGACTGTGTGTTGTACCTAAAAGTGCCCAACAAGAATCCCAATGCACTATACATGGGCCCAAATGCCTTCCTTATGACAAAACTGACATTCATTTTCTTAAAAAAATCATTGGTCAAAATAGCCTTTTCAGGCTGAGAGAAGCACTTTGGTGACGTTTCACTGTAACTTGTTCCCAGTACAGTCTAAGTGGCTGCTGACTGTGTGTTGTACCTAAAAGTGCCCAACAAGAATCCCAATGCACTATACATGGGCCCAAATGCCTTCCTTATGACAAAACTGACACTCATTTTCTTAAAAAAAAATCATTGGTCAAAATAGCCTTTTCAGGCTGAGAGAAGCACTTTGGTGACGTTTCACTGTAACTTGTTCCCAGTACAGTCTAAGTGGCTGCTGACTGTGTGACTTGGCTAAAAGTGGCCAAATAGAATCCCAATCCAAAATACATGAGCCCAAAGGCCTTCCTTATGACTAAACTGACACCCACTTTCTTAAAAATATCATGGGTCTAAATAGCCTTTGTAGGCTGAGAAAAGCACTTTGGTGACATTTGGCTGTAACTTGTTCCCAGTACATTCTAAGTGGCTGCTGACTGTGTGTTGTACCTAAAAGTGCCCAACAAGAATCCCAATGCACTATACATGGGCCCAAATGCCTTCCTTATGACAAAACTGACATTCATTTTCTTAAAAAAATCATTGGTCAAAATAGCCTTTTCAGGCTGAGAGAAGCACTTTGGTGACGTTTCACTGTAACTTGTTCCCAGTACAGTCTAAGTGGCTGCTGACTGTGTGTTGTACCTAAAAGTGCCCAACAAGAATCCCAATGCACTATACATGGGCCCAAATGCCTTCCTTATGACAAAACTGACATTCATTTTCTTAAAAAAAATCATTGGTCAAAATAGCCTTTTCAGGCTGAGAGAAGCACTTTGGTGACGTTTCACTGTAACTTGTTCCCAGTACAGTCTAAGTGGCTGCTGACTGTGTGTTGTACCTAAAAGTGCCCAACAAGAATCCCAATGCACTATACATGGGCCCAAATGCCTTCCTTATGACAAAACTGACATTCATTTTCTTAATAAAATCATTGGTCAAAATAGCCTTTTCAGGCTGAGAGAAGCACTTTGGTGACGTTTCACTGTAACTTGTTCCCAGTACAGTCTAAGTGGCTGCTGACTGTGTGTTGTACCTAAAAGTGCCCAACAAGAATCCCAATGCACTATACATGGGCCCAAATGCCTTCCTTATGACAAAACTGACATTCATTTTCTTAAAAAAAATCATTGGTCAAAATAGCCTTTTCAGGCTGAGAGAAGCACTTTGGTGACGTTTCACTGTAACTTGTTCCCAGTACAGTCTAAGTGGCTGCTGACTGTGTGTTGTACCTAAAAGTGCCCAACAAGAATCCCAATGCACTATACATGGGCCCAAATGCCTTCCTTATGACAAAACTGACATTCATTTTCTTAAAAAAATCATTGGTCAAAATAGCCTTTTCAGGCTGAGAGAAGCACTTTGGTGACGTTTCACTGTAACTTGTTCCCAGTACAGTCTAAGTGGCTGCTGACTGTGTGTTGTACCTAAAAGTGCCCAACAAGAATCCCAATGCACTATACATGGGCCCAAAGGCCTTCCTTATGACAAAACTGACACTAATTTTCCTAAAAAAATCATTGGTCAAAATAGCCTTTTCAGGCTGAGAGAAGCACTTTGGTGACGTTTCACTGTAACTTGTTCCCAGTACAGTCTAAGTGGCTGTTGACTGTGTGACTTGGCTAAAAGTGGCCAAATAGAAGCCCAATCCACAATACATGAGCCCAAAGGCCTTCCTTATGACTAAACTGACACCCACTTTCTTAAAAATATCATGGGTCTAAATAACCTTTGTAGGCTGAGAAAAGCACTTTGGTGACATTTGGCTGTAACTTGTTCCCAGTACATTCTAAGTGGCTGCTGACTGTGTGTTGTACCTAAAAGTGCCCAACAAGAATCCCAATGCACTATACATGGGCCCAAATGCCTTCCTTATGACAAAACTGACATTCATTTTCTTAAAAAAATCATTGGTCAAAATAGCCTTTTCAGGCTGAGAGAAGCACTTTGGTGACGTTTCACTGTAACTTGTTCCCAGTACAGTCTAAGTGGCTGCTGACTGTGTGTTGTACCTAAAAGTGCCCAACAAGAATCCCAATGCACTATACATGGGCCCAAATGCCTTCCTTATGACAAAACTGACATTCATTTTCTTAAAAAAATCATTGGTCAAAATAGCCTTTTCAGGCTGAGAGAAGCACTTTGGTGACGTTTCACTGTAACTTGTTCCCAGTACAGTCTAAGTGGCTGCTGACTGTGTGTTGTACCTAAAAGTGCCCAACAAGAATCCCAATGCACTATACATGGGCCCAAAGGCCTTCCTTATGACAAAACTGACACTCATTTTCCTAAAAAAATCATTGGTCAAAATAGCCTTTTCAGGCTGAGAGAAGCACTTTGGTGACGTTTCACTGTAACTTGTTCCCAGTACAGTCTAAGTGGCTGTTGACTGTGTGACTTGGCTAAAAGTGGCCAAATAGAAGCCCAATCCACAATACATGAGCCCAAAGGCCTTCCTTATGACTAAACTGACACCCACTTTCTTAAAAATATCATGGGTCTAAATAGCCTTTGTAGGCTGAGAAAAGCACTTTGGTGACATTTGGCTGTAACTTGTTCCCAGTACATTCTAAGTGGCTGCTGACTGTGTGTTGTACCTAAAAGTGCCCAACAAGAATCCCAATGCACTATACATGGGCCCAAATGCCTTCCTTATGACAAAACTGACATTAATTTTCTTAAAAAAATCATTGGTCAAAATAGCCTTTTCAGGCTGAGAGAAGCACTTTGGTGACGTTTCACTGTAACTTGTTCCCAGTACAGTCTAAGTGGCTGCTGACTGTGTGTTGTACCTAAAAGTGCCCAACAAGAATCCCAATGCACTATACATGGGCCCAAATGCCTTCCTTATGACAAAACTGACATTCATTTTCTTAAAAAAATCATTGGTCAAAATAGCCTTTTCAGGCTGAGAGAAGCACTTTGGTGACGTTTCACTGTAACTTGTTCCCAGTACAGTCTAAGTGGCTGCTGACTGTGTGTTGTACCTAAAAGTGCCCAACAAGAATCCCAATGCACTATACATGGGCCCAAATGCCTTCCTTATGACAAAACTGACACTCATTTTCTTAAAAAAAAATCATTGGTCAAAATAGCCTTTTCAGGCTGAGAGAAGCACTTTGGTGACGTTTCACTGTAACTTGTTCCCAGTACAGTCTAAGTGGCTGCTGACTGTGTGACTTGGCTAAAAGTGGCCAAATAGAATCCCAATCCAAAATACATGAGCCCAAAGGCCTTCCTTATGACTAAACTGACACCCACTTTCTTAAAAATATCATGGGTCTAAATAGCCTTTGTAGGCTGAGAAAAGCACTTTGGTGACATTTGGCTGTAACTTGTTCCCAGTACATTCTAAGTGGCTGCTGACTGTGTGTTGTACCTAAAAGTGCCCAACAAGAATCCCAATGCACTATACATGGGCCCAAATGCCTTCCTTATGACAAAACTGACATTCATTTTCTTAAAAAAATCATTGGTCAAAATAGCCTTTTCAGGCTGAGAGAAGCACTTTGGTGACGTTTCACTGTAACTTGTTCCCAGTACAGTCTAAGTGGCTGCTGACTGTGTGTTGTACCTAAAAGTGCCCAACAAGAATCCCAATGCACTATACATGGGCCCAAATGCCTTCCTTATGACAAAACTGACATTCATTTTCTTAAAAAAAATCATTGGTCAAAATAGCCTTTTCAGGCTGAGAGAAGCACTTTGGTGACGTTTCACTGTAACTTGTTCCCAGTACAGTCTAAGTGGCTGCTGACTGTGTGTTGTACCTAAAAGTGCCCAACAAGAATCCCAATGCACTATACATGGGCCCAAATGCCTTCCTTATGACAAAACTGACATTCATTTTCTTAATAAAATCATTGGTCAAAATAGCCTTTTCAGGCTGAGAGAAGCACTTTGGTGACATTTCACTGTAACTTGTTCCCAGTACAGTCTAAGTGGCTGCTGACTGTGTGTTGTACCTAAAAGTGCCCAACAAGAATCCCAATGCACTATACATGGGCCCAAATGCCTTCCTTATGACAAAACTGACATTCATTTTCTTAAAAAAAATCATTGGTCAAAATAGCCTTTTCAGGCTGAGAGAAGCACTTTGGTGACGTTTCACTGTAACTTGTTCCCAGTACAGTCTAAGTGGCTGCTGACTGTGTGTTGTACCTAAAAGTGCCCAACAAGAATCCCAATGCACTATACATGGGCCCAAATGCCTTCCTTATGACAAAACTGACATTCATTTTCTTAAAAAAATCATTGGTCAAAATAGCCTTTTCAGGCTGAGAGAAGCACTTTGGTGACGTTTCACTGTAACTTGTTCCCAGTACAGTCTAAGTGGCTGCTGACTGTGTGTTGTACCTAAAAGTGCCCAACAAGAATCCCAATGCACTATACATGGGCCCAAATGCCTTCCTTATGACAAAACTGACATTCATTTTCTTAAAAAAAATCATTGGTCAAAATAGCCTTTTCAGGCTGAGAGAAGCACTTTGGTGACGTTTCACTGTAACTTGTTCCCAGTACAGTCTAAGTGGCTGCTGACTGTGTGTTGTACCTAAAAGTGCCCAACAAGAATCCCAATGCACTATACATGGGCCCAAATGCCTTCCTTATGACAAAACTGACATTCATTTTCTTAAAAAAATCATTGGTCAAAATAGCCTTTTCAGGCTGAGAGAAGCACTTTGGTGACGTTTCACTGTAACTTGTTCCCAGTACAGTCTAAGTGGCTGCTGACTGTGTGTTGTACCTAAAAGTGCCCAACAAGAATCCCAATGCACTATACATGGGCCCAAAGGCCTTCCTTATGACAAAACTGACACTCATTTTCCTAAAAAAATCATTGGTCAAAATAGCCTTTTCAGGCTGAGAGAAGCACTTTGGTGACGTTTCACTGTAACTTGTTCCCAGTACAGTCTAAGTGGCTGTTGACTGTGTGACTTGGCTAAAAGTGGCCAAATAGAAGCCCAATCCACAATACATGAGCCCAAAGGCCTTCCTTATGACTAAACTGACACCCACTTTCTTAAAAATATCATGGGTCTAAATAGCCTTTGTAGGCTGAGAAAAGCACTTTGGTGACATTTGGCTGTAACTTGTTCCCAGTACATTCTAAGTGGCTGCTGACTGTGTGTTGTACCTAAAAGTGCCCAACAAGAATCCCAATGCACTATACATGGGCCCAAATGCCTTCCTTATGACAAAACTGACATTCATTTTCTTAAAAAAATCATTGGTCAAAATAGCCTTTTCAGGCTGAGAGAAGCACTTTGGTGACGTTTCACTGTAACTTGTTCCCAGTACAGTCTAAGTGGCTGTTGACTGTGTGACTTGGCTGAAAGTGGCCAAATAGAAGCCCAATCCACAATACATGAGCCCAAAGGCCTTCCTTATGACTAAACTGACACCCACTTTCTTAAAAATATCATGGGTCTAAATAGCCTTTGTAGGCTGAGAAAAGCACTTTGGTGACATTTGGCTGTAACTTGTTCCCAGTACATTCTAAGTGGCTGCTGACTGTGTGTTGTACCTAAAAGTGCCCAACAAGAATCCCAATGCACTATACATGGGCCCAAATGCCTTCCTTATGACAAAACTGACATTCATTTTCTTAAAAAAATCATTGGTCAAAATAGCCTTTTCAGGCTGAGAGAAGCACTTTGGTGACGTTTCACTGTAACTTGTTCCCAGTACAGTCTAAGTGGCTGCTGACTGTGTGTTGTACCTAAAAGTGCCCAACAAGAATCCCAATGCACTATACATGGGCCCAAATGCCTTCCTTATGACAAAACTGACATTCATTTTCTTAAAAAAATCATTGGTCAAAATAGCCTTTTCAGGCTGAGAGAAGCACTTTGGTGACGTTTCACTGTAACTTGTTCCCAGTACAGTCTAAGTGGCTGCTGACTGTGTGTTGTACCTAAAAGTGCCCAACAAGAATCCCAATGCACTATACATGGGCCCAAATGCCTTCCTTATGACAAAACTGACACTCATTTTCTTAAAAAAAAATCATTGGTCAAAATAGCCTTTTCAGGCTGAGAGAAGCACTTTGGTGACGTTTCACTGTAACTTGTTCCCAGTACAGTCTAAGTGGCTGCTGACTGTGTGACTTGGCTAAAAGTGGCCAAATAGAATCCCAATCCAAAATACATGAGCCCAAAGGCCTTCCTTATGACTAAACTGACACCCACTTTCTTAAAAATATCATGGGTCTAAATAGCCTTTGTAGGCTGAGAAAAGCACTTTGGTGACATTTGGCTGTAACTTGTTCCCAGTACATTCTAAGTGGCTGCTGACTGTGTGTTGTACCTAAAAGTGCCCAACAAGAATCCCAATGCACTATACATGGGCCCAAATGCCTTCCTTATGACAAAACTGACATTCATTTTCTTAAAAAAATCATTGGTCAAAATAGCCTTTTCAGGCTGAGAGAAGCACTTTGGTGACGTTTCACTGTAACTTGTTCCCAGTACAGTCTAAGTGGCTGCTGACTGTGTGTTGTACCTAAAAGTGCCCAACAAGAATCCCAATGCACTATACATGGGCCCAAATGCCTTCCTTATGACAAAACTGACATTCATTTTCTTAAAAAAAATCATTGGTCAAAATAGCCTTTTCAGGCTGAGAGAAGCACTTTGGTGACGTTTCACTGTAACTTGTTCCCAGTACAGTCTAAGTGGCTGCTGACTGTGTGTTGTACCTAAAAGTGCCCAACAAGAATCCCAATGCACTATACATGGGCCCAAATGCCTTCCTTATGACAAAACTGACATTCATTTTCTTAAAAAAATCATTGGTCAAAATAGCCT
This sequence comes from Gymnoscopelus microlampas, assembly GCF_963454915.1. NCBI lineage: Eukaryota > Metazoa > Chordata > Actinopteri > Myctophiformes > Myctophidae > Gymnoscopelus > Gymnoscopelus microlampas. The sequence continues at coordinate 49,629,002 of NC_139956.1, forward strand.
TTTCAGGCTGAGAGAAGCACTTTGGTGACGTTTCACTGTAACTTGTTCCCAGTACAGTCTAAGTGGCTGCTGACTGTGTGTTGTACCTAAAAGTGCCCAACAAGAATCCCAATGCACTATACATGGGCCCAAATGCCTTCCTTATGACAAAACTGACACTCATTTTCTTAAAAAAAAATCATTGGTCAAAATAGCCTTTTCAGGCTGAGAGAAGCACTTTGGTGACGTTTCACTGTAACTTGTTCCCAGTACAGTCTAAGTGGCTGCTGACTGTGTGACTTGGCTAAAAGTGGCCAAATAGAATCCCAATCCAAAATACATGAGCCCAAAGGCCTTCCTTATGACTAAACTGACACCCACTTTCTTAAAAATATCATGGGTCTAAATAGCCTTTGTAGGCTGAGAAAAGCACTTTGGTGACATTTGGCTGTAACTTGTTCCCAGTACATTCTAAGTGGCTGCTGACTGTGTGTTGTACCTAAAAGTGCCCAACAAGAATCCCAATGCACTATACATGGGCCCAAATGCCTTCCTTATGACAAAACTGACATTCATTTTCTTAAAAAAATCATTGGTCAAAATAGCCTTTTCAGGCTGAGAGAAGCACTTTGGTGACGTTTCACTGTAACTTGTTCCCAGTACAGTCTAAGTGGCTGCTGACTGTGTGTTGTACCTAAAAGTGCCCAACAAGAATCCCAATGCACTATACATGGGCCCAAATGCCTTCCTTATGACAAAACTGACATTCATTTTCTTAAAAAAAATCATTGGTCAAAATAGCCTTTTCAGGCTGAGAGAAGCACTTTGGTGACGTTTCACTGTAACTTGTTCCCAGTACAGTCTAAGTGGCTGCTGACTGTGTGTTGTACCTAAAAGTGCCCAACAAGAATCCCAATGCACTATACATGGGCCCAAATGCCTTCCTTATGACAAAACTGACATTCATTTTCTTAAAAAAATCATTGGTCAAAATAGCCTTTTCAGGCTGAGAGAAGCACTTTGGTGACGTTTCACTGTAACTTGTTCCCAGTACAGTCTAAGTGGCTGTTGACTGTGTGACTTGGCTGAAAGTGGCCAAATAGAAGCCCAATCCACAATACATGAGCCCAAAGGCCTTCCTTATGACTAAACTGACACCCACTTTCTTAAAAATATCATGGGTCTAAATAGCCTTTGTAGGCTGAGAAAAGCACTTTGGTGACATTTGGCTGTAACTTGTTCCCAGTACATTCTAAGTGGCTGCTGACTGTGTGTTGTACCTAAAAGTGCCCAACAAGAATCCCAATGCACTATACATGGGCCCAAATGCCTTCCTTATGACAAAACTGACATTCATTTTCTTAAAAAAATCATTGGTCAAAATAGCCTTTTCAGGCTGAGAGAAGCACTTTGGTGACGTTTCACTGTAACTTGTTCCCAGTACAGTCTAAGTGGCTGCTGACTGTGTGTTGTACCTAAAAGTGCCCAACAAGAATCCCAATGCACTATACATGGGCCCAAATGCCTTCCTTATGACAAAACTGACATTCATTTTCTTAAAAAAATCATTGGTCAAAATAGCCTTTTCAGGCTGAGAGAAGCACTTTGGTGACGTTTCACTGTAACTTGTTCCCAGTACAGTCTAAGTGGCTGCTGACTGTGTGTTGTACCTAAAAGTGCCCAACAAGAATCCCAATGCACTATACATGGGCCCAAATGCCTTCCTTATGACAAAACTGACACTCATTTTCTTAAAAAAAAATCATTGGTCAAAATAGCCTTTTCAGGCTGAGAGAAGCACTTTGGTGACGTTTCACTGTAACTTGTTCCCAGTACAGTCTAAGTGGCTGCTGACTGTGTGACTTGGCTAAAAGTGGCCAAATAGAATCCCAATCCAAAATACATGAGCCCAAAGGCCTTCCTTATGACTAAACTGACACCCACTTTCTTAAAAATATCATGGGTCTAAATAGCCTTTGTAGGCTGAGAAAAGCACTTTGGTGACATTTGGCTGTAACTTGTTCCCAGTACATTCTAAGTGGCTGCTGACTGTGTGTTGTACCTAAAAGTGCCCAACAAGAATCCCAATGCACTATACATGGGCCCAAATGCCTTCCTTATGACAAAACTGACATTCATTTTCTTAAAAAAATCATTGGTCAAAATAGCCTTTTCAGGCTGAGAGAAGCACTTTGGTGACGTTTCACTGTAACTTGTTCCCAGTACAGTCTAAGTGGCTGCTGACTGTGTGTTGTACCTAAAAGTGCCCAACAAGAATCCCAATGCACTATACATGGGCCCAAATGCCTTCCTTATGACAAAACTGACATTCATTTTCTTAAAAAAAATCATTGGTCAAAATAGCCTTTTCAGGCTGAGAGAAGCACTTTGGTGACGTTTCACTGTAACTTGTTCCCAGTACAGTCTAAGTGGCTGCTGACTGTGTGTTGTACCTAAAAGTGCCCAACAAGAATCCCAATGCACTATACATGGGCCCAAATGCCTTCCTTATGACAAAACTGACATTCATTTTCTTAAAAAAATCATTGGTCAAAATAGCCTTTTCAGGCTGAGAGAAGCACTTTGGTGACGTTTCACTGTAACTTGTTCCCAGTACAGTCTAAGTGGCTGCTGACTGTGTGTTGTACCTAAAAGTGCCCAACAAGAATCCCAATGCACTATACATGGGCCCAAATGCCTTCCTTATGACAAAACTGACACTCATTTTCTTAAAAAAAAATCATTGGTCAAAATAGCCTTTTCAGGCTGAGAGAAGCACTTTGGTGACGTTTCACTGTAACTTGTTCCCAGTACAGTCTAAGTGGCTGCTGACTGTGTGACTTGGCTAAAAGTGGCCAAATAGAATCCCAATCCAAAATACATGAGCCCAAAGGCCTTCCTTATGACTAAACTGACACCCACTTTCTTAAAAATATCATGGGTCTAAATAGCCTTTGTAGGCTGAGAAAAGCACTTTGGTGACATTTGGCTGTAACTTGTTCCCAGTACATTCTAAGTGGCTGCTGACTGTGTGTTGTACCTAAAAGTGCCCAACAAGAATCCCAATGCACTATACATGGGCCCAAATGCCTTCCTTATGACAAAACTGACATTCATTTTCTTAAAAAAATCATTGGTCAAAATAGCCTTTTCAGGCTGAGAGAAGCACTTTGGTGACGTTTCACTGTAACTTGTTCCCAGTACAGTCTAAGTGGCTGCTGACTGTGTGTTGTACCTAAAAGTGCCCAACAAGAATCCCAATGCACTATACATGGGCCCAAATGCCTTCCTTATGACAAAACTGACATTCATTTTCTTAAAAAAAATCATTGGTCAAAATAGCCTTTTCAGGCTGAGAGAAGCACTTTGGTGACGTTTCACTGTAACTTGTTCCCAGTACAGTCTAAGTGGCTGCTGACTGTGTGTTGTACCTAAAAGTGCCCAACAAGAATCCCAATGCACTATACATGGGCCCAAATGCCTTCCTTCTGACAAAACTGACATTCATTTTCTTAAAAAAATCATTGGTCAAAATAGCCTTTTCAGGCTGAGAGAAGCACTTTGGTGACGTTTCACTGTAACTTGTTCCCAGTACAGTCTAAGTGGCTGCTGACTGTGTGTTGTACCTAAAAGTGCCCAACAAGAATCCCAATGCACTATACATGGGCCCAAATGCCATCCTTATGACAAAACTGACATTCATTTTCTTAAAAAAATCATTGGTCAAAATAGCCTTTTCAGGCTGAGAGAAGCACTTTGGTGACGTTTCACTGTAACTTGTTCCCAGTACAGTCTAAGTGGCTGCTGACTGTGTGTTGTACCTAAAAGTGCCCAACAAGAATCCCAATGCACTATACATGGGCCCAAAGGCCTTCCTTATGACAAAACTGACACTCATTTTCCTAAAAAAATCATTGGTCAAAATAGCCTTTTCAGGCTGAGAGAAGCACTTTGGTGACGTTTCACTGTAACTTGTTCCCAGTACAGTCTAAGTGGCTGTTGACTGTGTGACTTGGCTAAAAGTGGCCAAATAGAAGCCCAATCCACAATACATGAGCCCAAAGGCCTTCCTTATGACTAAACTGACACCCACTTTCTTAAAAATATCATGGGTCTAAATAGCCTTTGTAGGCTGAGAAAAGCACTTTGGTGACATTTGGCTGTAACTTGTTCCCAGTACATTCTAAGTGGCTGCTGACTGTGTGTTGTACCTAAAAGTGCCCAACAAGAATCCCAATGCACTATACATGGGCCCAAATGCCTTCCTTATGACAAAACTGACATTCATTTTCTTAAAAAAATCATTGGTCAAAATAGCCTTTTCAGGCTGAGAGAAGCACTTTGGTGACGTTTCACTGTAACTTGTTCCCAGTACAGTCTAAGTGGCTGCTGACTGTGTGTTGTACCTAAAAGTGCCCAACAAGAATCCCAATGCACTATACATGGGCCCAAATGCCTTCCTTATGACAAAACTGACACTCATTTTCTTAAAAAAAATCATTGGTCAAAATAGCCTTTTCAGGCTGAGAGAAGCACTTTGGTGACGTTTCACTGTAACTTGTTCCCAGTACAGTCTAAGTGGCTGCTGACTGTGTGACTTGGCTAAAAGTGGCCAAATAGAAGCCCAATCCACAATACATGAGCCCAAAGGCCTTCCTTATGACTAAACTGACACCCACTTTCTTAAAAATATCATGGGTCCAAATAGCCTTTGTAGGCTGAGAAAAGCACTTTGGTGACATTTGGCTGTAACTTGTTCCCAGTACATTCTAAGTGGCTGCTGACTGTGTGTTGTACCTAAAAGTGCCCAACAAGAATCCCAATGCACTATACATGGGCCCAAATGCCTTCCTTATGACAAAACTGACATTCATTTTCTTAAAAAAATCATTGGTCAAAATAGCCTTTTCAGGCTGAGAGAAGCACTTTGGTGACGTTTCACTGTAACTTGTTCCCAGTACAGTCTAAGTGGCTGCTGACTGTGTGTTGTACCTAAAAGTGCCCAACAAGAATCCCAATGCACTATACATGGGCCCAAATGCCTTCCTTATTACAAAACTGACATTCATTTTCTTAAAAAAATCATTGGTCAAAATAGCCTTTTCAGGCTGAGAGAAGCACTTTGGTGACGTTTCACTGTAACTTGTTCCCAGTACAGTCTAAGTGGCTGCTGACTGTGTGTTGTACCTAAAAGTGCCCAACAAGAATCCCAATGCACTATACATGGGCCCAAATGCCTTCCTTATGACAAAACTGACACTCATTTTCCTAAAAAAATCATTGGTCAAAATAGCCTTTTCAGGCTGAGAGAAGCACTTTGGTGACGTTTCACTGTAACTTGTTCCCAGTACAGTCTAAGTGGCTGCTGACTGTGTGTTGTACCTAAAAGTGCCCAACAAGAATCCCAATGCACTATACATGGGCCCAAATGCCTTCCTTATGACAAAACTGACACTCATTTTCTTAAAAAAAATCATTAGTCAAAATAGCCTTTTCAGGCTGAGAGAAGCACTTTGGTGACGTTTCACTGTAACTTGTTCCCAGTACAGTCTAAGTGGCTGCTGACTGTGTGTTGTACCTAAAAGTGCCCAACAAGAATCCCAATGCATTATACACGGGCCCAAATGCCTTCCTTATGACAAAACTGATATTCATTTTCTTAAAAAAATCATTGGTCAAAATAGCCTTTTCAGGCTGAGAGAAGCACTTTGGTGACGTTTCACTGTAACTTGTTCCCAGTACAGTCTAAGTGGCTGCTGACTGTGTGTTGTACCTAAAAGTGCCCAACAAGAATCCCAATGCACTATACATGGGCCCAAATGCCTTCCTTATGACAAAACTGACATTCATTTTCTTAAAAAAATCATTGGTCAAAATAGCCTTTTCAGGCTGAGAGAAGCACTTTGCTGACGTTTCACTGTAACTTGTTCCCAGTACAGTCTAAGTGGCTGCTGACTGTGTGTTGTACCTAAAAGTGCCCAACAAGAATCCCAATGCACTATACATGGGCCCAAATGCCTTCCTTATGACAAAACTGACATTCATTTTCTTAAAAAAATCATTGGTCAAAATAGCCTTTTCAGGCTGAGAGAAGCACTTTGGTGACGTTTCACTGTAACTTGTTCCCAGTACAGTCTAAGTGGCTGCTGACTGTGTGTTGTACCTAAAAGTGCCCAACAAGAATCCCAATGCACTATACATGGGCCCAAATGCCTTCCTTATGACAAAACTGACACTCATTTTCCTAAAAAAAATCATTGGTCAAAATAGCCTTTTCAGGCTGAGAGAAGCACTTTGGTGACGTTTCACTGTAACTTGTTCCCAGTACAGTCTAAGTGGCTGCTGACTGTGTGTTGTACCTAAAAGTGCCCAACAAGAATCCCAATGCACTATACATGGGCCCAAATGCCTTCCTTATGACAAAACTGACACTCATTTTCTTAAAAAAAATCATTGGTCAAAATAGCCTTTTCAGGCTGAGAGAAGCACTTTGGTGACGTTTCACTGTAACTTGTTCCCAGTACAGTCTAAGTGGCTGCTGACTGTGTGACTTGGCTAAAAGTGGCCAAATAGAAGCCCAATCCACAATACATGAGCCCAAAGGCCTTCCTTATGACTAAACTTACACCCACTTTCTTAAAAATATCATGGGTCTAAATAGCCTTTTCAGGCTGAGAAAAGCATTTTGGTGACATTTGGCTGTAACTTGTTCCCAGTACATTCTGAGTGGCTGGTGACTGTGTTATGTACCTAAAAGTGCCCAACAAGAATCCCAATGCACTATACATGGGCCCAAATGCCTTCCTTATGACAAAACTGACACTCATTTTTTAAAAAAAATCATTGGTCAAAATAGCCTTTTCAGGCTGAGAGAAGCACTTTGGTGACGTTTCACTGTAACTTGTTCCCAGTACAGTCTAAGTGGCTGCTGACTGTGTGTTGTACCTAAAAGTGCCCAACAAGAATCCCAATGCATTATACACGGGCCCAAATGCCTTCCTTATGACAAAACTGACATTCATTTTCTTAAAAAAATCATTGGTCAAAATAGCCTTTTCAGGCTGAGAGAAGCACTTTGGTGAAGTTTCACTGTAACTTGTTCCCAGTACAGTCTAAGTGGCTGCTGACTGTGTGTTGTACCTAAAAGTGCCCAACAAGAATCCCAATGCACTATACATGGGCCCAAATGCCTTCCTTATGACAAAACTGACACTCATTTTCTTAAAAAAAATCATTGGTCAAAATAGCCTTTTCTGGCTGAGAGAAGCACTTTGGTGACGTTTCACTGTAACTTGTTCCCAGTACAGTCTAAGTGGCTGCTGACTGTGTGACTTGGCTAAAAGTGGCCAAATAGAAGCCCAATCCACAATACATGAGCCCAAAGGCCTTCCTTATGACTAAACTGACACCCACTTTCTTAAAAATATCATGGGTCTAAATAGCCTTTTCAGGCTGAGAAATGCACTTTGGTGACATTTGGCTGTAACTTGTTCCCAGTACATTCTGAGTGGCTGCTGACTGTGTGTTGTACCTAAAAGTGCCCAACAAGAATCCCAATGCACTATACATGGGCCCAAATGCCTTCCGTATGACTAAACTGACACTCATTTTCTTAAAAAAATCATTGGTCAAAATAGCCTTTTCAGGCTGAGAGAAGCACTTTGGTGACGTTTCACTGTAACTTGTTCCCAGTACAGTCTAAGTGGCTGCTGACTGTGTGTTGTACCTAAAAGTGCCCAACAAGAATCCCAATGCACTATACATGGGCCCAAATGCCTTCCTTATGCCAAAACTGACACTCATTTTCCTAAAAAAATCATTGGTCAAAATAGCCCTTTCAGGCTGAGAGAAGCACTTTGGTGACGTTTCATTGTAACTTGTTCCCAGTACAGTCTAAGTGGCTGCTGACTGTGTGACTTGGCTAAAAGTGGCCAAATAGAAGCCCAATCCACAATACATGAGCCCAAAGGCCTTCCTTATGACTAAACTAACACCCACTTTCTTAAAAATATCATGGGTCTAAATAGCCTTTTCAGGCTGAGAAAAGCACTTTGGTGACGTTTCACTGTAACTTGTTCCCAGTACAGTCTAAGTGGCTGCTGACTGTGTGTTGTACCTAAAAGTGCCCAACAAGAATCCCAATGCACTATACATGGGCCCAAATGCCTTCCTTATGACAAAACTGACACTCATTTTCTTAAAAAAAATCATTGGTCAAAATAGCCTTTTCAGGCTGAGAGAAGCACTTTGGTGACGTTTCACTGTAACTTGTTCCCAGTACAGTCTAAGTGGCTGCTGACTGTGTGACTTGGCTAAAAGTGGCCAAATAGAAGCCCAATCCACAATACATGAGCCCAAAGGCCTTCCTTATGACTAAACTGACACCCACTTTCTTAAAAATATCATGGGTCCAAATAGCCTTTGTAGGCTGAGAAAAGCACTTTGGTGACATTTGGCTGTAACTTGTTCCCAGTACATTCTAAGTGGCTGCTGACTGTGTGTTGTACCTAAAAGTGCCCAACAAGAATCCCAATGCACTATACATGGGCCCAAATGCCTTCCTTATGACAAAACTGACATTCATTTTCTTAAAAAAATCATTGGTCAAAATAGCCTTTTCAGGCTGAGAGAAGCACTTTGGTGACGTTTCACTGTAACTTGTTCCCAGTACAGTCTAAGTGGCTGCTGACTGTGTGTTGTACCTAAAAGTGCCCAACAAGAATCCCAATGCACTATACATGGGCCCAAATGCCTTCCTTATTACAAAACTGACATTCATTTTCTTAAAAAAATCATTGGTCAAAATAGCCTTTTCAGGCTGAGAGAAGCAGTTTGGTGACGTTTCACTGTAACTTGTTCCCAGTACAGTCTAAGTGGCTGCTGACTGTGTGTTGTACCTAAAAGTGCCCAACAAGAATCCCAATGCACTATACATGGGCCCAAATGCCTTCCTTATGACAAAACTGACACTCATTTTCCTAAAAAAATCATTGGTCAAAATAGCCTTTTCAGGCTGAGAGAAGCACTTTGGTGACGTTTCACTGTAACTTGTTCCCAGTACAGTCTAAGTGGCTGCTGACTGTGTGTTGTACCTAAAAGTGCCCAACAAGAATCCCAATGCACTATACATGGGCCCAAATGCCTTCCTTATGACAAAACTGACACTCATTTTCTTAAAAAAAATCATTGGTCAAAATAGCCTTTTCAGGCTGAGAGAAGCACTTTGGTGACGTTTCACTGTAACTTGTTCCCAGTACAGTCTAAGTGGCTGCTGACTGTGTGTTGTACCTAAAAGTGCCCAACAAGAATCCCAATGCATTATACACGGGCCCAAATGCCTTCCTTATGACAAAACTGATATTCATTTTCTTAAAAAAATCATTGGTCAAAATAGCCTTTTCAGGCTGAGAGAAGCACTTTGGTGACGTTTCACTGTAACTTGTTCCCAGTACAGTCTAAGTGGCTGCTGACTGTGTGTTGTACCTAAAAGTGCCCAACAAGAATCCCAATGCACTATACATGGGCCCAAATGCCTTCCTTATGACAAAACTGACATTCATTTTCTTAAAAAAATCATTGGTCAAAATAGCCTTTTCAGGCTGAGAGAAGCACTTTGCTGACGTTTCACTGTAACTTGTTCCCAGTACAGTCTAAGTGGCTGCTGACTGTGTGTTGTACCTAAAAGTGCCCAACAAGAATCCCAATGCACTATACATGGGCCCAAATGCCTTCCTTATGACAAAACTGACATTCATTTTCTTAAAAAAATCATTGGTCAAAATAGCCTTTTCAGGCTGAGAGAAGCACTTTGGTGACGTTTCACTGTAACTTGTTCCCAGTACAGTCTAAGTGGCTGCTGACTGTGTGTTGTACCTAAAAGTGCCCAACAAGAATCCCAATGCACTATACATGGGCCCAAATGCCTTCCTTATGACAAAACTGACACTCATTTTCCTAAAAAAATCATTGGTCAAAATAGCCTTTTCAGGCTGAGAGAAGCACTTTGGTGACGTTTCACTGTAACTTGTTCCCAGTACAGTCTAAGTGGCTGCTGACTGTGTGTTGTACCTAAAAGTGCCCAACAAGAATCCCAATGCACTATACATGGGCCCAAATGCCTTCCTTATGACAAAACTGACACTCATTTTCTTAAAAAAAATCATTGGTCAAAATAGCCTTTTCAGGCTGAGAGAAGCACTTTGGTGACGTTTCACTGTAACTTGTTCCCAGTACAGTCTAAGTGGCTGCTGACTGTGTGACTTGGCTAAAAGTGGCCAAATAGAAGCCCAATCCACAATACATGAGCCCAAAGGCCTTCCTTATGACTAAACTTACACCCACTTTCTTAAAAATATCATGGGTCTAAATAGCCTTTTCAGGCTGAGAAAAGCATTTTGGTGACATTTGGCTGTAACTTGTTCCCAGTACATTCTGAGTGGCTGGTGACTGTGTTATGTACCTAAAAGTGCCCAACAAGAATCCCAATGCACTATACATGGGCCCAAATGCCTTCCTTATGACAAAACTGACACTCATTTTCTTAAAAAAATCATTGGTCAAAATAGCCTTTTCAGGCTGAGAGAAGCACTTTGGTGACGTTTCACTGTAACTTGTTCCCAGTACAGTCTAAGTGGCTGCTGACTGTGTGTTGTACCTAAAAGTGCCCAACAAGAATCCCAATGCATTATACACGGGCCCAAATGCCTTCCTTATGACAAAACTGACATTCATTTTCTTAAAAAAATCATTGGTCAAAATAGCCTTTTCAGGCTGAGAGAAGCACTTTGGTGACGTTTCACTGTAACTTGTTCCCAGTACAGTCTAAGTGGCTGCTGACTGTGTGTTGTACCTAAAAGTGCCCAACAAGAATCCCAATGCACTATACATGGGCCCAAATGCCTTCCTTATTACAAAACTGACATTCATTTTCTTAAAAAAATCATTGGTCAAAATAGCCTTTTCAGGCTGAGAGAAGCACTTTGGTGACGTTTCACTGTAACTTGTTCCCAGTACAGTCTAAGTGGCTGCTGACTGTGTGTTGTACCTAAAAGTGCCCAACAAGAATCCCAATGCACTATACATGGGCCCAAATGCCTTCCTTATGACAAAACTGACACTCATTTTCCTAAAAAAATCATTGGTCAAAATAGCCTTTTCAGGCTGAGAGAAGCACTTTGGTGACGTTTCACTGTAACTTGTTCCCAGTACAGTCTAAGTGGCTGCTGACTGTGTGTTGTACCTAAAAGTGCCCAACAAGAATCCCAATGCACTATACATGGGCCCAAATGCCTTCCTTATGACAAAACTGACACTCATTTTCTTTAAAAAAATCATTGGTCAAAATAGCCTTTTCAGGCTGAGAGAAGCACTTTGGTGACGTTTCACTGTAACTTGTTCCCAGTACAGTCTAAGTGGCTGCTGACTGTGTGTTGTACCTAAAAGTGCCCAACAAGAATCCCAATGCATTATACACGGGCCCAAATGCCTTCCTTATGACAAAACTGATATTCATTTTCTTAAAAAAATCATTGGTCAAAATAGCCTTTTCAGGCTGAGAGAAGCACTTTGGTGACGTTTCACTGTAACTTGTTCCCAGTACAGTCTAAGTGGCTGCTGACTGTGTGTTGTACCTAAAAGTGCCCAACAAGAATCCCAATGCACTATACATGGGCCCAAATGCCTTCCTTATGACAAAACTGACATTCATTTTCTTAAAAAAATCATTGGTCAAAATAGCCTTTTCAGGCTGAGAGAAGCACTTTGCTGACGTTTCACTGTAACTTGTTCCCAGTACAGTCTAAGTGGCTGCTGACTGTGTGTTGTACCTAAAAGTGCCCAACAAGAATCCCAATGCACTATACATGGGCCCAAATGCCTTCCTTATGACAAAACTGACACTCATTTTCCTAAAAAAATCATTGGTCAAAATAGCCTTTTCAGGCTGAGAGAAGCACTTTGGTGACGTTTCACTGTAACTTGTTCCCAGTACAGTCTAAGTGGCTGCTGACTGTGTGTTGTACCTAAAAGTGCCCAACAAGAATCCCAATGCACTATACATGGGCCAAAATGCCTTCCTTATGACAAAACTGACACTCATTTTCTTAAAAAAAATCATTGGTCAAAATAGCCTTTTCAGGCTGAGAGAAGCACTTTGGTGACGTTTCACTGTAACTTGTTCCCAGTACAGTCTAAGTGGCTGCTGACTGTGTGACTTGGCTAAAAGTGGCCAAATAGAAGCCCAATCCACAATACATGAGCCCAAAGGCCTTCCTTATGACTAAACTGACACCCACTTTCTTAAAAATATCATGGGTCCAAATAGCCTTTGTAGGCTGAGAAAAGCACTTTGGTGACATTTGGCTGTAACTTGTTCCCAGTACATTCTAAGTGGCTGCTGACTGTGTGTTGTACCTAAAAGTGCCCAACAAGAATCCCAATGCACTATACATGGGCCCAAATGCCTTCCTTATGACAAAACTGACATTCATTTTCTTAAAAAAATCATTGGTCAAAATAGCCTTTTCAGGCTGAGAGAAGCACTTTGGTGACGTTTCACTGTAACTTGTTCCCAGTACAGTCTAAGTGGCTGCTGACTGTGTGTTGTACCTAAAAGTGCCCAACAAGAATCCCAATGCACTATACATGGGCCCAAATGCCTTCCTTATTACAAAACTGACATTCATTTTCTTAAAAAAATCATTGGTCAAAATAGCCTTTTCAGGCTGAGAGAAGCAGTTTGGTGACGTTTCACTGTAACTTGTTCCCAGTACAGTCTAAGTGGCTGCTGACTGTGTGTTGTACCTAAAAGTGCCCAACAAGAATCCCAATGCACTATACATGGGCCCAAATGCCTTCCTTATGACAAAACTGACACTCATTTTCCTAAAAAAATCATTGGTCAAAATAGCCTTTTCAGGCTGAGAGAAGCACTTTGGTGACGTTTCACTGTAACTTGTTCCCAGTACAGTCTAAGTGGCTGCTGACTGTGTGTTGTACCTAAAAGTGCCCAACAAGAATCCCAATGCACTATACATGGGCCCAAATGCCTTCCTTATGACAAAACTGACACTCATTTTCTTAAAAAAAATCATTGGTCAAAATAGCCTTTTCAGGCTGAGAGAAGCACTTTGGTGACGTTTCACTGTAACTTGTTCCCAGTACAGTCTAAGTGGCTGCTGACTGTGTGTTGTACCTAAAAGTGCCCAACAAGAATCCCAATGCATTATACACGGGCCCAAATGCCTTCCTTATGACAAAACTGATATTCATTTTCTTAAAAAAATCATTGGTCAAAATAGCCTTTTCAGGCTGAGAGAAGCACTTTGGTGACGTTTCACTGTAACTTGTTCCCAGTACAGTCTAAGTGGCTGCTGACTGTGTGTTGTACCTAAAAGTGCCCAACAAGAATCCCAATGCACTATACATGGGCCCAAATGCCTTCCTTATGACAAAACTGACATTCATTTTCTTAAAAAAATCATTGGTCAAAATAGCCTTTTCAGGCTGAGAGAAGCACTTTGCTGACGTTTCACTGTAACTTGTTCCCAGTACAGTCTAAGTGGCTGCTGACTGTGTGTTGTACCTAAAAGTGCCCAACAAGAATCCCAATGCACTATACATGGGCCCAAATGCCTTCCTTATGACAAAACTGACATTCATTTTCTTAAAAAAATCATTGGTCAAAATAGCCTTTTCAGGCTGAGAGAAGCACTTTGGTGACGTTTCACTGTAACTTGTTCCCAGTACAGTCTAAGTGGCTGCTGACTGTGTGTTGTACCTAAAAGTGCCCAACAAGAATCCCAATGCACTATACATGGGCCCAAATGCCTTCCTTATGACAAAACTGACACTCATTTTCCTAAAAAAATCATTGGTCAAAATAGCCTTTTCAGGCTGAGAGAAGCACTTTGGTGACGTTTCACTGTAACTTGTTCCCAGTACAGTCTAAGTGGCTGCTGACTGTGTGTTGTACCTAAAAGTGCCCAACAAGAATCCCAATGCACTATACATGGGCCCAAATGCCTTCCTTATGACAAAACTGACACTCATTTTCTTAAAAAAAATCATTGGTCAAAATAGCCTTTTCAGGCTGAGAGAAGCACTTTGGTGACGTTTCACTGTAACTTGTTCCCAGTACAGTCTAAGTGGCTGCTGACTGTGTGACTTGGCTAAAAGTGGCCAAATAGAAGCCCAATCCACAATACATGAGCCCAAAGGCCTTCCTTATGACTAAACTTACACCCACTTTCTTAAAAATATCATGGGTCTAAATAGCCTTTTCAGGCTGAGAAAAGCATTTTGGTGACATTTGGCTGTAACTTGTTCCCAGTACATTCTGAGTGGCTGGTGACTGTGTTATGTACCTAAAAGTGCCCAACAAGAATCCCAATGCACTATACATGGGCCCAAATGCCTTCCTTATGACAAAACTGACACTCATTTTCTTAAAAAAATCATTGGTCAAAATAGCCTTTTCAGGCTGAGAGAAGCACTTTGGTGACGTTTCACTGTAACTTGTTCCCAGTACAGTCTAAGTGGCTGCTGACTGTGTGTTGTACCTAAAAGTGCCCAACAAGAATCCCAATGCATTATACACGGGCCCAAATGCCTTCCTTATGACAAAACTGACATTCATTTTCTTAAAAAAATCATTGGTCAAAATAGCCTTTTCAGGCTGAGAGAAGCACTTTGGTGACGTTTCACTGTAACTTGTTCCCAGTACAGTCTAAGTGGCTGCTGACTGTGTGTTGTACCTAAAAGTGCCCAACAAGAATCCCAATGCACTATACATGGGCCCAAATGCCTTCCTTATTACAAAACTGACATTCATTTTCTTAAAAAAATCATTGGTCAAAATAGCCTTTTCAGGCTGAGAGAAGCACTTTGGTGACGTTTCACTGTAACTTGTTCCCAGTACAGTCTAAGTGGCTGCTGACTGTGTGTTGTACCTAAAAGTGCCCAACAAGAATCCCAATGCACTATACATGGGCCCAAATGCCTTCCTTATGACAAAACTGACACTCATTTTCCTAAAAAAATCATTGGTCAAAATAGCCTTTTCAGGCTGAGAGAAGCACTTTGGTGACGTTTCACTGTAACTTGTTCCCAGTACAGTCTAAGTGGCTGCTGACTGTGTGTTGTACCTAAAAGTGCCCAACAAGAATCCCAATGCACTATACATGGGCCCAAATGCCTTCCTTATGACAAAACTGACACTCATTTTCTTTAAAAAAATCATTGGTCAAAATAGCCTTTTCAGGCTGAGAGAAGCACTTTGGTGACGTTTCACTGTAACTTGTTCCCAGTACAGTCTAAGTGGCTGCTGACTGTGTGTTGTACCTAAAAGTGCCCAACAAGAATCCCAATGCATTATACACGGGCCCAAATGCCTTCCTTATGACAAAACTGATATTCATTTTCTTAAAAAAATCATTGGTCAAAATAGCCTTTTCAGGCTGAGAGAAGCACTTTGGTGACGTTTCACTGTAACTTGTTCCCAGTACAGTCTAAGTGGCTGCTGACTGTGTGTTGTACCTAAAAGTGCCCAACAAGAATCCCAATGCACTATACATGGGCCCAAATGCCTTCCTTATGACAAAACTGACATTCATTTTCTTAAAAAAATCATTGGTCAAAATAGCCTTTTCAGGCTGAGAGAAGCACTTTGCTGACGTTTCACTGTAACTTGTTCCCAGTACAGTCTAAGTGGCTGCTGACTGTGTGTTGTACCTAAAAGTGCCCAACAAGAATCCCAATGCACTATACATGGGCCCAAATGCCTTCCTTATGACAAAACTGACATTCATTTTCTTAAAAAAATCATTGGTCAAAATAGCCTTTTCAGGCTGAGAGAAGCACTTTGGTGACGTTTCACTGTAACTTGTTCCCAGTACAGTCTAAGTGGCTGCTGACTGTGTGTTGTACCTAAAAGTGCCCAACAAGAATCCCAATGCACTATACATGGGCCCAAATGCCTTCCTTATGACAAAACTGACACTCATTTTCCTAAAAAAATCATTGGTCAAAATAGCCTTTTCAGGCTGAGAGAAGCACTTTGGTGACGTTTCACTGTAACTTGTTCCCAGTACAGTCTAAGTGGCTGCTGACTGTGTGTTGTACCTAAAAGTGCCCAACAAGAATCCCAATGCACTATACATGGGCCAAAATGCCTTCCTTATGACAAAACTGACACTCATTTTCTTAAAAAAAATCATTGGTCAAAATAGCCTTTTCAGGCTGAGAGAAGCACTTTGGTGACGTTTCACTGTAACTTGTTCCCAGTACAGTCTAAGTGGCTGCTGACTGTGTGACTTGGCTAAAAGTGGCCAAATAGAAGCCCAATCCACAATACATGAGCCCAAAGGCCTTCCTTATGACTAAACTGACACCCACTTTCTTAAAAATATCATGGGTCTAAATAGCCTTTTCAGGCTGAGAAAAGCATTTTGGTGACATTTGGCTGTAACTTGTTCCCAGTACATTCTGAGTGGCTGGTGACTGTGTTATGTACCTAAAAGTGCCCAACAAGAATCCCAATGCACTATACATGGGCCCAAATGCCTTCCTTATGACAAAACTGACACTCATTTTCTTAAAAAAATCATTGGTCAAAATAGCCTTTTCAGGCTCAGAGAAGCACTTTGGTGACGTTTCACTGTAACTTGTTCCCAGTACAGTCTAAGTGGCTGCTGACTGTGTGTTGTACCTAAAAGTGCCCAACAAGAATCCCAATGCATTATACACGGGCCCAAATGCCTTCCTTATGACAAAACTGACATTCATTTTCTTAAAAAAATCATTGGTCAAAATAGCCTTTTCAGGCTGAGAGAAGCACTTTGGTGAAGTTTCACTGTAACTTGTTCCCAGTACAGTCTAAGTGGCTGCTGACTGTGTGTTGTACCTAAAAGTGCCCAACAAGAATCCCAATGCACTATACATGGGCCCAAATGCCTTCCTTATGACAAAACTGACACTCATTTTCTTAAAAAAAATCATTGGTCAAAATAGCCTTTTCTGGCTGAGAGAAGCACTTTGGTGACGTTTCACTGTAACTTGTTCCCAGTACAGTCTAAGTGGCTGCTGACTGTGTGACTTGGCTAAAAGTGGCCAAATAGAAGCCCAATCCACAATACATGAGCCCAAAGGCCTTCCTTATGACTAAACTGACACCCACTTTCTTAAAAATATCATGGGTCTAAATAGCCTTTTCAGGCTGAGAAATGCACTTTGGTGACATTTGGCTGTAACTTGTTCCCAGTACATTCTGAGTGGCTGCTGACTGTGTGTTGTACCTAAAAGTGCCCAACAAGAATCCCAATGCACTATACATGGGCCCAAATGCCTTCCGTATGACTAAACTGACACTCATTTTCTTAAAAAAATCATTGGTCAAAATAGCCTTTTCAGGCTGAGAGAAGCACTTTGGTGACGTTTCACTGTAACTTGTTCCCAGTACAGTCTAAGTGGCTGCTGACTGTGTGTTGTACCTAAAAGTGCCCAACAAGAATCCCAATGCACTATACATGGGCCCAAATGCCTTCCTTATGCCAAAACTGACACTCATTTTCCTAAAAAAATCATTGGTCAAAATAGCCCTTTCAGGCTGAGAGAAGCACTTTGGTGACGTTTCATTGTAACTTGTTCCCAGTACAGTCTAAGTGGCTGCTGACTGTGTGACTTGGCTAAAAGTGGCCAAATAGAAGCCCAATCCACAATACATGAGCCCAAAGGCCTTCCTTATGACTAAACTAACACCCATTTTCTTAAAAATATCATGGGTCTAAATAGCCTTTTCAGGCTGAGAAAAGCACTTTGGTGACGTTTCACTGTAACTTGTTCCCAGTACAGTCTAAGTGGCTGCTGACTGTGTGTTGTACCTAAAAGTGCCCAACAAGAATCCCAATGCACTATACATGGGCCCAAATGCCTTCCTTATGACAAAACTGACACTCATTTTCCTAAAAAAAATCATTGGTCAAAATAGCCTTTTCAGGCTGAGAGAAGCACTTTGGTGACGTTTCACTGTAACTTGTTCCCAGTACAGTCTAAGTGGCTGCTGACTGTGTGTTGTACCTAAAAGTGCCCAACAAGAATCCCAATGCACTATACATGGGCCCAAATGCCTTCCTTATGACAAAACTGACATTCATTTTCTTAAAAAAATCATTGGTCAAAATAGCCTTTTCAGGCTGAGAGAAGCACTTTGGTGACGTTTCACTGTAACTTGTTCCCAGTACAGTCTAAGTGGCTGCTGACTGTGTGTTGTACCTAAAAGTGCCCTACAAGAATCCCAATGCACTATACATGGGCCCAAAGGCCTTCCTTATGACAAAACTGACACTCATTTTCCTAAAAAAATCATTGGTCAAAATAGCCTTTTCAGGCTGAGAGAAGCACTTTGGTGACGTTTCACTGTAACTTGTTCCCAGTACAGTCTAAGTGGCTGTTGACTGTGTGACTTGGCTAAAAGTGGCCAAATAGAAGCCCAATCCACAATACATGAGCCCAAAGGCCTTCCTTATGACTAAACTGACACCCACTTTCTTAAAAATATCATGGGTCTAAATAGCCTTTGTAGGCTGAGAAAAGCACTTTGGTGACATTTGGCTGTAACTTGTTCCCAGTACATTCTAAGTGGCTGCTGACTGTGTGTTGTACCTAAAAGTGCCCAACAAGAATCCCAATGCACTATACATGGGCCCAAATGCCTTCCTTATGACAAAACTGACATTCATTTTCTTAAAAAAATCATTGGTCAAAATAGCCTTTTCAGGCTGAGAGAAGCACTTTGGTGACGTTTCACTGTAACTTGTTCCCAGTACAGTCTAAGTGGCTGCTGACTGTGTGTTGTACCTAAAAGTGCCCAACAAGAATCCCAATGCACTATACATGGGCCCAAAGGCCTTCCTTATGACAAAACTGACACTCATTTTCCTAAAAAAATCATTGGTCAAAATAGCCTTTTCAGGCTGAGAGAAGCACTTTGGTGACGTTTCACTGTAACTTGTTCCCAGTACAGTCTAAGTGGCTGTTGACTGTGTGACTTGGCTAAAAGTGGCCAAATAGAAGCCCAATCCACAATACATGAGCCCAAAGGCCTTCCTTATGACTAAACTGACACCCACTTTCTTAAAAATATCATGGGTCTAAATAGCCTTTGTAGGCTGAGAAAAGCACTTTGGTGACATTTGGCTGTAACTTGTTCCCAGTACATTCTAAGTGGCTGCTGACTGTGTGTTGTACCTAAAAGTGCCCAACAAGAATCCCAATGCACTATACATGGGCCCAAATGCCTTCCTTATGACAAAACTGACATTCATTTTCTTAAAAAAATCATTGGTCAAAATAGCCTTTTCAGGCTGAGAGAAGCACTTTGGTGACGTTTCACTGTAACTTGTTCCCAGTACAGTCTAAGTGGCTGCTGACTGTGTGTTGTACCTAAAAGTGCCCAACAAGAATCCCAATGCACTATACATGGGCCCAAATGCCTTCCTTATGACAAAACTGACATTCATTTTCTTAAAAAAATCATTGGTCAAAATAGCCTTTTCAGGCTGAGAGAAGCACTTTGGTGACGTTTCACTGTAACTTGTTCCCAGTACAGTCTAAGTGGCTGCTGACTGTGTGTTGTACCTAAAAGTGCCCAACAAGAATCCCAATGCACTATACATGGGCCCAAATGCCTTCCTTATGACAAAACTGACACTCATTTTCCTAAAAAAATCATTGGTCAAAATAGCCTTTTCAGGCTGAGAAAAGCACTTTGGTGACGTTTCACTGTAACTTGTTCCCAGTACAGTCTAAGTGGCTGCTGACTGTGTGTTGTACCTAAAAGTGCCCAACAAGAATCCCAATGCACTATACATGGGCCCAAATGCCTTCCTTATGACAAAACTGACACTCATTTTCCTAAAAAAAATCATTGGTCAAAATAGCCTTTTCAGGCTGAGAGAAGCACTTTGGTGACGTTTCACTGTAACTTGTTCCCAGTACAGTCTAAGTGGCTGCTGACTGTGTGTTGTACCTAAAAGTGCCCAACAAGAATCCCAATGCACTATACATGGGCCCAAATGCCTTCCTTATGACAAAACTGACATTCATTTTCTTAAAAAAATCATTGGTCAAAATAGCCTTTTCAGGCTGAGAGAAGCACTTTGGTGACGTTTCACTGTAACTTGTTCCCAGTACAGTCTAAGTGGCTGCTGACTGTGTGTTGTACCTAAAAGTGCCCTACAAGAATCCCAATGCACTATACATGGGCCCAAAGGCCTTCCTTATGACAAAACTGACACTCATTTTCCTAAAAAAATCATTGGTCAAAATAGCCTTTTCAGGCTGAGAGAAGCACTTTGGTGACGTTTCACTGTAACTTGTTCCCAGTACAGTCTAAGTGGCTGTTGACTGTGTGACTTGGCTAAAAGTGGCCAAATAGAAGCCCAATCCACAATACATGAGCCCAAAGGCCTTCCTTATGACTAAACTGACACCCACTTTCTTAAAAATATCATGGGTCTAAATAGCCTTTGTAGGCTGAGAAAAGCACTTTGGTGACATTTGGCTGTAACTTGTTCCCAGTACATTCTAAGTGGCTGCTGACTGTGTGTTGTACCTAAAAGTGCCCAACAAGAATCCCAATGCACTATACATGGGCCCAAATGCCTTCCTTATGACAAAACTGACATTCATTTTCTTAAAAAAATCATTGGTCAAAATAGCCTTTTCAGGCTGAGAGAAGCACTTTGGTGACGTTTCACTGTAACTTGTTCCCAGTACAGTCTAAGTGGCTGCTGACTGTGTGTTGTACCTAAAAGTGCCCAACAAGAATCCCAATGCACTATACATGGGCCCAAAGGCCTTCCTTATGACAAAACTGACACTCATTTTCCTAAAAAAATCATTGGTCAAAATAGCCTTTTCAGGCTGAGAGAAGCACTTTGGTGACGTTTCACTGTAACTTGTTCCCAGTACAGTCTAAGTGGCTGTTGACTGTGTGACTTGGCTAAAAGTGGCCAAATAGAAGCCCAATCCACAATACATGAGCCCAAAGGCCTTCCTTATGACTAAACTGACACCCACTTTCTTAAAAATATCATGGGTCTAAATAGCCTTTGTAGGCTGAGAAAAGCACTTTGGTGACATTTGGCTGTAACTTGTTCCCAGTACATTCTAAGTGGCTGCTGACTGTGTGTTGTACCTAAAAGTGCCCAACAAGAATCCCAATGCACTATACATGGGCCCAAATGCCTTCCTTATGACAAAACTGACATTCATTTTCTTAAAAAAATCATTGGTCAAAATAGCCTTTTCAGGCTGAGAGAAGCACTTTGGTGACGTTTCACTGTAACTTGTTCCCAGTACAGTCTAAGTGGCTGCTGACTGTGTGTTGTACCTAAAAGTGCCCAACAAGAATCCCAATGCACTATACATGGGCCCAAATGCCTTCCTTATGACAAAACTGACATTCATTTTCTTAAAAAAATCATTGGTCAAAATAGCCTTTTCAGGCTGAGAGAAGCACTTTGGTGACGTTTCACTGTAACTTGTTCCCAGTACAGTCTAAGTGGCTGCTGACTGTGTGTTGTACCTAAAAGTGCCCAACAAGAATCCCAATGCACTATACATGGGCCCAAATGCCTTCCTTATGACAAAACTGACACTCATTTTCCTAAAAAAATCATTGGTCAAAATAGCCTTTTCAGGCTGAGAAAAGCACTTTGGTGACGTTTCACTGTAACTTGTTCCCAGTACAGTCTAAGTGGCTGCTGACTGTGTGTTGTACCTAAAAGTGCCCAACAAGAATCCCAATGCACTATACATGGGCCCAAATGCCTTCCTTATGACAAAACTGACACTCATTTTCTCAAAAAAAATCATTGGTCAAAATAGCCTTTTCAGGCTGAGAGAAGCACTTTGGTGACGTTTCACTGTAACTTGTTCCCAGTACAGTCTAAGTGGCTGCTGACTGTGTGACTTGGCTAAAAGTGGCCAAATAGAATCCCAATCCACAATACATGAGCCCAAAGGCCTTCCTTATGACTAAACTGACACCCACTTTCTTAAAAATATCATGGGTCTAAATAGCCTTTGTAGGCTGAGAAAAGCACTTTGGTGACATTTGGCTGTAACTTGTTCCCAGTACATTCTAAGTGGCTGCTGACTGTGTGTTGTACCTAAAAGTGCCCAACAAGAATCCCAATGCACTATACATGGGCCCAAATGCCTTCCTTATGACAAAACTGACATTCATTTTCTTAAAAAAATCATTGGTCAAAATAGCCTTTTCAGGCTGAGAGAAGCACTTTGGTGACGTTTCACTGTAACTTGTTCCCAGTACAGTCTAAGTGGCTGCTGACTGTGTGTTGTACCTAAAAGTGCCCAACAAGAATCCCAATGCACTATACATGGGCCCAAATGCCTTCCTTATGACAAAACTGACATTCATTTTCTTAAAAAAATCATTGGTCAAAATAGCCTTTTCAGGCTGAGAGAAGCACTTTGGTGACGTTTCACTGTAACTTGTTCCCAGTACAGTCTAAGTGGCTGCTGACTGTGTGTTGTACCTAAAAGTGCCCAACAAGAATCCCAATGCACTATACATGGGCCCAAATGCCTTCCTTATGACAAAACTGACATTCATTTTCTTAAAAAAATCATTGGTCAAAATAGCCTTTTCAGGCTGAGAGAAGCACTTTGGTGACGTTTCACTGTAACTTGTTCCCAGTACAGTCTAAGTGGCTGCTGACTGTGTGTTGTACCTAAAAGTGCCCAACAAGAATCCCAATGCACTATACATGGGCCCAAATGCCTTCCTTATGACAAAACTGACATTCATTTTCTTAAAAAAATCATTGGTCAAAATAGCCTTTTCAGGCTGAGAGAAGCACTTTGGTGACGTTTCACTGTAACTTGTTCCCAGTACAGTCTAAGTGGCTGCTGACTGTGTGTTGTACCTAAAAGTGCCCAACAAGAATCCCAATGCACTATACATGGGCCCAAAGGCCTTCCTTATGACAAAACTGACACTCATTTTCCTAAAAAAATCATTGGTCAAAATAGCCTTTTCAGGCTGAGAGAAGCACTTTGGTGACGTTTCACTGTAACTTGTTCCCAGTACAGTCTAAGTGGCTGTTGACTGTGTGACTTGGCTAGAAGTGGCCAAATAGAAGCCCAATCCACAATACATGAGCCCAAAGGCCTTCCTTATGACTAAACTGACACCCACTTTCTTAAAAATATCTTGGGTCTAAGTAGCCTTTGTAGGCTGAGAAAAGCACTTTGGTGACATTTGGCTGTAACTTGTTCCCAGTACATTCTAAGTGGCTGCTGACTGTGTGTTGTACCTAAAAGTGCCCAACAAGAATCCCAATGCGCTATACATGGGCCCAAATGCCTTCCTTATGACAAAACTGACATTCATTTTCTTAAAAAAATCATTGGTCAAAATAGCCTTTTCAGGCTGACAGAAGCACTTTGGTGACGTTTCACTGTAACTTGTTCCCAGTACAGTCTAAGTGGCTGCTGACTGTGTGTTGTACCTAAAAGTGCCCAACAAGAATCCCAATGCACTATACATGGGCCCAAATGCCTTCCTTATGACAAAACTGACATTCTTTTTCTTAAAAAAATCATTGGTCAAAATAGCCTTTTCAGGCTGAGAGAAGCACTTTGGTGACGTTTCACTGTAACTTGTTCCCAGTACAGTCTAAGTGGCTGCTGACTGTGTGTTGTACCTAAAAGTGCCCAACAAGAATCCCAATGCACTATATATGGGCCCAAATGCCTTCCTTATGACAAAACTGACACTCATTTTCCTAAAAAAATCATTGGTCAAAATAGCCTTTTCAGGCTGAGAGAAGCACTTTGGTGACGTTTCACTGTAACTTGTTCCCAGTACAGTCTAAGTGGCTGCTGACTGTGTGTTGTACCTAAAAGTGCCCAACAAGAATCCCAATGCACTATACATGGGCCCAAATGCCTTCCTTATGACAAAACTGACACTCATTTTCTTAAAAAAAATCATTGGTCAAAATAGCCTTTTCAGGCTGAGAGAAGCACTTTGGTGACGTTTCACTGTAACTTGTTCCCAGTACAGTCTAAGTGGCTGCTGACTGTGTGACTTGGCTAAAAGTGGCCAAATAGAATCCCAATCCACAATACATGAGCCCAAAGGCCTTCCTTATGACTAAACTGACACCCACTTTCTTAAAAATATCATGGGTCTAAATAGCCTTTGTAGGCTGAGAAAAGCACTTTGGTGACATTTGGCTGTAACTTGTTCCCAGTACATTCTAAGTGGCTGCTGACTGTGTGTTGTACCTAAAAGTGCCCAACAAGAATCCCAATGCACTATACATGGGCCCAAATGCCTTCCTTATGACAAAACTGACATTCATTTTCTTAAAAAAATCATTGGTCAAAATAGCCTTTTCAGGCTGAGAGAAGCACTTTGGTGACGTTTCACTGTAACTTGTTCCCAGTACAGTCTAAGTGGCTGCTGACTGTGTGTTGTACCTAAAAGTGCCCAACAAGAATCCCAATGCACTATACATGGGCCCAAATGCCTTCCTTATGACAAAACTGACATTCATTTTCTTAAAAAAATCATTGGTCAAAATAGCCTTTTCAGGCTGAGAGAAGCACTTTGGTGACGTTTCACTGTAACTTGTTCCCAGTACAGTCTAAGTGGCTGTTGACTGTGTGACTTGGCTAAAAGTGGCCAAATAGAAGCCCAATCCACAATACATGAGCCCAAAGGCCTTCCTTATGACTAAACTGACACCCACTTTCTTAAAAATATCATGGGTCTAAATAGCCTTTGTAGGCTGAGAAAAGCACTTTGCTGACATTTGGCTGTAACTTGTTCCCAGTACATTCTAAGTGGCTGCTGACTGTGTGTTGTACCTAAAAGTGCCCAACAAGAATCCCAATGCACTATACATGGGCCCAAATGCCTTACTTATGACAAAACTGACATTCATTTTCCTAAAAAAAATCATTGGTCAAAATAGCCTTTTCAGGCTGAGAGAAGCACTTTGGTGACGTTTCACTGTAACTTGTTCCCAGTACAGTCTAAGTGGCTGCTGACTGTGTGTTGTACCTAAAAGTGCCCAACAAGAATCCCAATGCACTATACATGGGCCCAAATGCCTTCCCTATGACAAAACTGACACTCATTTTCTTTAAAAAAATCATTGGTCAAAATAGCCTTTTCAGGCTGAGAGAAGCACTTTGGTGACGTTTCACTGTAACTTGTTCCCAGTACAGTCTAAGTGGCTGCTGACTGTGTGACTTGGCTAAAAGTGGCCAAATAGAAGCCCAATCCACAATACATGAGCCCAAAGGCCTTCCTTATGACTAAACTGACACCCACTTTCTTAAAAATATCATGGGTCTAAATAGCCTTTGTAGGCTGAGAAAAGCACTTTGGTGACATTTGGCTGTAACTTGTTCCCAGTACATTCTAAGTGGCTGCTGACTGTGTGTTGTACCTAAAAGTGCCCAACAAGAATCCCAATGCACTATACATGGGCCCAAATGCCTTCCTTATGACAAAACTGACATTCATTTTCTTAAAAAAATCATTGGTCAAAATAGCCTTTTCAGGCTGAGAGAAGCACTTTGGTGACGTTTCACTGTAACTTGTTCCCAGTACAGTCTAAGTGGCTGCTGACTGTGTGTTGTACCTAAAAGTGCCCAACAAGAATCCCAATGCACTATACATGGGCCCAAATGCCTTCCTTATGACAAAACTGACATTCATTTTCTTAAAAAAATCATTGGTCAAAATAGCCTTTTCAGGCTGAGAGAAGCACTTTGGTGACGTTTCACTGTAACTTGTTCCCAGTACAGTCTAAGTGGCTGCTGACTGTGTGTTGTACCTAAAAGTGCCCAACAAGAATCCCAATGCACTATACATGGGCCCAAATGCCTTCCTTATGACAAAACTGACACTCATTTTCCTAAAAAAATCATTGGTCAAAATAGCCTTTTCAGGCTGAGAGAAGCACTTTGGTGACGTTTCACTGTAACTTGTTCCCAGTACAGTCTAAGTGGCTGCTGACTGTGTGTTGTACCTAAAAGTGCCCAACAAGAATCCCAATGCACTATACATGGGCCCAAATGCCTTCCTTATGACAAAACTGACATTCATTTTCTTAAAAAAATCATTGGTCAAAATAGCCTTTTCAGGCTGAGAGAAGCACTTTGCTGACGTTTCACTGTAACTTGTTCCCAGTACAGTCTAAGTGGCTGCTGACTGTGTGTTGTACCTAAAAGTGCCCATCAAGAATCCCAATGCACTATACATGGGCCCAAATGCCTTCCTTATGACAAAACCGACATTCATTTTCTTAAAAAAATCATTGGTCAAAATAGCCTTTTCAGGCTGAGAGAAGCACTTTGGTGACGTTTCACTGTAACTTGTTCCCAGTACAGTCTAAGTGGCTGCTGACTGTGTGACTTGGCTAAAAGTGGCCAAATAGAAGCCCAATCCACAATACATGAGCCCAAAGGCCTTCCTTATGACTAAACTTAAACCCACTTTCTTAAAAAAATCATTGGTCAAAATAGCCTTTTCAGGCTGAGAGAAGCACTTTGGTGACGTTTCACTGTAACTTGTTCCCAGTACAGTCTAAGTGGCTGCTGACTGTGTGTTGTACCTAAAAGTGCCCAACAAGAATCCCAATGCATTATACACGGGCCCAAATGCCTTCCTTATGACAAAACTGACATTCATTTTCTTAAAAAAATCATTGGTCAAAATAGCCTTTTCAGGCTGAGAGAAGCACTTTGGTGACGTTTCACT
Source organism: Gymnoscopelus microlampas (assembly GCF_963454915.1). Taxonomy (NCBI): domain Eukaryota; kingdom Metazoa; phylum Chordata; class Actinopteri; order Myctophiformes; family Myctophidae; genus Gymnoscopelus; species Gymnoscopelus microlampas. The sequence continues at coordinate 49,655,784 of NC_139956.1, forward strand.
GTAACTTGTTCCCAGTACAGTCTAAGTGGCTGCTGACTGTGTGTTGTACCTAAAAGTGCCCAACAAGAATCCCAATGCACTATACATGGGCCCAAATGCCTTCCTTATGACAAAACTGACACTCATTTTCTTTAAAAAAATCATTGGTCAAAATAGCCTTTTCTGGCTGAGAGAAGCACTTTGGTGACGTTTCACTGTAACTTGTTCCCAGTACAGTCTAAGTGGCTGCTGACTGTGTGACTTGGCTAAAAGTGGCCAAATAGAAGCCCAATCCACAATACATGAGCCCAAAGGCCTTCCTTATGACTAAACTGACACCCACTTTCTTAAAAATATCATGGGTCTAAATAGCCTTTTCAGGCTGAGAAATGCACTTTGGTGACATTTGGCTGTAACTTGTTCCCAGTACATTCTGAGTGGCTGCTGACTGTGTGTTGTACCTAAAAGTGCCCAACAAGAATCCCAATGCACTATACATGGGCCCAAATGCCTTCCTTATGACAAAACTGACACTCATTTTCTTAAAAAAATCATTGGTCAAAATAGCCTTTTCAGGCTGAGAGAAGCACTTTGGTGACGTTTCACTGTAACTTGTTCCCAGTACAGTCTAAGTGGCTGCTGACTGTGTGTTGTACCTAAAAGTGCCCAACAAGAATCCCAATGCACTATACATGGGCCCAAATGCCTTCCTTATGACAAAACTGACACTCATTTTCTTAAAAAAAATCATTGGTCAAAATAGCCTTTTCAGGCTGAGAGAAGCACTTTGGTGACGTTTCACTGTAACTTGTTCCCAGTACAGTCTAAGTGGCTGCTGACTGTGTGTTGTACCTAAAAGTGCCCAACAAGAATCCCAATGCACTATACATGGGCCCAAATGCCTTCCTTATGACAAAACTGACACTCATTTTCTTAAAAAAATCATTGGTCAAAATAGCCTTTTCAGGCTGAGAGAAGCACTTTGGTGACGTTTCACTGTAACTTGTTCCCAGTACAGTCTAAGTGGCTGCTGACTGTGTGTTGTACCTAAAAGTGCCCAACAAGAATCCCAATGCACTATACATGGGCCCAAATGCCTTCCTTATGACAAAACTGACACTCATTTTCTTAAAAAAAATCATTGGTCAAAATAGCCTTTTCAGGCTGAGAGAAGCACTTTGGTGACGTTTCACTGTAACTTGTTCCCAGTACAGTCTAAGTGGCTGCTGACTGTGTGACTTGGCTAAAAGTGGCCAAATAGAAGCCCAATCCACAATACATGAGCCCAAAGGCCTTCCTTATGACTAAACTTACACCCACTTTCTTAAAAATATCATGGGTCTAAATAGCCTTTTCAGGCTGAGAAAAGCATTTTGGTGACATTTGGCTGTAACTTGTTCCCAGTACATTCTGAGTGGCTGGTGACTGTGTGTTGTACCTAAAAGTGCCCAACAAGAATCCCAATGCACTATACATGGGCCCAAATGCCTTCCTTATGACAAAACTGACACTCATTTTCTTAAAAAAATCATTGGTCAAAATAGCCTTTTCAGGCTGAGAGAAGCACTTTGGTGACGTTTCACTGTAACTTGTTCCCAGTACAGTCTAAGTGGCTGCTGACTGTGTGTTGTACCTAAAAGTGCCCAACAAGAATCCCAATGCATTATACACGGGCCCAAATGCCTTCCTTATGACAAAACTGACATTCATTTTCTTAAAAAAATCATTGGTCAAAATAGCCTTTTCAGGCTGAGAGAAGCACTTTGGTGACGTTTCACTGTAACTTGTTCCCAGTACAGTCTAAGTGGCTGCTGACTGTGTGTTGTACCTAAAAGTGCCCAACAAGAATCCCAATGCACTATACATGGGCCCAAATGCCTTCCTTATGACAAAACTGACACTCATTTTCTTTAAAAAAAATCATTGGTCAAAATAGCCTTTTCTGGCTGAGAGAAGCACTTTGGTGACGTTTCACTGTAACTTGTTCCCAGTACAGTCTAAGTGGCTGCTGACTGTGTGACTTGGCTAAAAGTGGCCAAATAGAAGCCCAATCCACAATACATGAGCCCAAAGGCCTTCCTTATGACTAAACTGACACCCACTTTCTTAAAAATATCATGGGTCTAAATAGCCTTTTCAGGCTGAGAAATGCACTTTGGTGACATTTGGCTGTAACTTGTTCCCAGTACATTCTGAGTGGCTGCTGACTGTGTGTTGTACCTAAAAGTGCCCAACAAGAATCCCAATGCACTATACATGGGCCCAAATGCCTTCCGTATGACTAAACTGACACTCATTTTCTTAAAAAAATCATTGGTCAAAATAGCCTTTTCAGGCTGAGAGAAGCACTTTGGTGACGTTTCACTGTAACTTGTTCCCAGTACAGTCTAAGTGGCTGCTGACTGTGTGTTGTACCTAAAAGTGCCCAACAAGAATCCCAATGCACTATACATGGGCCCAAATGCCTTCCTTATGGCAAAACTGACACTCATTTTCCTAAAAAAATCATTGGTCAAAATAGCCCTTTCAGGCTGAGAGAAGCACTTTGGTGACGTTTCATTGTAACTTGTTCCCAGTACAGTCTAAGTGGCTGCTGACTGTGTGACTTGGCTAAAAGTGGCCAAATAGAAGCCCAATCCACAATACATGAGCCCAAAGGCCTTCCTTATGACTAAACTAACACCCACTTTCTTAAAAATATCATGGGTCTAAATAGCCTTTTCAGGCTGAGAAAAGCACTTTGGTGACGTTTCACTGTAACTTGTTCCCAGTACAGTCTAAGTGGCTGCTGACTGTGTGTTGTACCTAAAAGTGCCCAACAAGAATCCCAATGCACTATACATGGGCCCAAATGCCTTCCTTATGACAAAACTGACATTCATTTTCTTAAAAAAATCATTGGTCAAAATAGCCTTTTCAGGCTGAGAGAAGCACTTTGGTGACGTTTCACTGTAACTTGTTCCCAGTACAGTCTAAGTGGCTGCTGACTGTGTGACTTGGCTAAAAGTGGCCAAATAGAAGCCCAATCCACAATACATGAGCCCAAAGGCCTTCCTTATGACTAAACTTAAACCCACTTTCTTAAAAATATCATGGGTCTAAATAGCCTTTTCAGGCTGAGAAAAGCATTTTGGTGACATTTGGCTGTAACTTGTTCCCAGTACATTCTGAGTGGCTGGTGACTGTGTGTTGTACCTAAAAGTGCCCAACAAGAATCCCAATGCACTATACATGGGCCCAAATGCCTTCCTTATGACAAAACTGACATTCATTTTCTTAAAAAAATCATTGGTCAAAATAGCCTTTTCAGGCTGAGAGAAGCACTTTGGTGACGTTTCACTGTAACTTGTTCCCAGTACAGTCTAAGTGGCTGCTGACTGTGTGACTTGGCTAAAAGTGGCCAAATAGAAGCCCAATCCACAATACATGAGCCCAAAGGCCTTCCTTATGACTAAACTTAAACCCACTTTCTTAAAAATATCATGGGTCTAAATAGCCTTTTCAGGCTGAGAAAAGCATTTTGGTGACATTTGGCTGTAACTTGTTCCCAGTACATTCTGAGTGGCTGGTGACTGTGTGTTGTACCTAAAAGTGCCCAACAAGAATCCCAATGCACTATACATGGGCCCAAATGCCTTCCTTATGACAAAACTGACACTCATTTTCTTAAAAAAATCATTGGTCAAAATAGCCTTTTCAGGCTGAGAGAAGCACTTTGGTGACGTTTCACTGTAACTTGTTCCCAGTACAGTCTAAGTGGCTGCTGACTGTGTGTTGTACCTAAAAGTGCCCAACAAGAATCCCAATGCATTATACACGGGCCCAAATGCCTTCCTTATGACAAAACTGACATTCATTTTCTTAAAAAAATCATTGGTCAAAATAGCCTTTTCAGGCTGAGAGAAGCACTTTGGTGACGTTTCACTGTAACTTGTTCCCAGTACAGTCTAAGTGGCTGCTGACTGTGTGACTTGGCTAAAAGTGGCCAAATAGAAGCCCAATCCACAATACATGAGCCCAAAGGCCTTCCTTATGACTAAACTTAAACCCACTTTCTTAAAAAAATCATTGGTCAAAATAGCCTTTTCAGGCTGAGAGAAGCACTTTGGTGACGTTTCACTGTAACTTGTTCCCAGTACAGTCTAAGTGGCTGCTGACTGTGTGTTGTACCTAAAAGTGCCCAACAAGAATCCCAATGCATTATACACGGGCCCAAATGCCTTCCTTATGACAAAACTGACATTCATTTTCTTAAAAAAATCATTGGTCAAAATAGCCTTTTCAGGCTGAGAGAAGCACTTTGGTGACGTTTCACTGTAACTTGTTCCCAGTACAGTCTAAGTGGCTGCTGACTGTGTGTTGTACCTAAAAGTGCCCAACAAGAATCCCAATGCACTATACATGGGCCCAAATGCCTTCCTTATGACAAAACTGACACTCATTTTCTTTAAAAAAATCATTGGTCAAAATAGCCTTTTCTGGCTGAGAGAAGCACTTTGGTGACGTTTCACTGTAACTTGTTCCCAGTACAGTCTAAGTGGCTGCTGACTGTGTGACTTGGCTAAAAGTGGCCAAATAGAAGCCCAATCCACAATACATGAGCCCAAAGGCCTTCCTTATGACTAAACTGACACCCACTTTCTTAAAAATATCATGGGTCTAAATAGCCTTTTCAGGCTGAGAAATGCACTTTGGTGACATTTGGCTGTAACTTGTTCCCAGTACATTCTGAGTGGCTGCTGACTGTGTGTTGTACCTAAAAGTGCCCAACAAGAATCCCAATGCACTATACATGGGCCCAAATGCCTTCCGTATGACTAAACTGACACTCATTTTCTTAAAAAAATCATTGGTCAAAATAGCCTTTTCAGGCTGAGAGAAGCACTTTGGTGACGTTTCACTGTAACTTGTTCCCAGTACAGTCTAAGTGGCTGCTGACTGTGTGTTGTACCTAAAAGTGCCCAACAAGAATCCCAATGCACTATACATGGGCCCAAATGCCTTCCTTATGACAAAACTGACACTCATTTTCTTAAAAAAAATCATTGGTCAAAATAGCCTTTTCAGGCTGAGAGAAGCACTTTGGTGACGTTTCACTGTAACTTGTTCCCAGTACAGTCTAAGTGGCTGCTGACTGTGTGACTTGGCTAAAAGTGGCCAAATAGAATCCCAATCCAAAATACATGAGCCCAAAGGCCTTCCTTATGACTAAACTGACACCCACTTTCTTAAAAATATCATGGGTCTAAATAGCCTTTGTAGGCTGAGAAAAGCACTTTGGTGACATTTGGCTGTAACTTGTTCCCAGTACATTCTAAGTGGCTGCTGACTGTGTGTTGTACCTAAAAGTGCCCAACGAGAATCCCAATGCACTATACATGGGCCCAAATGCCTTCCTTATGACAAAACTGACACTCATTTTCTTAAAAAAATCATTGGTCAAAATAGCCTTTTCAGGCTGAGAGAAGCACTTTGGTGACGTTTCACTGTAACTTGTTCCCAGTACAGTCTAAGTGGCTGCTGACTGTGTGTTGTACCTAAAAGTGCCCAACAAGAATCCCAATGCATTATACACGGGCCCAAATGCCTTCCTTATGACAAAACTGACATTCATTTTCTTAAAAAAATCATTGGTCAAAATAGCCTTTTCAGGCTGAGAGAAGCACTTTGGTGACGTTTCACTGTAACTTGTTCCCAGTACAGTCTAAGTGGCTGCTGACTGTGTGTTGTACCTAAAAGTGCCCAACAAGAATCCCAATGCACTATACATGGGCCCAAATGCCTTCCTTATGACAAAACTGACACTCATTTTCTTTAAAAAAATCATTGGTCAAAATAGCCTTTTCTGGCTGAGAGAAGCACTTTGGTGACGTTTCACTGTAACTTGTTCCCAGTACAGTCTAAGTGGCTGCTGACTGTGTGACTTGGCTAAAAGTGGCCAAATAGAAGCCCAATCCACAATACATGAGCCCAAAGGCCTTCCTTATGACTAAACTGACACCCACTTTCTTAAAAATATCATGGGTCTAAATAGCCTTTTCAGGCTGAGAAATGCACTTTGGTGACATTTGGCTGTAACTTGTTCCCAGTACATTCTGAGTGGCTGCTGACTGTGTGTTGTACCTAAAAGTGCCCAACAAGAATCCCAATGCACTATACATGGGCCCAAATGCCTTCCGTATGACTAAACTGACACTCATTTTCTTAAAAAAATCATTGGTCAAAATAGCCTTTTCAGGCTGAGAGAAGCACTTTGGTGACGTTTCACTGTAACTTGTTCCCAGTACAGTCTAAGTGGCTGCTGACTGTGTGTTGTACCTAAAAGTGCCCAACAAGAATCCCAATGCACTATACATGGGCCCAAATGCCTTCCTTATGCCAAAACTGACACTCATTTTCCTAAAAAAATCATTGGTCAAAATAGCCCTTTCAGGCTGAGAGAAGCACTTTGGTGACGTTTCATTGTAACTTGTTCCCAGTACAGTCTAAGTGGCTGCTGACTGTGTGACTTGGCTAAAAGTGGCCAAATAGAAGCCCAATCCACAATACATGAGCCCAAAGGCCTTCCTTATGACTAAACTAACACCCACTTTCTTAAAAATATCATGGGTCTAAATAGCCTTTTCAGGCTGAGAAAAGCACTTTGGTGACGTTTCACTGTAACTTGTTCCCAGTACAGTCTAAGTGGCTGCTGACTGTGTGTTGTACCTAAAAGTGCCCAACAAGAATCCCAATGCACTATACATGGGCCCAAATGCCTTCCTTATGACAAAACTGACATTCATTTTCTTAAAAAAATCATTGGTCAAAATAGCCTTTTCAGGCTGAGAGAAGCACTTTGGTGACGTTTCACTGTAACTTGTTCCCAGTACAGTCTAAGTGGCTGCTGACTGTGTGACTTGGCTAAAAGTGGCCAAATAGAAGCCCAATCCACAATACATGAGCCCAAAGGCCTTCCTTATGACTAAACTTAAACCCACTTTCTTAAAAATATCATGGGTCTAAATAGCCTTTTCAGGCTGAGAAAAGCATTTTGGTGACATTTGGCTGTAACTTGTTCCCAGTACATTCTGAGTGGCTGGTGACTGTGTGTTGTACCTAAAAGTGCCCAACAAGAATCCCAATGCACTATACATGGGCCCAAATGCCTTCCTTATGACAAAACTGACATTCATTTTCTTAAAAAAATCATTGGTCAAAATAGCCTTTTCAGGCTGAGAGAAGCACTTTGGTGACGTTTCACTGTAACTTGTTCCCAGTACAGTCTAAGTGGCTGCTGACTGTGTGATTTGGCTAAAAGTGGCCAAATAGAAGCCCAATCCACAATACATGAGCCCAAAGGCCTTCCTTATGACTAAACTTAAACCCACTTTCTTAAAAATATCATGGGTCTAAATAGCCTTTTCAGGCTGAGAAAAGCATTTTGGTGACATTTGGCTGTAACTTGTTCCCAGTACATTCTGAGTGGCTGGTGACTGTGTGTTGTACCTAAAAGTGCCCAACAAGAATCCCAATGCACTATACATGGGCCCAAATGCCTTCCTTATGACAAAACTGACACTCATTTTCTTAAAAAAATCATTGGTCAAAATAGCCTTTTCAGGCTGAGAGAAGCACTTTGGTGACGTTTCACTGTAACTTGTTCCCAGTACAGTCTAAGTGGCTGCTGACTGTGTGTTGTACCTAAAAGTGCCCAACAAGAATCCCAATGCATTATACACGGGCCCAAATGCCTTCCTTATGACAAAACTGACATTCATTTTCTTAAAAAAATCATTGGTCAAAATAGCCTTTTCAGGCTGAGAGAAGCACTTTGGTGAAGTTTCACTGTAACTTGTTCCCAGTACAGTCTAAGTGGCTGCTGACTGTGTGTTGTACCTAAAAGTGCCCAACAAGAATCCCAATGCACTATACATGGGCCCAAATGCCTTCCTTATGACAAAACTGACACTCATTTTCTTAAAAAAAATCACTGGTCAAAATAGCCTTTTCTGGCTGAGAGAAGCACTTTGGTGACGTTTCACTGTAACTTGTTCCCAGTACAGTCTAAGTGGCTGCTGACTGTGTGTTGTACCTAAAAGTGCCCAACAAGAATCCCAATGCACTATACATGGGCCCAAATGCCTTCCTTATGACAAAACTGACACTCATTTTCCTAAAAAAAATCATTGGTCAAAATAGCCTTTTCAGGCTGAGAGAAGCACTTTGGTGACGTTTCACTGTAACTTGTTCCCAGTACAGTCTAAGTGGCTGCTGACTGTGTGTTGTACCTAAAAGTGCCCAACAAGAATCCCAATGCACTATACATGGGCCCAAATGCCTTCCTTATGACAAAACTGACACTCATTTTCCTAAAAAAATCATTGGTCAAAATAGCCTTTTCAGGCTGAGAGAAGCACTTTGGTGACGTTTCACTGTAACTTGTTCCCAGTACAGTCTAAGTGGCTGCTGACTGTGTGTTGTACCTAAAAGTGCCCAACAAGAATCCCAATGCACTATACATGGGCCCAAATGCCTTCCTTATGACAAAACTGACATTCATTTTCTTAAAAAAATCATTGGTCAAAATAGCCTTTTCAGGCTGAGAGAAGCACTTTGGTGACGTTTCACTGTAACTTGTTCCCAGTACAGTCTAAGTGGCTGCTGACTGTGTGTTGTACCTAAAAGTGCCCAACAAGAATCCCAATGCACTATACATGGGCCCAAAGGCCTTCCTTATGACAAAACTGACACTCATTTTCCTAAAAAAATCATTGGTCAAAATAGCCTTTTCAGGCTGAGAGAAGCACTTTGGTGACGTTTCACTGTAACTTGTTCCCAGTACAGTCTAAGTGGTTGTTGACTGTGTGACTTGGCTAAAAGTGGCCAAATAGAAGCCCAATCCACAATACATGAGCCCAAAGGCCTTCCTTATGACTAAACTGACACCCACTTTCTTAAAAATATCATGGGTCTAAATAGCCTTTGTAGGCTGAGAAAAGCACTTTGGTGACGTTTCACTGTAACTTGTTCCCAGTACAGTCTAAGTGGCTGCTGACTGTGTGTTGTACCTAAAAGTGCCCAACAAGAATCCCAATGCACTATACATGGGCCCAAATGCCTTCCTTATGACAAAACTGACACTCATTTTCCTAAAAAAATCATTGGTCAAAATAGCCTTTTCAGGCTGAGAGAAGCACTTTGGTGACGTTTCACTGTAACTTGTTCCCAGTACAGTCTAAGTGGCTGCTGACTGTGTGTTGTACCTAAAAGTGCCCAACAAGAATCCCAATGCACTATACATGGGCCCAAATGCCTTCCTTATGACAAAACTGACATTCATTTTCTTAAAAAAATCATTGGTCAAAATAGCCTTTTCAGGCTGAGAGAAGCACTTTGGTGACGTTTCACTGTAACTTGTACAGTCTAAGTGGCTGCTGACTGTGTGTTGTACCTAAAAGTGCCCAACAAGAATCCCAATGCACCATACATGGGCCCAAATGCCTTCCTTATGACAAAACTGACATTCATTTTCTTAAAAAAATCATTGGTCAAAATAGCCTTTTCAGGCTGAGAGAAGCACTTTGGTGACGTTTCACTGTAACTTGTTCCCAGTACAGTCTAAGTGGCTGCTGACTGTGTGTTGTACCTAAAAGTGCCCAACAAGAATCCCAATGCACTATACATGGGCCCAAATGCCTTCCTTATGACAAAACTGACATTCATTTTCTTAAAAAAATCATTGGTCAAAATAGCCTTTTCAGGCTGAGAGAAGCACTTTGGTGACGTTTCACTGTAACTTGTTCCCAGTACAGTCTAAGTGGCTGCTGACTGTGTGTTGTACCTAAAAGTGCCCAACAAGAATCCCAATGCACTATACATGGGCCCAAAGGCCTTCCTTATGACAAAACTGACACTCATTTTCCTAAAAAAATCATTGGTCAAAATAGCCTTTTCAGGCTGAGAGAAGCACTTTGGTGACGTTTCACTGTAACTTGTTCCCAGTACAGTCTAAGTGGCTGTTGACTGTGTGACTTGGCTAAAAGTGGCCAAATAGAAGCCCAATCCACAATACATGAGCCCAAAGGCCTTCCTTATGACTAAACTGACACCCACTTTCTTAAAAATATCATGGGTCTAAATAGCCTTTGTAGGCTGAGAAAAGCACTTTGGTGACATTTGGCTGTAACTTGTTCCCAGTACATTCTAAGTGGCTGCTGACTGTGTGTTGTACCTAAAAGTGCCCAACAAGAATCCCAATGCACTATACATGGGCCCAAATGCCTTCCTTATGACAAAACTGACATTCATTTTCCTAAAAAAAATCATTGGTCAAAATAGCCTTTTCAGGCTGAGAGAAGCACTTTGGTGACGTTTCACTGTAACTTGTTCCCAGTACAGTCTAAGTGGCTGCTGACTGTGTGTTGTACCTAAAAGTGCCCAACAAGAATCCCAATGCACTATACATGGGCCCAAATGCCTTCCCTATGACAAAACTGACACTCATTTTCTTAAAAAAAATCATTGGTCAAAATAGCCTTTTCAGGCTGAGAGAAGCACTTTGGTGACGTTTCACTGTAACTTGTTCCCAGTACAGTCTAAGTGGCTGCTGACTGTGTGACTTGGCTAAAAGTGGCCAAATAGAAGCCCAATCCACAATACATGAGCCCAAAGGCCTTCCTTATGACTAAACTGACACCCACTTTCTTAAAAATATCATGGGTCTAAATAGCCTTTGTAGGCTGAGAAAAGCACTTTGGTGACATTTGGCTGTAACTTGTTCCCAGTACATTCTAAGTGGCTGCTGACTGTGTGTTGTACCTAAAAGTGCCCAACAAGAATCCCAATGCACTATACATGGGCCCAAATGCCTTCCTTATGACAAAACTGACATTCATTTTCTTAAAAAAATCATTGGTCAAAATAGCCTTTTCAGGCTGAGAGAAGCACTTTGGTGACGTTTCACTGTAACTTGTTCCCAGTACAGTCTAAGTGGCTGCTGACTGTGTGTTGTACCTAAAAGTGCCCAACAAGAATCCCAATGCACTATACATGGGCCCAAATGCCTTCCTTATGACAAAACTGACATTCATTTTCTTAAAAAAATCATTGGTCAAAATAGCCTTTTCAGGCTGAGAGAAGCACTTTGGTGACGTTTCACTGTAACTTGTTCCCAGTACAGTCTAAGTGGCTGCTGACTGTGTGTTGTACCTAAAAGTGCCCAACAAGAATCCCAATGCACTATACATGGGCCCAAATGCCTTCCTTATGACAAAACTGACACTCATTTTCCTAAAAAAATCATTGGTCAAAATAGCCTTTTCAGGCTGAGAGAAGCACTTTGGTGACGTTTCACTGTAACTTGTTCCCAGTACAGTCTAAGTGGCTGCTGACTGTGTGTTGTACCTAAAAGTGCCCAACAAGAATCCCAATGCACTATACATGGGCCCAAATGCCTTCCTTATGACAAAACTGACATTCATTTTCTTAAAAAAATCATTGGTCAAAATAGCCTTTTCAGGCTGAGAGAAGCACTTTGCTGACGTTTCACTGTAACTTGTTCCCAGTACAGTCTAAGTGGCTGCTGACTGTGTGTTGTACCTAAAAGTGCCCATCAAGAATCCCAATGCACTATACATGGGCCCAAATGCCTTCCTTATGACAAAACCGACATTCATTTTCTTAAAAAAATCATTGGTCAAAATAGCCTTTTCAGGCTGAGAGAAGCACTTTGGTGACGTTTCACTGTAACTTGTTCCCAGTACAGTCTAAGTGGCTGCTGACTGTGTGTTGTACCTAAAAGTGCCCAACAAGAATCCCAATGCACTATACATGGGCCCAAATGCCTTCCTTATGACAAAACTGACACTCATTTTCCTAAAAAAATCATTGGTCAAAATAGCCTTTTCAGGCTGAGAGAAGCACTTTGGTGACGTTTCACTGTAACTTGTTCCCAGTACAGTCTAAGTGGCTGCTGACTGTGTGTTGTACCTAAAAGTGCCCAACAAGAATCCCAATGCACTATACATGGGCCCAAATGCCTTCCTTATGACAAAACTGACACTCATTTTCTTAAAAAAAATCATTGGTCAAAATAGCCTTTTCAGGCTGAGAGAAGCACTTTGGTGACGTTTCACTGTAACTTGTTCCCAGTACAGTCTAAGTGGCTGCTGACTGTGTGACTTGGCTAAAAGTGGCCAAATAGAAGCCCAATCCACAATACATGAGCCCAAAGGCCTTCCTTATGACTAAACTTACACCCACTTTCTTAAAAATATCATGGGTCTAAATAGCCTTTTCAGGCTGAGAAAAGCATTTTGGTGACATTTGGCTGTAACTTGTTCCCAGTACATTCTGAGTGGCTGGTGACTGTGTGTTGTACCTAAAAGTGCCCAACAAGAATCCCAATGCACTATACATGGGCCCAAATGCCTTCCTTATGACAAAACTGACACTCATTTTCTTAAAAAAATCATTGGTCAAAATAGCCTTTTCAGGCTGAGAGAAGCACTTTGGTGACGTTTCACTGTAACTTGTTCCCAGTACAGTCTAAGTGGCTGCTGACTGTGTGTTGTACCTAAAAGTGCCCAACAAGAATCCCAATGCATTATACACGGGCCCAAATGCCTTCCTTATGACAAAACTGACATTCATTTTCTTAAAAAAATCATTGGTCAAAATAGCCTTTTCAGGCTGAGAGAAGCACTTTGGTGACGTTTCACTGTAACTTGTTCCCAGTACAGTCTAAGTGGCTGCTGACTGTGTGTTGTACCTAAAAGTGCCCAACAAGAATCCCAATGCACTATACATGGGCCCAAATGCCTTCCTTATGACAAAACTGACACTCATTTTCTTAAAAAAAATCATTGGTCAAAATAGCCTTTTCTGGCTGAGAGAAGCACTTTGGTGACGTTTCACTGTAACTTGTTCCCAGTACAGTCTAAGTGGCTGCTGACTGTGTGACTTGGCTAAAAGTGGCCAAATAGAAGCCCAATCCACAATACATGAGCCCAAAGGCCTTCCTTATGACTAAACTGACACCCACTTTCTTAAAAATATCAGGGGTCTAAATAGCCTTTTCAGGCTGAGAAATGCACTTTGGTGACATTTGGCTGTAACTTGTTCCCAGTACATTCTGAGTGGCTGCTGACTGTGTGTTGTACCTAAAAGTGCCCAACAAGAATCCCAATGCACTATACATGGGCCCAAATGCCTTCCGTATGACTAAACTGACACTCATTTTCTTAAAAAAATCATTGGTCAAAATAGCCTTTTCAGGCTGAGAGAAGCACTTTGGTGACGTTTCACTGTAACTTGTTCCCAGTACAGTCTAAGTGGCTGCTGACTGTGTGTTGTACCTAAAAGTGCCCAACAAGAATCCCAATGCACTATACATGGGCCCAAATGCCTTCCTTATGCCAAAACTGACACTCATTTTCCTAAAAAAATCATTGGTCAAAATAGCCCTTCCAGGCTGAGAGAAGCACTTTGGTGACGTTTCATTGTAACTTGTTCCCAGTACAGTCTAAGTGGCTGCTGACTGTGTGACTTGGCTAAAAGTGGCCAAATAGAAGCCCAATCCACAATACATGAGCCCAAAGGCCTTCCTTATGACTAAACTAACACCCACTTTCTTAAAAATATCATGGGTCTAAATAGCCTTTTCAGGCTGAGAAAAGCACTTTGGTGACGTTTCACTGTAACTTGTTCCCAGTACAGTCTAAGTGGCTGCTGACTGTGTGTTGTACCTAAAAGTGCCCAACAAGAATCCCAATGCACTATACATGGGCCCAAATGCCTTCCTTATGACAAAACTGACACTCATTTTCCTAAAAAAAATCATTGGTCAAAATAGCCTTTTCAGGCTGAGAGAAGCACTTTGGTGACGTTTCACTGTAACTTGTTCCCAGTACAGTCTAAGTGGCTGCTGACTGTGTGTTGTACCTAAAAGTGCCCAACAAGAATCCCAATGCACTATACATGGGCCCAAATGCCTTCCTTATGACAAAACTGACATTCATTTTCTTAAAAAAATCATTGGTCAAAATAGCCTTTTCAGGCTGAGAGAAGCACTTTGGTGACGTTTCACTGTAACTTGTTCCCAGTACAGTCTAAGTGGCTGCTGACTGTGTGTTGTACCTAAAAGTGCCCAACAAGAATCCCAATGCACTATACATGGGCCCAAAGGCCTTCCTTATGACAAAACTGACACTCATTTTCCTAAAAAAATCATTGGTCAAAATAGCCTTTTCAGGCTGAGAGAAGCACTTTGGTGACGTTTCACTGTAACTTGTTCCCAGTACAGTCTAAGTGGCTGTTGACTGTGTGACTTGGCTAAAAGTGGCCAAATAGAAGCCCAATCCACAATACATGAGCCCAAAGGCCTTCCTTATGACTAAACTGACACCCACTTTCTTAAAAATATCATGGGTCTAAATAGCCTTTGTAGGCTGAGAAAAGCACTTTGGTGACATTTGGCTGTAACTTGTTCCCAGTACATTCTAAGTGGCTGCTGACTGTGTGTTGTACCTAAAAGTGCCCAACAAGAATCCCAATGCACTATACATGGGCCCAAATGCCTTCCTTATGACAAAACTGACATTCATTTTCTTAAAAAAATCATTGGTCAAAATAGCCTTTTCAGGCTGAGAGAAGCACTTTGGTGACGTTTCACTGTAACTTGTTCCCAGTACAGTCTAAGTGGCTGCTGACTGTGTGTTGTACCTAAAAGTGCCCAACAAGAATCCCAATGCACTATACATGGGCCCAAATGCCTTCCTTATGACAAAACTGACATTCATTTTCTTAAAAAAATCATTGGTCAAAATAGCCTTTTCAGGCTGAGAGAAGCACTTTGGTGACGTTTCACTGTAACTTGTTCCCAGTACAGTCTAAGTGGCTGCTGACTGTGTGTTGTACCTAAAAGTGCCCAACAAGAATCCCAATGCACTATACATGGGCCCAAATGCCTTCCTTATGACAAAACTGACACTCATTTTCCTAAAAAAATCATTGGTCAAAATAGCCTTTTCAGGCTGAGAAAAGCACTTTGGTGACGTTTCACTGTAACTTGTTCCCAGTACAGTCTAAGTGGCTGCTGACTGTGTGTTGTACCTAAAAGTGCCCAACAAGAATCCCAATGCACTATACATGGGCCCAAATGCCTTCCTTATGACAAAACTGACACTCATTTTCTTAAAAAAAATCATTGGTCAAAATAGCCTTTTCAGGCTGAGAGAAGCACTTTGGTGACGTTTCACTGTAACTTGTTCCCAGTACAGTCTAAGTGGCTGCTGACTGTGTGACTTGGCTAAAAGTGGCCAAATAGAATCCCAATCCACAATACATGAGCCCAAAGGCCTTCCTTATGACTAAACTGACACCCACTTTCTTAAAAATATCATGGGTCTAAATAGCCTTTGTAGGCTGAGAAAAGCACTTTGGTGACATTTGGCTGTAACTTGTTCCCAGTACATTCTAAGTGGCTGCTGACTGTGTGTTGTACCTAAAAGTGCCCAACAAGAATCCCAATGCACTATACATGGGCCCAAATGCCTTCCTTATGACAAAACTGACATTCATTTTCTTAAAAAAATCATTGGTCAAAATAGCCTTTTCAGGCTGAGAGAAGCACTTTGGTGACGTTTCACTGTAACTTGTTCCCAGTACAGTCTAAGTGGCTGCTGACTGTGTGTTGTACCTAAAAGTGCCCAACAAGAATCCCAATGCACTATACATGGGCCCAAATGCCTTCCTTATGACAAAACTGACATTCATTTTCTTAAAAAAATCATTGGTCAAAATAGCCTTTTCAGGCTGAGAGAAGCACTTTGGTGACGTTTCACTGTAACTTGTTCCCAGTACAGTCTAAGTGGCTGCTGACTGTGTGTTGTACCTAAAAGTGCCCAACAAGAATCCCAATGCACTATACATGGGCCCAAATGCCTTCCTTATGACAAAACTGACATTCATTTTCTTAAAAAAATCATTGGTCAAAATAGCCTTTTCAGGCTGAGAGAAGCACTTTGGTGACGTTTCACTGTAACTTGTTCCCAGTACAGTCTAAGTGGCTGCTGACTGTGTGTTGTACCTAAAAGTGCCCAACAAGAATCCCAATGCACTATACATGGGCCCAAAGGCCTTCCTTATGACAAAACTGACACTCATTTTCCTAAAAAAATCATTGGTCAAAATAGCCTTTTCAGGCTGAGAGAAGCACTTTGGTGACGTTTCACTGTAACTTGTTCCCAGTACAGTCTAAGTGGCTGTTGACTGTGTGACTTGGCTAAAAGTGGCCAAATAGAAGCCCAATCCACAATACATGAGCCCAAAGGCCTTCCTTATGACTAAACTGACACCCACTTTCTTAAAAATATCTTGGGTCTAAGTAGCCTTTGTAGGCTGAGAAAAGCACTTTGGTGACATTTGGCTGTAACATGTTCCCAGTACATTCTAAGTGGCTGCTGACTGTGTGTTGTACCTAAAAGTGCCCAACAAGAATCCCAATGCGCTATACATGGGCCCAAATGCCTTCCTTATGACAAAACTGACATTCATTTTCTTAAAAAAATCATTGGTCAAAATAGCCTTTTCAGGCTGAGAGAAGCACTTTGGTGACGTTTCACTGTAACTTGTTCCCAGTACAGTCTAAGTGGCTGCTGACTGTGTGTTGTACCTAAAAGTGCCCAACAAGAATCCCAATGCACTATACATGGGCCCAAATGCCTTCCTTATGACAAAACTGACATTCATTTTCTTAAAAAAATCATTGGTCAAAATAGCCTTTTCAGGCTGAGAGAAGCACTTTGGTGACGTTTCACTGTAACTTGTTCCCAGTACAGTCTAAGTGGCTGCTGACTGTGTGTTGTACCTAAAAGTGCCCAACAAGAATCCCAATGCACTATACATGGGCCCAAATGCCTTCCTTATGACAAAACTGACATTCATTTTCTTAAAAAAATCATTGGTCAAAATAGCCTTTTCAGGCTGAGAGAAGCACTTTGGTGACGTTTCACTGTAACTTGTTCCCAGTACAGTCTAAGTGGCTGCTGACTGTGTGTTGTACCTAAAAGTGCCCAACAAGAATCCCAATGCACTATACATGGGCCCAAATGCCTTCCTTATGACAAAACTGACATTCATTTTCTTAAAAAAATCATTGGTCAAAATAGCCTTTTCAGGCTGAGAGAAGCACTTTGGTGACGTTTCACTGTAACTTGTTCCCAGTACAGTCTAAGTGGCTGCTGACTGTGTGTTGTACCTAAAAGTGCCCAACAAGAATCCCAATGCACTATACATGGGCCCAAAGGCCTTCCTTATGACAAAACTGACACTCATTTTCCTAAAAAAATCATTGGTCAAAATAGCCTTTTCAGGCTGAGAGAAGCACTTTGGTGACGTTTCACTGTAACTTGTTCCCAGTACAGTCTAAGTGGCTGTTGACTGTGTGACTTGGCTAAAAGTGGCCAAATAGAAGCCCAATCCACAATACATGAGCCCAAAGGCCTTCCTTATGACTAAACTGACACCCACTTTCTTAAAAATATCTTGGGTCTAAATAGCCTTTGTAGGCTGAGAAAAGCACTTTGGTGACATTTGGCTGTAACTTGTTCCCAGTACATTCTAAGTGGCTGCTGACTGTGTGTTGTACCTAAAAGTGCCCAACAAGAATCCCAATGCACTATACATGGGCCCAAATGCCTTCCTTATGACAAAACTGACATTCATTTTCTTAAAAAAATCATTGGTCAAAATAGCCTTTTCAGGCTGAGAGAAGCACTTTGGTGACGTTTCACTGTAACTTGTTCCCAGTACAGTCTAAGTGGCTGCTGACTGTGTGTTGTACCTAAAAGTGCCCAACAAGAATCCCAATGCACTATACATGGGCCCAAATGCCTTCCTTATGACAAAACTGACATTCATTTTCTTAAAAAAATCATTGGTCAAAATAGCCTTTTCAGGCTGAGAGAAGCACTTTGGTGACGTTTCACTGTAACTTGTTCCCAGTACAGTCTAAGTGGCTGCTGACTGTGTGTTGTACCTAAAAGTGCCCAACAAGAATCCCAATGCACTATACATGGGCCCAAATGCCTTCCTTATGACAAAACTGACATTCATTTTCTTTAAAAAATCATTGGTCAAAATAGCCTTTTCAGGCTGAGAGAAGCACTTTGGTGACGTTTCACTGTAACTTGTTCCCAGTACAGTCTAAGTGGCTGCTGACTGTGTGTTGTACCTAAAAGTGCCCAACAAGAATCCCAATGCACTATACATGGGCCCAAAGGCCTTCCTTATGACAAAACTGACACTCATTTTCCTAAAAAAATCATTGGTCAAAATAGCCTTTTCAGGCTGAGAGAAGCACTTTGGTGACGTTTCACTGTAACTTGTTCCCAGTACAGTCTAAGTGGCTGTTGACTGTGTGACTTGGCTAAAAGTGGCCAAATAGAATCCCAATCCACAATACATGAGCCCAAAGGCCTTCCTTATGACTAAACTGACACCCACTTTCTTAAAAATATCATGGGTCTAAATAGCCTTTGTAGGCTGAGAAAAGCACTTTGGTGACATTTGGCTGTAACTTGTTCCCAGTACATTCTAAGTGGCTGCTGACTGTGTGTTGTACCTAAAAGTGCCCAACAAGAATCCCAATGCACTATACATGGGCCCAAATGCCTTCCTTATGACAAAACTGACATTCATTTTCTTAAAAAAATCATTGGTCAAAATAGCCTTTTCAGGCTGAGAGAAGCACTTTGGTGACGTTTCACTGTAACTTGTTCCCAGTACAGTCTAAGTGGCTGCTGACTGTGTGTTGTACCTAAAAGTGCCCAACAAGAATCCCAATGCACTATACATGGGCCCAAATGCCTTCCTTATGACAAAACTGACATTCATTTTCTTAAAAAAATCATTGGTCAAAATAGCCTTTTCAGGCTGAGAGAAGCACTTTGGTGACGTTTCACTGTAACTTGTTCCCAGTACAGTCTAAGTGGCTGCTGACTGTGTGTTGTACCTAAAAGTGCCCAACAAGAATCCCAATGCACTATACATGGGCCCAAATGCCTTCCTTATGACAAAACTGACATTCATTTTCTTTAAAAAATCATTGGTCAAAATAGCCTTTTCAGGCTGAGAGAAGCACTTTGGTGACGTTTCACTGTAACTTGTTCCCAGTACAGTCTAAGTGGCTGCTGACTGTGTGTTGTACCTAAAAGTGCCCAACAAGAATCCCAATGCACTATACATGGGCCCAAAGGCCTTCCTTATGACAAAACTGACACTCATTTTCCTAAAAAAATCATTGGTCAAAATAGCCTTTTCAGGCTGAGAGAAGCACTTTGGTGACGTTTCACTGTAACTTGTTCCCAGTACAGTCTAAGTGGCTGTTGACTGTGTGACTTGGCTAAAAGTGGCCAAATAGAATCCCAATCCACAATACATGAGCCCAAAGGCCTTCCTTATGACTAAACTGACACCCACTTTCTTAAAAATATCATGGGTCTAAATAGCCTTTGTAGGCTGAGAAAAGCACTTTGGTGACATTTGGCTGTAACTTGTTCCCAGTACATTCTAAGTGGCTGCTGACTGTGTGTTGTACCTAAAAGTGCCCAACAAGAATCCCAATGCACTATACATGGGCCCAAATGCCTTCCTTATGACAAAACTGACATTCATTTTCTTAAAAAAATCATTGGTCAAAATAGCCTTTTCAGGCTGAGAGAAGCACTTTGGTGACGTTTCACTGTAACTTGTTCCCAGTACAGTCTAAGTGGCTGTTGACTGTGTGACTTGGCTGAAAGTGGCCAAATAGAAGCCCAATCCACAATACATGAGCCCAAAGGCCTTCCTTATGACTAAACTGACACCCACTTTCTTAAAAATATCATGGGTCTAAATAGCCTTTGTAGGCTGAGAAAAGCACTTTGGTGACATTTGGCTGTAACTTGTTCCCAGTACATTCTAAGTGGCTGCTGACTGTGTGTTGTACCTAAAAGTGCCCAACAAGAATCCCAATGCACTATACATGGGCCCAAATGCCTTCCTTATGACAAAACTGACATTCATTTTCTTAAAAAAATCATTGGTCAAAATAGCCTTTTCAGGCTGAGAGAAGCACTTTGGTGACGTTTCACTGTAACTTGTTCCCAGTACAGTCTAAGTGGCTGCTGACTGTGTGTTGTACCTAAAAGTGCCCAACAAGAATCCCAATGCACTATACATGGGCCCAAATGCCTTCCTTATGACAAAACTGACATTCATTTTCTTAAAAAAATCATTGGTCAAAATAGCCTTTTCAGGCTGAGAGAAGCACTTTGGTGACGTTTCACTGTAACTTGTTCCCAGTACAGTCTAAGTGGCTGCTGACTGTGTGTTGTACCTAAAAGTGCCCAACAAGAATCCCAATGCACTATACATGGGCCCAAAGGCCTTCCTTATGACAAAACTGACACTCATTTTCCTAAAAAAATCATTGGTCAAAATAGCCTTTTCAGGCTGAGAGAAGCACTTTGGTGACGTTTCACTGTAACTTGTTCCCAGTACAGTCTAAGTGGCTGTTGACTGTGTGACTTGGCTAAAAGTGGCCAAATAGAAGCCCAATCCACAATACATGAGCCCAAAGGCCTTCCTTATGACTAAACTGACACCCACTTTCTTAAAAATATCTTGGGTCTAAATAGCCTTTGTAGGCTGAGAAAAGCACTTTGGTGACATTTGGCTGTAACTTGTTCCCAGTACATTCTAAGTGGCTGCTGACTGTGTGTTGTACCTAAAGGTGCCCAACAAGAATCCCAATGCACTATACATGGGCCCAAATGCCTTCCTTATGACAAAACTGACATTCATTTTCTTAAAAAAATCATTGGTCAAAATAGCCTTTTCAGGCTGAGAGAAGCACTTTGGTGACGTTTCACTGTAACTTGTTCCCAGTACAGTCTAAGTGGCTGTTGACTGTGTGACTTGGCTGAAAGTGGCCAAATAGAAGCCCAATCCACAATACATGAGCCCAAAGGCCTTCCTTATGACTAAACTGACACCCACTTTCTTAAAAATATCATGGGTCTAAATAGCCTTTGTAGGCTGAGAAAAGCACTTTGGTGACATTTGGCTGTAACTTGTTCCCAGTACATTCTAAGTGGCTGCTGACTGTGTGTTGTACCTAAAAGTGCCCAACAAGAATCCCAATGCACTATACATGGGCCCAAATGCCTTCCTTATGACAAAACTGACATTCATTTTCTTAAAAAAATCATTGGTCAAAATAGCCTTTTCAGGCTGAGAGAAGCACTTTGGTGACGTTTCACTGTAACTTGTTCCCAGTACAGTCTAAGTGGCTGTTGACGGTGTGACTTGGCTGAAAGTGGCCAAATAGAAGCCCAATCCACAATACATGAGCCCAAAGGCCTTCCTTATGACTAAACTGACACCCACTTTCTTAAAAATATCATGGGTCTAAATAGCCTTTGTAGGCTGAGAAAAGCACTTTGGTGACATTTGGCTGTAACTTGTTCCCAGTACATTCTAAGTGGCTGCTGACTGTGTGTTGTACCTAAAAGTGCCCAACAAGAATCCCAATGCACTATACATGGGCCCAAATGCCTTCCTTATGACAAAACTGACATTCATTTTCTTTAAAAAATCATTGGTCAAAATAGCCTTTTCAGGCTGAGAGAAGCACTTTGGTGACGTTTCACTGTAACTTGTTCCCAGTACAGTCTAAGTGGCTGCTGACTGTGTGTTGTAC
Source organism: Gymnoscopelus microlampas (assembly GCF_963454915.1). Lineage (NCBI taxonomy): Eukaryota > Metazoa > Chordata > Actinopteri > Myctophiformes > Myctophidae > Gymnoscopelus > Gymnoscopelus microlampas. The sequence continues at coordinate 49,677,487 of NC_139956.1, forward strand.
CTAAAAGTGCCCAACAAGAATCCCAATGCACTATACATGGGCCCAAATGCCTTCCTTATGACAAAACTGACATTCATTTTCTTAAAAAAATCATTGGTCAAAATAGCCTTTTCAGGCTGAGAGAAGCACTTTGGTGACGTTTCACTGTAACTTGTTCCCAGTACAGTCTAAGTGGCTGCTGACTGTGTGTTGTACCTAAAAGTGCCCAACAAGAATCCCAATGCACTATACATGGGCCCAAATGCCTTCCTTATGACAAAACTGACACTCATTTTCCTAAAAAAATCATCGGTCAAAATAGCCTTTTCAGGCTGAGAGAAGCACTTTGGTGACGTTTCACTGTAACTTGTTCCCAGTACAGTCTAAGTGGCTGCTGACTGTGTGTTGTACCTAAAAGTGCCCAACAAGAATCCCAATGCACTATACATGGGCCCAAATGCCTTCCTTATGACAAAACTGACACTCATTTTCTTAAAAAAAATCATTGGTCAAAATAGCCTTTTCAGGCTGAGAGAAGCACTTTGGTGACGTTTCACTGTAACTTGTTCCCAGTACAGTCTAAGTGGCTGCTGACTGTGTGACTTGGCTAAAAGTGGCCAAATAGAATCCCAATCCACAATACATGAGCCCAAAGGCCTTCCTTATGACTAAACTGACACCCACTTTCTTAAAAATATCATGGGTCTAAATAGCCTTTGTAGGCTGAGAAAAGCACTTTGGTGACATTTGGCTGTAACTTGTTCCCAGTACATTCTAAGTGGCTGCTGACTGTGTGTTGTACCTAAAAGTGCCCAACAAGAATCCCAATGCACTATACATGGGCCCAAATGCCTTCCTTATGACAAAACTGACATTCATTTTCTTAAAAAAATCATTGGTCAAAATAGCCTTTTCAGGCTGAGAGAAGCACTTTGGTGACGTTTCACTGTAACTTGTTCCCAGTACAGTCTAAGTGGCTGCTGACTGTGTGTTGTACCTAAAAGTGCCCAACAAGAATCCCAATGCACTATACATGGGCCCAAATGCCTTCCTTATGACAAAACTGACATTCATTTTCTTTAAAAAATCATTGGTCAAAATAGCCTTTTCAGGCTGAGAGAAGCACTTTGGTGACGTTTCACTGTAACTTGTTCCCAGTACAGTCTAAGTGGCTGCTGACTGTGTGTTGTACCTAAAAGTGCCCAACAAGAATCCCAATGCACTATACATGGGCCCAAATGCCTTCCTTATGACAAAACTGAAATTCATTTTCTTAAAAAAATCATTGGTCAAAATAGCCTTTTCAGGCTGAGAGAAGCACTTTGGTGACGTTTCACTGTAACTTGTTCCCAGTACAGTCTAAGTGGCTGCTGACTGTGTGTTGTACCTAAAAGTGCCCAACAAGAATCCCAATGCACTATACATGGGCCCAAAGGCCTTCCTTATGACAAAACTGACACTCATTTTCCTAAAAAAATCATTGGTCAAAATAGCCTTTTCAGGCTGAGAGAAGCACTTTGGTGACGTTTCACTGTAACTTGTTCCCAGTACAGTCTAAGTGGCTGTTGACTGTGTGACTTGGCTAAAAGTGGCCAAATAGAATCCCAATCCACAATACATGAGCCCAAAGGCCTTCCTTATGACTAAACTGACACCCACTTTCTTAAAAATATCATGGGTCTAAATAGCCTTTGTAGGCTGAGAAAAGCACTTTGGTGACATTTGGCTGTAACTTGTTCCCAGTACATTCTAAGTGGCTGCTGACTGTGTGTTGTACCTAAAAGTGCCCAACAAGAATCCCAATGCACTATACATGGGCCCAAATGCCTTCCTTATGACAAAACTGACATTCATTTTCTTAAAAAAATCATTGGTCAAAATAGCCTTTTCAGGCTGAGAGAAGCACTTTGGTGACGTTTCACTGTAACTTGTTCCCAGTACAGTCTAAGTGGCTGCTGACTGTGTGTTGTACCTAAAAGTGCCCAACAAGAATCCCAATGCACTATACATGGGCCCAAATGCCTTCCTTATGACAAAACTGACATTCATTTTCTTAAAAAAATCATTGGTCAAAATAGCCTTTTCAGGCTGAGAGAAGCACTTTGGTGACGTTTCACTGTAACTTGTTCCCAGTACAGTCTAAGTGGCTGCTGACTGTGTGTTGTACCTAAAAGTGCCCAACAAGAATCCCAATGCACTATACATGGGCCCAAATGCCTTCCTTATGACAAAACTGACATTCATTTTCTTTAAAAAATCATTGGTCAAAATAGCCTTTTCAGGCTGAGAGAAGCACTTTGGTGACGTTTCACTGTAACTTGTTCCCAGTACAGTCTAAGTGGCTGCTGACTGTGTGTTGTACCTAAAAGTGCCCAACAAGAATCCCAATGCACTATACATGGGCCCAAAGGCCTTCCTTATGACAAAACTGACACTCATTTTCCTAAAAAAATCATTGGTCAAAATAGCCTTTTCAGGCTGAGAGAAGCACTTTGGTGACGTTTCACTGTAACTTGTTCCCAGTACAGTCTAAGTGGCTGTTGACTGTGTGACTTGGCTAAAAGTGGCCAAATAGAATCCCAATCCACAATACATGAGCCCAAAGGCCTTCCTTATGACTAAACTGACACCCACTTTCTTAAAAATATCATGGGTCTAAATAGCCTTTGTAGGCTGAGAAAAGCACTTTGGTGACATTTGGCTGTAACTTGTTCCCAGTACATTCTAAGTGGCTGCTGACTGTGTGTTGTACCTAAAAGTGCCCAACAAGAATCCCAATGCACTATACATGGGCCCAAATGCCTTCCTTATGACAAAACTGACATTCATTTTCTTAAAAAAATCATTGGTCAAAATAGCCTTTTCAGGCTGAGAGAAGCACTTTGGTGACGTTTCACTGTAACTTGTTCCCAGTACAGTCTAAGTGGCTGTTGACTGTGTGACTTGGCTGAAAGTGGCCAAATAGAAGCCCAATCCACAATACATGAGCCCAAAGGCCTTCCTTATGACTAAACTGACACCCACTTTCTTAAAAATATCATGGGTCTAAATAGCCTTTGTAGGCTGAGAAAAGCACTTTGGTGACATTTGGCTGTAACTTGTTCCCAGTACATTCTAAGTGGCTGCTGACTGTGTGTTGTACCTAAAAGTGCCCAACAAGAATCCCAATGCACTATACATGGGCCCAAATGCCTTCCTTATGACAAAACTGACATTCATTTTCTTAAAAAAATCATTGGTCAAAATAGCCTTTTCAGGCTGAGAGAAGCACTTTGGTGACGTTTCACTGTAACTTGTTCCCAGTACAGTCTAAGTGGCTGCTGACTGTGTGTTGTACCTAAAAGTGCCCAACAAGAATCCCAATGCACTATACATGGGCCCAAATGCCTTCCTTATGACAAAACTGACATTCATTTTCTTAAAAAAATCATTGGTCAAAATAGCCTTTTCAGGCTGAGAGAAGCACTTTGGTGACGTTTCACTGTAACTTGTTCCCAGTACAGTCTAAGTGGCTGCTGACTGTGTGTTGTACCTAAAAGTGCCCAACAAGAATCCCAATGCACTATACATGGGCCCAAAGGCCTTCCTTATGACAAAACTGACACTCATTTTCCTAAAAAAATCATTGGTCAAAATAGCCTTTTCAGGCTGAGAGAAGCACTTTGGTGACGTTTCACTGTAACTTGTTCCCAGTACAGTCTAAGTGGCTGTTGACTGTGTGACTTGGCTAAAAGTGGCCAAATAGAAGCCCAATCCACAATACATGAGCCCAAAGGCCTTCCTTATGACTAAACTGACACCCACTTTCTTAAAAATATCTTGGGTCTAAATAGCCTTTGTAGGCTGAGAAAAGCACTTTGGTGACATTTGGCTGTAACTTGTTCCCAGTACATTCTAAGTGGCTGCTGACTGTGTGTTGTACCTAAAGGTGCCCAACAAGAATCCCAATGCACTATACATGGGCCCAAATGCCTTCCTTATGACAAAACTGACATTCATTTTCTTAAAAAAATCATTGGTCAAAATAGCCTTTTCAGGCTGAGAGAAGCACTTTGGTGACGTTTCACTGTAACTTGTTCCCAGTACAGTCTAAGTGGCTGTTGACTGTGTGACTTGGCTGAAAGTGGCCAAATAGAAGCCCAATCCACAATACATGAGCCCAAAGGCCTTCCTTATGACTAAACTGACACCCACTTTCTTAAAAATATCATGGGTCTAAATAGCCTTTGTAGGCTGAGAAAAGCACTTTGGTGACATTTGGCTGTAACTTGTTCCCAGTACATTCTAAGTGGCTGCTGACTGTGTGTTGTACCTAAAAGTGCCCAACAAGAATCCCAATGCACTATACATGGGCCCAAATGCCTTCCTTATGACAAAACTGACATTCATTTTCTTAAAAAAATCATTGGTCAAAATAGCCTTTTCAGGCTGAGAGAAGCACTTTGGTGACGTTTCACTGTAACTTGTTCCCAGTACAGTCTAAGTGGCTGTTGACGGTGTGACTTGGCTGAAAGTGGCCAAATAGAAGCCCAATCCACAATACATGAGCCCAAAGGCCTTCCTTATGACTAAACTGACACCCACTTTCTTAAAAATATCATGGGTCTAAATAGCCTTTGTAGGCTGAGAAAAGCACTTTGGTGACATTTGGCTGTAACTTGTTCCCAGTACATTCTAAGTGGCTGCTGACTGTGTGTTGTACCTAAAAGTGCCCAACAAGAATCCCAATGCACTATACATGGGCCCAAATGCCTTCCTTATGACAAAACTGACATTCATTTTCTTTAAAAAATCATTGGTCAAAATAGCCTTTTCAGGCTGAGAGAAGCACTTTGGTGACGTTTCACTGTAACTTGTTCCCAGTACAGTCTAAGTGGCTGCTGACTGTGTGTTGTACCTAAAAGTGCCCAACAAGAATCCCAATGCACTATACATGGGCCCAAATGCCTTCCTTATGACAAAACTGACATTCATTTTCTTAAAAAAATCATTGGTCAAAATAGCCTTTTCAGGCTGAGAGAAGCACTTTGGTGACGTTTCACTGTAACTTGTTCCCAGTACAGTCTAAGTGGCTGCTGACTGTGTGTTGTACCTAAAAGTGCCCAACAAGAATCCCAATGCACTATACATGGGCCCAAATGCCTTCCTTATGACAAAACTGACACTCATTTTCCTAAAAAAATCATCGGTCAAAATAGCCTTTTCAGGCTGAGAGAAGCACTTTGGTGACGTTTCACTGTAACTTGTTCCCAGTACAGTCTAAGTGGCTGCTGACTGTGTGTTGTACCTAAAAGTGCCCAACAAGAATCCCAATGCACTATACATGGGCCCAAATGCCTTCCTTATGACAAAACTGACACTCATTTTCTTAAAAAAAATCATTGGTCAAAATAGCCTTTTCAGGCTGAGAGAAGCACTTTGGTGACGTTTCACTGTAACTTGTTCCCAGTACAGTCTAAGTGGCTGCTGACTGTGTGACTTGGCTAAAAGTGGCCAAATAGAATCCCAATCCACAATACATGAGCCCAAAGGCCTTCCTTATGACTAAACTGACACCCACTTTCTTAAAAATATCATGGGTCTAAATAGCCTTTGTAGGCTGAGAAAAGCACTTTGGTGACATTTGGCTGTAACTTGTTCCCAGTACATTCTAAGTGGCTGCTGACTGTGTGTTGTACCTAAAAGTGCCCAACAAGAATCCCAATGCACTATACATGGGCCCAAATGCCTTCCTTATGACAAAACTGACATTCATTTTCTTAAAAAAATCATTGGTCAAAATAGCCTTTTCAGGCTGAGAGAAGCACTTTGGTGACGTTTCACTGTAACTTGTTCCCAGTACAGTCTAAGTGGCTGCTGACTGTGTGTTGTACCTAAAAGTGCCCAACAAGAATCCCAATGCACTATACATGGGCCCAAATGCCTTCCTTATGACAAAACTGACATTCATTTTCTTAAAAAAATCATTGGTCAAAATAGCCTTTTCAGGCTGAGAGAAGCACTTTGGTGACGTTTCACTGTAACTTGTTCCCAGTACAGTCTAAGTGGCTGCTGACTGTGTGTTGTACCTAAAAGTGCCCAACAAGAATCCCAATGCACTATACATGGGCCCAAATGCCTTCCTTATGACAAAACTGAAATTCATTTTCTTAAAAAAATCATTGGTCAAAATAGCCTTTTCAGGCTGAGAGAAGCACTTTGGTGACGTTTCACTGTAACTTGTTCCCAGTACAGTCTAAGTGGCTGCTGACTGTGTGTTGTACCTAAAAGTGCCCAACAAGAATCCCAATGCACTATACATGGGCCCAAAGGCCTTCCTTATGACAAAACTGACACTCATTTTCCTAAAAAAATCATTGGTCAAAATAGCCTTTTCAGGCTGAGAGAAGCACTTTGGTGACGTTTCACTGTAACTTGTTCCCAGTACAGTCTAAGTGGCTGTTGACTGTGTGACTTGGCTAAAAGTGGCCAAATAGAAGCCCAATCCACAATACATGAGCCCAAAGGCCTTCCTTATGACTAAACTGACACCCACTTTCTTAAAAATATCATGGGTCTAAATAGCCTTTGTAGGCTGAGAAAAGCACTTTGGTGACATTTGGCTGTAACTTGTTCCCAGTACATTCTAAGTGGCTGCTGACTGTGTGTTGTACCTAAAAGTGCCCAACAAGAATCCCAATGCACTATACATGGGCCCAAATGCCTTCCTTATGACAAAACTGACATTCATTTTCTTAAAAAAATCATTGGTCAAAATAGCCTTTTCAGGCTGAGAGAAGCACTTTGGTGACGTTTCACTGTAACTTGTTCCCAGTACAGTCTAAGTGGCTGCTGACTGTGTGACTTGGCTAAAAGTGGCCAAATAGAATCCCAATCCACAATACATGAGCCCAAAGGCCTTCCTTATGACTAAACTGACACCCACTTTCTTAAAAATATCATGGGTCTAAATAGCCTTTGTAGGCTGAGAAAAGCACTTTGGTGACATTTGGCTGTAACTTGTTCCCAGTACATTCTAAGTGGATGCTGACTGTGTGTTGTACCTAAAAGTGCCCAACAAGAATCCCAATGCACTATACATGGGCCCAAATGCCTTCCTTATGACAAAACTGACATTCATTTTCTTAAAAAAATCATTGGTCAAAATAGCCTTTTCAGGCTGAGAGAAGCACTTTGGTGACGTTTCACTGTAACTTGTTCCCAGTACAGTCTAAGTGGCTGCTGACTGTGTGTTGTACCTAAAAGTGCCCAACAAGAATCCCAATGCACTATACATGGGCCCAAATGCCTTCCTTATGACAAAACTGACATTCATTTTCTTAAAAAAATCATTGGTCAAAATAGCCTTTTCAGGCTGAGAGAAGCACTTTGGTGACGTTTCACTGTAACTTGTTCCCAGTACAGTCTAAGTGGCTGCTGACTGTGTGTTGTACCTAAAAGTGCCCAACAAGAATCCCAATGCACTATACATGGGCCCAAATGCCTTCCTTATGACAAAACTGACATTCATTTTCTTAAAAAAATCATTGGTCAAAATAGCCTTTTCAGGCTGAGAGAAGCACTTTGGTGACGTTTCACTGTAACTTGTTCCCAGTACAGTCTAAGTGGCTGCTGACTGTGTGTTGTACCTAAAAGTGCCCAACAAGAATCCCAATGCACTATACATGGGCCCAAAGGCCTTCCTTATGACAAAACTGACACTCATTTTCCTAAAAAAATCATTGGTCAAAATAGCCTTTTCAGGCTGAGAGAAGCACTTTGGTGACGTTTCACTGTAACTTGTTCCCAGTACAGTCTAAGTGGCTGTTGACTGTGTGACTTGGCTAAAAGTGGCCAAATAGAAGCCCAATCCACAATACATGAGCCCAAAGGCCTTCCTTATGACTAAACTGACACCCACTTTCTTAAAAATATCATGGGTCTAAATAGCCTTTGTAGGCTGAGAAAAGCACTTTGGTGACATTTGGCTGTAACTTGTTCCCAGTACATTCTAAGTGGCTGCTGACTGTGTGTTGTACCTAAAAGTGCCCAACAAGAATCCCAATGCACTATACATGGGCCCAAATGCCTTCCTTATGACAAAACTGACATTCATTTTCTTAAAAAAATCATTGGTCAAAATAGCCTTTTCAGGCTGAGAGAAGCACTTTGGTGACGTTTCACTGTAACTTGTTCCCAGTACAGTCTAAGTGGCTGCTGACTGTGTGTTGTACCTAAAAGTGCCCAACAAGAATCCCAATGCACTATACATGGGCCCAAATGCCTTCCTTATGACAAAACTGACATTCATTTTCTTAAAAAAATCATTGGTCAAAATAGCCTTTTCAGGCTGAGAGAAGCACTTTGGTGACGTTTCACTGTAACTTGTTCCCAGTACAGTCTAAGTGGCTGCTGACTGTGTGTTGTACCTAAAAGTGCCCAACAAGAATCCCAATGCACTATACATGGGCCCAAAGGCCTTCCTTATGACAAAACTGACACTCATTTTCCTAAAAAAATCATTGGTCAAAATAGCCTTTTCAGGCTGAGAGAAGCACTTTGGTGACGTTTCACTGTAACTTGTTCCCAGTACAGTCTAAGTGGCTGTTGACTGTGTGACTTGGCTAAAAGTGGCCAAATAGAAGCCCAATCCACAATACATGAGCCCAAAGGCCTTCCTTATGACTAAACTGACACCCACTTTCTTAAAAATATCATGGGTCTAAATAGCCTTTGTAGGCTGAGAAAAGCACTTTGGTGACATTTGGCTGTAACTTGTTCCCAGTACATTCTAAGTGGCTGCTGACTGTGTGTTGTACCTAAAAGTGCCCAACAAGAATCCCAATGCACTATACATGGGCCCAAATGCCTTCCTTATGACAAAACTGACATTCATTTTCTTAAAAAAATCATTGGTCAAAATAGCCTTTTCAGGCTGAGAGAAGCACTTTGGTGACGTTTCACTGTAACTTGTTCCCAGTACAGTCTAAGTGGCTGCTGACTGTGTGTTGTACCTAAAAGTGCCCAACAAGAATCCCAATACACTATACATGGGCCCAAATGCCTTCCTTATGACAAAACTGACATTCATTTTCTTAAAAAAATCATTGGTCAAAATAGCCTTTTCAGGCAGAGAGAAGCACTTTGGTGACGTTTCACTGTAACTTGTTCCCAGTACAGTCTAAGTGGCTGCTGACTGTGTGTTGTACCTAAAAGTGCCCAACAAGAATCCCAATGCACTATACATGGGCCCAAATGCCTTCCTTATGACAAAACTGACATTCATTTTCTTAAAAAAATCATTGGTCAAAATAGCCTTTTCAGGCTGAGAGAAGCACTTTGGTGACGTTTCACTGTAACTTGTTCCCAGTACAGTCTAAGTGGCTGCTGACTGTGTGTTGTACCTAAAAGTGCCCAACAAGAATCCCAATGCACTATACATGGGCCCAAATGCCTTCCTTATGACAAAACTGACATTCATTTTCTTAAAAAAATCATTGGTCAAAATAGCCTTTTCAGGCTGAGAGAAGCACTTTGGTGACGTTTCACTGTAACTTGTTCCCAGTACAGTCTAAGTGGCTGTTGACTGTGTGACTTGGCTAAAAGTGGCCAAATAGAAGCCCAATCCACAATACATGAGCCCAAAGGCCTTCCTTATGATTAAACTGACACCCACTTTCTTAAAAATATCATGGGTCTAAATAGCCTTTGTAGGCTGAGAAAAGCACTTTGGTGACATTTGGCTGTAACTTGTTCCCAGTACATTCTAAGTGGCTGCTGACTGTGTGTTGTACCTAAAAGTGCCCAACAAGAATCCCAATGCACTATACATGGGCCCAAATGCCTTCCTTATGACAAAACTGACATTCATTTTCTTAAAAAAATCATTGGTCAAAATAGCCTTTTCAGGCTGAGAGAAGCACTTTGGTGACGTTTCACTGTAACTTGTTCCCAGTACAGTCTAAGTGGCTGCTGACTGTGTGTTGTACCTAAAAGTGCCCAACAAGAATCCCAATGCACTATACATGGGCCCAAATGCCTTCCTTATGACAAAACTGACATTCATTTTCTTAAAAAAATCATTGGTCAAAATAGCCTTTTCAGGCTGAGAGAAGCACTTTGGTGACGTTTCACTGTAACTTGTTCCCAGTACAGTCTAAGTGGCTGCTGACTGTGTGTTGTACCTAAAAGTGCCCAACAAGAATCCCAATGCACTATACATGGGCCCAAATGCCTTCCTTATGACAAAACTGACATTCATTTTCTTAAAAAAATCATTGGTCAAAATAGCCTTTTCAGGCTGAGAGAAGCACTTTGGTGACGTTTCACTGTAACTTGTTCCCAGTACAGTCTAAGTGGCTGCTGACTGTGTGTTGTACCTAAAAGTGCCCAACAAGAATCCCAATGCACTATACATGGGCCCAAAGGCCTTCCTTATGACAAAACTGACACTCATTTTCCTAAAAAAATCATTGGTCAAAATAGCCTTTTCAGGCTGAGAGAAGCACTTTGGTGACGTTTCACTGTAACTTGTTCCCAGTACAGTCTAAGTGGCTGTTGACTGTGTGACTTGGCTAAAAGTGGCCAAATAGAAGCCCAATCCACAATACATGAGCCCAAAGGCCTTCCTTATGACTAAACTGACACCCACTTTCTTAAAAATATCATGGGTCTAAATAGCCTTTGTAGGCTGAGAAAAGCACTTTGGTGACATTTGGCTGTAACTTGTTCCCAGTACATTCTAAGTGGCTGCTGACTGTGTGTTGTACCTAAAAGTGCCCAACAAGAATCCCAATGCACTATACATGGGCCCAAATGCCTTCCTTATGACAAAACTGACATTCATTTTCTTAAAAAAATCATTGGTCAAAATAGCCTTTTCAGGCTGAGAGAAGCACTTTGGTGACGTTTCACTGTAACTTGTTCCCAGTACAGTCTAAGTGGCTGCTGACTGTGTGTTGTACCTAAAAGTGCCCAACAAGAATCCCAATGCACTATACATGGGCCCAAATGCCTTCCTTATGACAAAACTGACATTCATTTTCTTAAAAAAATCATTGGTCAAAATAGCCTTTTCAGGCAGAGAGAAGCACTTTGGTGACGTTTCACTGTAACTTGTTCCCAGTACAGTCTAAGTGGCTGCTGACTGTGTGTTGTACCTAAAAGTGCCCAACAAGAATCCCAATGCACTATACATGGGCCCAAATGCCTTCCTTATGACAAAACTGACATTCATTTTCTTAAAAAAATCATTGGTCAAAATAGCCTTTTCAGGCTGAGAGAAGCACTTTGGTGACGTTTCACTGTAACTTGTTCCCAGTACAGTCTAAGTGGCTGTTGACTGTGTGACTTGGCTGAAAGTGGCCAAATAGAAGCCCAATCCACAATACATGAGCCCAAAGGCCTTCCTTATGACTAAACTGACACCCACTTTCTTAAAAATATCATGGGTCTAAATAGCCTTTGTAGGCTGAGAAAAGCACTTTGGTGACATTTGGCTGTAACTTGTTCCCAGTACATTCTAAGTGGCTGCTGACTGTGTGTTGTACCTAAAAGTGCCCAACAAGAATCCCAATGCACTATACATGGGCCCAAATGCCTTCCTTATGACAAAACTGACATTCATTTTCTTAAAAAAATCATTGGTCAAAATAGCCTTTTCAGGCTGAGAGAAGCACTTTGGTGACGTTTCACTGTAACTTGTTCCCAGTACAGTCTAAGTGGCTGCTGACTGTGTGTTGTACCTAAAAGTGCCCAACAAGAATCCCAATGCACTATACATGGGCCCAAATGCCTTCCTTATGACAAAACTGACATTCATTTTCTTTAAAAAATCATTGGTCAAAATAGCCTTTTCAGGCTGAGAGAAGCACTTTGGTGACGTTTCACTGTAACTTGTTCCCAGTACAGTCTAAGTGGCTGCTGACTGTGTGTTGTACCTAAAAGTGCCCAACAAGAATCCCAATGCACTATACATGGGCCCAAATGCCTTCCTTATGACAAAACTGACATTCATTTTCTTAAAAAAATCATTGGTCAAAATAGCCTTTTCAGGCTGAGAGAAGCACTTTGGTGACGTTTCACTGTAACTTGTTCCCAGTACAGTCTAAGTGGCTGCTGACTGTGTGACTTGGCTAAAAGTGGCCAAATAGAAGCCCAATCCACAATACATGAGCCCAAAGGCCTTCCTTATGACTAAACTGACACCCACTTTCTTAAAAATATCATGGGTCTAAATAGCCTTTGTAGGCTGAGAAAAGCACTTTGGTGACATTTGGCTGTAACTTGTTCCCAGTACATTCTAAGTGGCTGCTGACTGTGTGTTGTACCTAAAAGTGCCCAACAAGAATCCCAATGCACTATACATGGGCCCAAATGCCTTCCTTATGACAAAACTGACATTCATTTTCTTAAAAAAATCATTGGTCAAAATAGCCTTTTCAGGCTGAGAGAAGCACTTTGGTGACGTTTCACTGTAACTTGTTCCCAGTACAGTCTAAGTGGCTGCTGACTGTGTGTTGTACCTAAAAGTGCCCAACAAGAATCCCAATGCACTATACATGGGCCCAAATGCCTTCCTTAAGACAAAACTGACATTCATTTTCTTAAAAAAATCATTGGTCAAAATAGCCTTTTCAGGCTGAGAGAAGCACTTTGGTGACGTTTCACTGTAACTTGTTCCCAGTACAGTCTAAGTGGCTGCTGACTGTGTGTTGTACCTAAAAGTGCCCAACAAGAATCCCAATGCACTATACATGGGCCCAAATGCCTTCCTTATGACAAAACTGACACTCATTTTCCTAAAAAAATCATTGGTCAAAATAGCCTTTTCAGGCTGAGAGAAGCACTTTGGTGACGTTTCACTGTAACTTGTTCCCAGTACAGTCTAAGTGGCTGCTGACTGTGTGTTGTACCTAAAAGTGCCCAACAAGAATCCCAATGCACTATACATGGGCCCAAATGCCTTCCTTATGACAAAACTGACATTCATTTTCTTAAAAAAATCATTGGTCAAAATAGCCTTTTCAGGCTGAGAGAAGCACTTTGCTGACGTTTCACTGTAACTTGTTCCCAGTACAGTCTAAGTGGCTGCTGACTGTGTGTTGTACCTAAAAGTGCCCATCAAGAATCCCAATGCACTATACATGGGCCCAAATGCCTTCCTTATGACAAAACCGACATTCATTTTCTTAAAAAAATCATTGGTCAAAATAGCCTTTTCAGGCTGAGAGAAGCACTTTGGTGACGTTTCACTGTAACTTGTTCCCAGTACAGTCTAAGTGGCTGCTGACTGTGTGTTGTACCTAAAAGTGCCCAACAAGAATCCCAATGCACTATACATGGGCCCAAATGCCTTCCTTATGACAAAACTGACACTCATTTTCCTAAAAAAATCATTGGTCAAAATAGCCTTTTCAGGCTGAGAGAAGCACTTTGGTGACGTTTCACTGTAACTTGTTCCCAGTACAGTCTAAGTGGCTGCTGACTGTGTGTTGTACCTAAAAGTGCCCAACAAGAATCCCAATGCACTATACATGGGCCCAAATGCATTCCTTATGACAAAACTGACACTCATTTTCTTAAAAAAAATCATTGGTCAAAATAGCCTTTTCAGGCTGAGAGAAGCACTTTGGTGACGTTTCACTGTAACTTGTTCCCAGTACAGTCTAAGTGGCTGCTGACTGTGTGACTTGGCTAAAAGTGGCCAAATAGAAGCCCAATCCACAATACATGAGCCCAAAGGCCTTCCTTATGACTAAACTTACACCCACTTTCTTAAAAATATCATGGGTCTAAATAGCCTTTTCAGGCTGAGAAAAGCATTTTGGTGACATTTGGCTGTAACTTGTTCCCAGTACATTCTGAGTGGCTGGTGACTGTGTGTTGTACCTAAAAGTGCCCAACAAGAATCCCAATGCACTATACATGGGCCCAAATGCCTTCCTTATGACAAAACTGACACTCATTTTCTTAAAAAAATCATTGGTCAAAATAGCCTTTTCAGGCTGAGAGAAGCACTTTGGTGACGTTTCACTGTAACTTGTTCCCAGTACAGTCTAAGTGGCTGCTGACTGTGTGTTGTACCTAAAAGTGCCCAACAAGAATCCCAATGCATTATACACGGGCCCAAATGCCTTCCTTATGACAAAACTGACATTCATTTTCTTAAAAAAAATCATTGGTCAAAATAGCCTTTTCAGGCTGAGAGAAGCACTTTGGTGACGTTTCACTGTAACTTGTTCCCAGTACAGTCTAAGTGGCTGCTGACTGTGTGTTGTACCTAAAAGTGCCCAACAAGAATCCCAATGCACTATACATGGGCCCAAATGCCTTCCTTATGACAAAACTGACACTCATTTTCTTAAAAAAAATCATTGGTCAAAATAGCCTTTTCTGGCTGAGAGAAGCACTTTGGTGACGTTTCACTGTAACTTGTTCCCAGTACAGTCTAAGTGGCTGCTGACTGTGTGACTTGGCTAAAAGTGGCCAAATAGAAGCCCAATCCACAATACATGAGCCCAAAGGCCTTCCTTATGACTAAACTGACACCCACTTTCTTAAAAATATCATGGGTCTAAATAGCCTTTTCAGGCTGAGAAATGCACTTTGGTGACATTTGGCTGTAACTTGTTCCCAGTACATTCTGAGTGGCTGCTGACTGTGTGTTGTACCTAAAAGTGCCCAACAAGAATCCCAATGCACTATACATGGGCCCAAATGCCTTCCGTATGACTAAACTGACACTCATTTTCTTAAAAAAATCATTGGTCAAAATAGCCTTTTCAGGCTGAGAGAAGCACTTTGGTGACGTTTCACTGTAACTTGTTCCCAGTACAGTCTAAGTGGCTGCTGACTGTGTGTTGTACCTAAAAGTGCCCAACAAGAATCCCAATGCACTATACATGGGCCCAAATGCCTTCCTTATGCCAAAACTGACACTCATTTTCCTAAAAAAATCATTGGTCAAAATAGCCCTTTCAGGCTGAGAGAAGCACTTTGGTGACGTTTCATTGTAACTTGTTCCCAGTACAGTCTAAGTGGCTGCTGACTGTGTGACTTGGCTAAAAGTGGCCAAATAGAAGCCCAATCCACAATACATGAGCCCAAAGGCCTTCCTTATGACTAAACTAACACCCACTTTCTTAAAAATATCATGGGTCTAAATAGCCTTTTCAGGCTGAGAAAAGCACTTTGGTGACGTTTCACTGTAACTTGTTCCCAGTACAGTCTAAGTGGCTGCTGACTGTGTGTTGTACCTAAAAGTGCCCAACAAGAATCCCAATGCACTATACATGGGCCCAAATGCCTTCCTTATGACAAAACTGACACTCATTTTCCTAAAAAAAATCATTGGTCAAAATAGCCTTTTCAGGCTGAGAGAAGCACTTTGGTGACGTTTCACTGTAACTTGTTCCCAGTACAGTCTAAGTGGCTGCTGACTGTGTGTTGTACCTAAAAGTGCCCAACAAGAATCCCAATGCACTATACATGGGCCCAAATGCCTTCCTTATGACAAAACTGACATTCATTTTCTTAAAAAAATCATTGGTCAAAATAGCCTTTTCAGGCTGAGAGAAGCACTTTGGTGACGTTTCACTGTAACTTGTTCCCAGTACAGTCTAAGTGGCTGCTGACTGTGTGTTGTACCTAAAAGTGCCCATCAAGAATCCCAATGCACTATACATGGGCCCAAATGCCTTCCTTATGACAAAACCGACATTCATTTTCTTAAAAAAATCATTGGTCAAAATAGCCTTTTCAGGCTGAGAGAAGCACTTTGGTGACGTTTCACTGTAACTTGTTCCCAGTACAGTCTAAGTGGCTGCTGACTGTGTGTTGTACCTAAAAGTGCCCAACAAGAATCCCAATGCACTATACATGGGCCCAAATGCCTTCCTTATGACAAAACTGACACTCATTTTCCTAAAAAAATCATTGGTCAAAATAGCCTTTTCAGGCTGAGAGAAGCACTTTGGTGACGTTTCACTGTAACTTGTTCCCAGTACAGTCTAAGTGGCTGCTGACTGTGTGTTGTACCTAAAAGTGCCCAACAAGAATCCCAATGCACTATACATGGGCCCAAATGCATTCCTTATGACAAAACTGACACTCATTTTCTTAAAAAAAATCATTGGTCAAAATAGCCTTTTCAGGCTGAGAGAAGCACTTTGGTGACGTTTCACTGTAACTTGTTCCCAGTACAGTCTAAGTGGCTGCTGACTGTGTGACTTGGCTAAAAGTGGCCAAATAGAAGCCCAATCCACAATACATGAGCCCAAAGGCCTTCCTTATGACTAAACTTACACCCACTTTCTTAAAAATATCATGGGTCTAAATAGCCTTTTCAGGCTGAGAAAAGCATTTTGGTGACATTTGGCTGTAACTTGTTCCCAGTACATTCTGAGTGGCTGGTGACTGTGTGTTGTACCTAAAAGTGCCCAACAAGAATCCCAATGCACTATACATGGGCCCAAATGCCTTCCTTATGACAAAACTGACACTCATTTTCTTAAAAAAATCATTGGTCAAAATAGCCTTTTCAGGCTGAGAGAAGCACTTTGGTGACGTTTCACTGTAACTTGTTCCCAGTACAGTCTAAGTGGCTGCTGACTGTGTGTTGTACCTAAAAGTGCCCAACAAGAATCCCAATGCATTATACACGGGCCCAAATGCCTTCCTTATGACAAAACTGACATTCATTTTCTTAAAAAAATCATTGGTCAAAATAGCCTTTTCAGGCTGAGAGAAGCACTTTGGTGACGTTTCACTGTAACTTGTTCCCAGTACAGTCTAAGTGGCTGCTGACTGTGTGTTGTACCTAAAAGTGCCCAACAAGAATCCCAATGCACTATACATGGGCCCAAATGCCTTCCTTATGACAAAACTGACACTCATTTTCTTAAAAAAAATCATTGGTCAAAATAGCCTTTTCTGGCTGAGAGAAGCACTTTGGTGACGTTTCACTGTAACTTGTTCCCAGTACAGTCTAAGTGGCTGCTGACTGTGTGACTTGGCTAAAAGTGGCCAAATAGAAGCCCAATCCACAATACATGAGCCCAAAGGCCTTCCTTATGACTAAACTGACACCCACTTTCTTAAAAATATCATGGGTCTAAATAGCCTTTTCAGGCTGAGAAATGCACTTTGGTGACATTTGGCTGTAACTTGTTCCCAGTACATTCTGAGTGGCTGCTGACTGTGTGTTGTACCTAAAAGTGCCCAACAAGAATCCCAATGCACTATACATGGGCCCAAATGCCTTCCGTATGACTAAACTGACACTCATTTTCTTAAAAAAATCATTGGTCAAAATAGCCTTTTCAGGCTGAGAGAAGCACTTTGGTGACGTTTCACTGTAACTTGTTCCCAGTACAGTCTAAGTGGCTGCTGACTGTGTGTTGTACCTAAAAGTGCCCAACAAGAATCCCAATGCACTATACATGGGCCCAAATGCCTTCCTTATGCCAAAACTGACACTCATTTTCCTAAAAAAATCATTGGTCAAAATAGCCCTTTCAGGCTGAGAGAAGCACTTTGGTGACGTTTCATTGTAACTTGTTCCCAGTACAGTCTAAGTGGCTGCTGACTGTGTGACTTGGCTAAAAGTGGCCAAATAGAAGCCCAATCCACAATACATGAGCCCAAAGGCCTTCCTTATGACTAAACTAACACCCACTTTCTTAAAAATATCATGGGTCTAAATAGCCTTTTCAGGCTGAGAAAAGCACTTTGGTGACGTTTCACTGTAACTTGTTCCCAGTACAGTCTAAGTGGCTGCTGACTGTGTGTTGTACCTAAAAGTGCCCAACAAGAATCCCAATGCACTATACATGGGCCCAAATGCCTTCCTTATGACAAAACTGACACTCATTTTCCTAAAAAAAATCATTGGTCAAAATAGCCTTTTCAGGCTGAGAGAAGCACTTTGGTGACGTTTCACTGTAACTTGTTCCCAGTACAGTCTAAGTGGCTGCTGACTGTGTGTTGTACCTAAAAGTGCCCAACAAGAATCCCAATGCACTATACATGGGCCCAAATGCCTTCCTTATGACAAAACTGACATTCATTTTCTTAAAAAAATCATTGGTCAAAATAGCCTTTTCAGGCTGAGAGAAGCACTTTGGTGACGTTTCACTGTAACTTGTTCCCAGTACAGTCTAAGTGGCTGCTGACTGTGTGTTGTACCTAAAAGTGCCCAACAAGAATCCCAATGCACTATACATGGGCCCAAAGGCCTTCCTTATGACAAAACTGACACTCATTTTCCTAAAAAAATCATTGGTCAAAATAGCCTTTTCAGGCTGAGAGAAGCACTTTGGTGACGTTTCACTGTAACTTGTTCCCAGTACAGTCTAAGTGGCTGCTGACTGTGTGACTTGGCTAAAAGTGGCCAAATAGAATCCCAATCCACAATACATGAGCCCAAAGGCCTTCCTTATGACTAAACTGACACCCACTTTCTTAAAAATATCATGGGTCTAAATAGCCTTTGTAGGCTGAGAAAAGCACTTTGGTGACATTTGGCTGTAACTTGTTCCCAGTACATTCTAAGTGGCTGCTGACTGTGTGTTGTACCTAAAAGTGCCCAACAAGAATCCCAATGCACTATACATGGGCCCAAATGCCTTCCTTATGACAAAACTGACATTCATTTTCTTAAAAAAATCATTGGTCAAAATAGCCTTTTCAGGCTGAGAGAAGCACTTTGGTGACGTTTCACTGTAACTTGTTCCCAGTACAGTCTAAGTGGCTGCTGACTGTGTGTTGTACCTAAAAGTGCCCAACAAGAATCCCAATGCACTATACATGGGCCCAAATGCCTTCCTTATGACAAAACTGACATTCATTTTCTTAAAAAAATCATTGGTCAAAATAGCCTTTTCAGGCTGAGAGAAGCACTTTGGTGACGTTTCACTGTAACTTGTTCCCAGTACAGTCTAAGTGGCTGCTGACTGTGTGTTGTACCTAAAAGTGCCCAACAAGAATCCCAATGCACTATACATGGGCCCAAATGCCTTCCTTATGACAAAACTGACATTCATTTTCTTAAAAAAATCATTGGTCAAAATAGCCTTTTCAGGCTGAGAGAAGCACTTTGGTGACGTTTCACTGTAACTTGTTCCCAGTACAGTCTAAGTGGCTGCTGACTGTGTGTTGTACCTAAAAGTGCCCAACAAGAATCCCAATGCACTATACATGGGCCCAAATGCCTTCCTTATGACAAAACTGACATTCATTTTCTTAAAAAAATCATTGGTCAAAATAGCCTTTTCAGGCTGAGAGAAGCACTTTGGTGACGTTTCACTGTAACTTGTTCCCAGTACAGTCTAAGTGGCTGCTGACTGTGTGTTGTACCTAAAAGTGCCCAACAAGAATCCCAATGCACTATACATGGGCCCAAAGGCCTTCCTTATGACAAAACTGACACTCATTTTCCTAAAAAAATCATTGGTCAAAATAGCCTTTTCAGGCTGAGAGAAGCACTTTGGTGACGTTTCACTGTAACTTGTTCCCAGTACAGTCTAAGTGGCTGTTGACTGTGTGACTTGGCTAAAAGTGGCCAAATAGAAGCCCAATCCACAATACATGAGCCCAAAGGCCTTCCTTATGACTAAACTGACACCCACTTTCTTAAAAATATCTTGGGTCTAAGTAGCCTTTGTAGGCTGAGAAAAGCACTTTGGTGACATTTGGCTGTAACTTGTTCCCAGTACATTCTAAGTGGCTGCTGACTGTGTGTTGTACCTAAAAGTGCCCAACAAGAATCCCAATGCGCTATACATGGGCCCAAATGCCTTCCTTATGACAAAACTGACATTCATTTTCTTAAAAAAATCATTGGTCAAAATAGCCTTTTCAGGCTGAGAGAAGCACTTTGGTGACGTTTCACTGTAACTTGTTCCCAGTACAGTCTAAGTGGCTGCTGACTGTGTGTTGTACCTAAAAGTGCCCAACAAGAATCCCAATGCACTATACATGGGCCCAAATGCCTTCCTTATGACAAAACTGACATTCATTTTCTTAAAAAAATCATTGGTCAAAATAGCCTTTTCAGGCTGAGAGAAGCACTTTGGTGACGTTTCACTGTAACTTGTTCCCAGTACAGTCTAAGTGGCTGATGACTGTGTGTTGTACCTAAAAGTGCCCAACAAGAATCCCAATGCACTATACATGGGCCCAAATGCCTTCCTTATGACAAAACTGACATTCATTTTCTTAAAAAAAATCATTGGTCAAAATAGCCTTTTCAGGCTGAGAGAAGCACTTTGGTGACGTTTCACTGTAACTTGTTCCCAGTACAGTCTAAGTGGCTGCTGACTGTGTGTTGTACCTAAAAGTGCCCAACAAGAATCCCAATGCACTATACATGGGCCCAAAGGCCTTCCTTATGACAAAACTGACACTCATTTTCCTAAAAAAATCATTGGTCAAAATAGCCTTTTCAGGCTGAGAGAAGCACTTTGGTGACGTTTCACTGTAACTTGTTCCCAGTACAGTCTAAGTGGCTGTTGACTGTGTGACTTGGCTAAAAGTGGCCAAATAGAAGCCCAATCCACAATACATGAGCCCAAAGGCCTTCCTTATGACTAAACTGACACCCACTTTCTTAAAAATATCATGGGTCTAAATAGCCTTTGTAGGCTGAGAAAAGCACTTTGGTGACATTTGGCTGTAACTTGTTCCCAGTACATTCTAAGTGGCTGCTGACTGTGTGTTGTACCTAAAAGTGCCCAACAAGAATCCCAATGCACTATACATGGGCCCAAATGCCTTCCTTATGACAAAACTGACATTCATTTTCTTAAAAAAATCATTGGTCAAAATAGCCTTTTCAGGCTGAGAGAAGCACTTTGGTGACGTTTCACTGTAACTTGTTCCCAGTACAGTCTAAGTGGCTGCTGACTGTGTGTTGTACCTAAAAGTGCCCAACAAGAATCCCAATGCACTATACATGGGCCCAAATGCCTTCCTTATGACAAAACTGACATTCATTTTCTTAAAAAAATCATTGGTCAAAATAGCCTTTTCAGGCTGAGAGAAGCACTTTGGTGACGTTTCACTGTAACTTGTTCCCAGTACAGTCTAAGTGGCTGCTGACTGTGTGTTGTACCTAAAAGTGCCCAACAAGAATCCCAATGCACTATACATGGGCCCAAAGGCCTTCCTTATGACAAAACTGACACTCATTTTCCTAAAAAAATCATTGGTCAAAATAGCCTTTTCAGGCTGAGAGAAGCACTTTGGTGACGTTTCACTGTAACTTGTTCCCAGTACAGTCTAAGTGGCTGTTGACTGTGTGACTTGGCTAAAAGTGGCCAAATAGAAGCCCAATCCACAATACATGAGCCCAAAGGCCTTCCTTATGACTAAACTGACACCCACTTTCTTAAAAATATATTGGGTCTAAGTAGCCTTTGTAGGCTGAGAAAAGCACTTTGGTGACATTTGGCTGTAACTTGTTCCCAGTACATTCTAAGTGGCTGCTGACTGTGTGTTGTACCTAAAAGTGCCCAACAAGAATCCCAATGCGCTATACATGGGCCCAAATGCCTTCCTTATGAC